>NW_024879317.1:0-356250 GCF_018340385.1 Cyprinus carpio | reverse complement strand
TGTACGTACTGTACCACTTTTAAAGCTTGGTTCCTGAAGAGGAGATGTTTTTTTTTTTGTTTTTGTTTTTTATGTTGAGCTCTTTTTTTCTTATTCTCTTTTTATTATCTTTCTTCTTTTTGCATCCAAGAACTAATCAGAAGTGTTTATCAGCAGCTCAGGAAATGGCTTTCATCACTAGCACAGATTGCAGGGTGCAATGACCTTATGTTTAGGGCAGCTTTCCGCTCAAGTGTAAGTGGTTGAGAAATGCGTTACGGCCATTTAGTCTCAGCATTACTTGAGTTTAATTACACAGAAGGAGTGTGGGTTGATGTTATTGCAAAGACATAATGTGCATGTGCATACACACTGTAAATACTTGAGCACAAAAACGTGACTAAAGCAAAGAGTTAAGAGATCATGATTGCTTGGTCTTTATAAATCAGTCTGTATATTTTTTATTTAAATGCCAGTAGCTGTAGAGTGTGAAGTGTTGTCATTTAACACTAGGTAGAATGATAAGTGATGCTAAATATGTTTCTGAATATAATCTATACTTTATTTAAAACGTATTGGCGGACATTTGATTTTTGTGTGGATACATTCATACATTAATAATTTATTCATTTTATTATATCGACTGTGTAAACTAATTTAGATCAAAGGGAATTAATTATGATATTTAAAGGGAATATTGACAGAATAACTGTTCTATGGCTGATCAACCGAATCGGTCAGCAATTAATTGAACGGGCTATATAACATCAACTCTGCAATGGATATTAATATCCAAAGTATAGTGAAAACACTATTAATTAGTGAAGTAACAAGATCGGCAGTTTAAGACATTAACTTGTAAGCACAAAACACAAGATACTTTTCTTTTCAACATAAATAAGAAAAATCTAAGACATAAACTAATCTAACACATAAACACATGCACTCCCGCATCCACACAAGCTACAGAAAGAGAGAAAAAAATAAGAAAGAATGAGTTTAAGAGAGTGGAAATGGCTAAGACCTGAACAACCATCAAACAAGCTAAAATCTGGAGGTTTACTTGTGTTGCCTGTGTTAGGGGATTTAATCCGTGGATTAAATCTGTTGGGTGTTCCCTCCGGTGGTGTCATCCAGGGCGGTTCCCCAGGTCGTTGATTTGTTGAAGGTCTGGTAGTCATTTGGAGTGATGTCTTGGGGAGACCAATCATTGGGCATTAGTTGGGGATTAGGATGGGTGCAGAGTACTGTACACTGGTTGAAGTTTGACAGAACGGAAAAAATTAAAGGAAAAAAGCAGCGTCAAAAAGCACTGGCAAAAGCAAAATCTGTTTGTGTCCTGAGATTTTAAACTTGGCTTTTGGACAAATTCCAAATGGTGTCTTGACCAATTTGACATTGTTTTAACTCGAGCTGTGACTACATTTCTCCTCCCAATACATAAATCAGCATTTTATGTTATTAGTCACATGGTCCAAATTTTCCCACTCTTGCAGAGTATAAATTACATATTGGAATCTGATACATTTTACAAAGAACTGATTAATAGAAACGTTTCAAGAAAGTGTTTTTAAACTCATACATGCCAAACTCGAATATAAACATATAAACTCTTCAATAGTTATTCAAAAGACATACACAATGAGTGATTAGAACATGATAGTCAAATGTTTGGGTTACATACATGATATGGAGTTATGCTACTCGTCCCAAATTTGGCAGACTCCTCCCTGAGTGGGAATTATTAATAAAACTTATTTGTTTTAATGCTGCAAGCTGTTTAAAACTGCTAGTTAGTTAGACATGCTTCATATCAGATTTACGGCCATCCATGTTGTCCAGGGCCTCTTTCTGGAATTTCTCTGTGCTCTTTCTATTGTTTCAACGCTGTTCTTATTGAATCTTAAATAGTCTGATTTGCTCTGATATCCTACAACTGTCACTAAGGGCAAATGTGTTCTAAATCCAGTGACAGTTCTTTCAGTGCATTAGAGTGACGTTTCCTTGTATACATTCCCTCAACTCTTGCCAACAGACATCAATCGATAAGTTGCATTCTGTAGGAGTGTTTTATTCCACAGTGCTCCCTTATGTGTACATTGTATGTTTGAGGATGTGTCTTTGTCTTTGGAGAATAAGAATAGGAGAGATCTAAAGACACATCTGAATATCAAACATGATGCAGTGATTGCTGCGAGAACTTGAGTGAGGTGATGACGTGGTAGCTCTCAGCATTCTGTATCTCTGAGGGAAAGACGGGAAGCAGCTGATAGAGCTCCTGGGTGCTTTTGTGGCCATTGAGTCTAAACAATCCTGGCTCTGCACATCAGCCCCCGGTGCTGACAGTAATGTGCCCTGAAGAAGAGATCAATGTGTGTCTAAGCTTTGGCACTCTCTGGATCTTGCTTTTTCAGCAACCATTTTCTGCTGCTTTTGGCCATTAGCGACCGACATCTCTTTCTTCTCCTGTCCTCCATTGCTTGTGCCATCAGTGCTGATGATGGGTTAAATGAGGATGTAAGCCAGTGTAACAGGCCTCCATTTCAGTTTCAAATTTTGACCCTCCATTTCAGGGTCAAAGATGAAGCAAAGGAAAAATTCTAGAATCTCTGTGTGTTCAATGAGCTCTCCAGTAGACACTGTGATTCTTCTTCAGTGGGCAGGTTGGTGCTGGGGATCTAAGGCCAGATGTAGATGAAGCTTTTTTCCAGTTAAATATTTAGGAGTTGAAAGCATGAGGTAAAGGGGCTGCCGGTGGGTTGATGAAATAATGCGTCTCCTCTAATGGGATTGTAGAAGGGCAGCTCAGAGGGTCAGGAAAGTGTCAGCAATTCATCGTCCTGCCAAAGCCTGTCTGGCCCTTGGGCTCAGTGTACTACTTACTGGTCTGTACAGAGGGACAGTGCCAAAGGTCCCATGTAATATAGAAAGGTGTGATGGTGTTGCAATTAGTTTGCCCGGGGACATATTCTTTCACCAGATCTGGTTCTGCTTCTCTCAGTGTTATTGTGCAGCTGGGTCTCTATGAAAATCTGCGCACAGGATGTTTGGTCAATAAAACAGTTATTGTTCAGTGGATATGATGAAGAATATGCACCATTATCATTTTAAGTGTTCTTGCATGTTTTCAGCCCATTTGGTGGGGTTTATTGGAAGCATTATTTGTTCAGTTTGACCTTGGCTTGTTTCAAATGTGTCTTTTGGAATCTGCAATTATGAACTTTACCGATGTACAATAATTGCCATTACTATAATAATAATAATAATAATAATAATAAAAACATTGGCTGCTAATGTTGCATCAAGAATAACTGAATTATACACTCAGAAAAAAAAGGTACAAAAGCTGTCACTGGGGCGGTACCTTTTCAAAAGGTACACCTTTGTACCTTTTAGGTACTAATACTGTATGTAGCTTTAAGGTACCAATATGGACCCTTTATGTACAAAGGTGTAACTTTTGAAAAGGTAAGTGACAGCTTTTGTACCTTTTTTTTCTGAGTGTGTAATTCAGTTATTCTTGATGCAACATTAGCAGCCAATGTTTTTATTATTATTATTATTATTATTATTATTATTATTATAGTAATGGCACTTATTGTACATCTTTTGAAAAGGTACCACCCCAGTGACAACTTTTGTACCTTTTTTTTCTGAGAGTGTAGGGTATCCTGAAGATTGGTCGAGGAGCACAATCAGTGCATTAAAGTCACAAAGGGACCCAACCTTAGCTGTGAGACTATGTACTATGAATTAAACTTTGCATGCATAGCCTAAATACAAACCCAATTCCAAAAAAGTTGGGACACTGTACAAATTGTGAGTAAAAAAAGGAATGAAATAATTTATAAATCTCATAAACTTATATTTTATTCACAATAGGATAAAGATAACATATCAAATGATGAAAGTGAGACATTTTGAAATGTCATGCCAAATATTGGCTCATTTTGGATTTCATGAGAGCTACACATTCCAAAAAAGTTGGGACAGGTTACAATAAGAGGCCGGAAAAGTTAAATGTACATATAAGGAACAGCTGGAGGACCAATTTGCAACTTATTAGATCAGTTAGCAACTTGATTGGGTATAAAAAAGAGCCTCTCAGAGTGGCAGTGTCTCTCAGAAGTCAAGATGGGCAGAGGATCACCAATTCCCCCAATGCTGCGCCGAAAAATAGTGGAGCAATATCAGAAAGGAGTTTCTCAGAGAAAAAATTGCAAAGAGTTTGAAGTTATCATCATCTACAGTGCATAATATCATCCAAAGATTCAGAGAACCTGGAACAATCTCTGTGCGTAAGGGTCAAGGCCGGAAAACCATACTGGATGCCCGTGATCTTCGGGCACTTAGATGGCACTGCATCACATACAGGAATGCTACTGTAATGGAAATCACAACATGGGCTCAGGAATACTTCCAGAAAACATTGTCGGTGAACACAATCCACTCTGCCATTCGCCGTTGCCGGCTAAAACTCTATAGGTCAAAAAAGAAACCATATCTAAACATGATCCAGAAGCGCAGGTGTTTTCTCTGGGCCAAGGCTCATTTAAAATGGACTGTGGCAAAGTGGAAAACTGTTCTGTGTTCACACAAATCAAAATTTGAAGTTCTTTTTGGAAAACTGGGATGCCATGTCATCCGGACTAAGGAGGACAAGGAGAACCCAAGTTGTCATCAGCACTCAGTTCAGAAGCCTGCATCTCTGATGGTATGGGGTTGCATGAGTGCGTGTGGCATGGGCAGCTTACACATCTGGAAAGGCACCATCAATGCTGAAAGGTATATCCAAGTTCTAGAACAACATATGCTCCCATCCAGATGTCGTCTCTTTCAGGGAAGACCTTGCATTTTTCCAACATGACAATGCCAGACCACATACTGCATCAATTACAACATCATGGCTGCGTAGAAGAAGGATCCGTGTACTGAAATGGCCAGCCTGCAGTCCAGATCTTTCACCCATGACAACGTTTGGCGCATTATAAAGAGAAGATGTGACAAAAAAGACCTAAGACAATTGAACAACTAGAAGCCTGTATTAGACAAGAATGGGACAACATTCCTATTAAACTTGAGCAACTTGTCTCCTCAGTCCCCAGACGTTTGCAGACTGTTATAAAAAGAAGAGGGGATGCCACACAGTGGTAAACATGGCCTTGTCCCAACTTTTTTGAGATGTGTTGATGCCATGAAATTTAAAATTTATTTTTCCCTTAAAATGATACATTTTCTCATTTTATACATTTGATATGTCATCTATGTTGTATTCTGAATAAAATATTGAAATTTGAAACTTCCACATCATTGCATTCTGTTTTTATTCACAATTTGTACAGTGTCCCAACTTTTTTGGATTTGGGTTTGTAGATGGCCGAAGTCCCTTTCATGGAAAGTGTTTTTTTTGTGATCGTGTTTGTAGATGGGCTGTTTTTGGATTTAAGTATTTGGTCTTTTTTGGTGGTTTATCTAAAAAACTACTTTCCAAACTCCAATTTAAATAATGTATTGCAAATCAACAACAAAGTCTGACATTAACTGCCCCATAAATCTTATATAAGTTCATGCAGTGTTAAATTTCAGGTTGGTTCTGCTGATGTTCATGAGCAGTCTTAAGTATGTTTCTCAATGCACTTGTTTCTGGAGCTTTTGATGGCAACAACATGTGATGGTGCATACAAGTCATTTTGGAAAGATCGTATTTACAACTTGGATGACACATGGATGCCACCATCAAGTTACAATGATGAGAGGATTTTCTATAAGCCCAGCATTCCAAAGTGGTGTGAGAAAACATGGCTATCACAATGGATGCAGCATCTGTGTAAACAATAAGTTATAATATATATAAATTCAGAATATCACTTGCTAAGTGGCATGTACACAATATGATAGTATTGTACAATTACAACAGAATATATAAGATTTACTTACAGCACCTTCTTGAATTGAATATCAACTTAAAACAAGAAAAAGCAGAAGAAACAAAAAAAAAAAAAAAAACATGATGCACTCTGTACTCATCATTGCTGTTTTTTTTTTTTTTTTTTTTTTTTTACCAATAGTTACATGACATCTCCAATCAAAGTGATTTTGAAGTGGTATTTTGGTTGGGTTTGGGCACCAGGGGTAAAAACCACCACAATAAGCAAAAAACAAACACTGTAAATAAAATATTTGACTAAATATGAACTACCGAGGAGGACTTGAACATACCATGATGGGAGTCCCATTTAGCGTAACATAAGATAACGGTCTTGGTATACAGTATATGCAGTCTTTGACATTGCTCAGTCATCACAGCAGTTAATAGAGCCACATTATTGTCTCTCCAAATTATTCACTAGAAACCATAAAATAGATTTACTCTACTTGTGAAAGCTGTAGGTTCATGCGTAATCAAAGTTAATCTTAGCTTTCTGTATTTTTGCACACTCTCGGGACTGCAGCTCTGTTTGTTTAGGCGTAGTGCCCTGCTTAAAAGGGTTTGTAATTAATCCCTCTGTCATGTCTCCATTCTCTCCTCCCTTCTACCCTCTTCTCCTGTCAGTATCTCAGCCTACACCTTGTTATGTGGTTCTATGGGCTTGCTCTGCTTCCTACTTGCTGACACACATTTGCCCGTGCCACTGCACTCCCTGTCACGCTCTGCCTTTCTGTTTACTAATTAATTTTAAATCTGTCAAATTAGTGACTCATATTTAACAGTTTCTTTATTTAGGGACATGGGCAGCAGCTTGTGAAATCATTTGACCTCTTTGAAATTGCTCCGCCAATCGTGCTGGGGGTTCAGTGTAACATCAGGTTGAGGGATAAATGCAAAAAAAGTCTTGTGGGGTAAAGCCGATTTTCCAAATACAGCTGTCCATGTATTTTTGGAGAGAAAGTGGACTTGGCAAAGATAATATTATTTTGTAATAATGTGGCTGGAGATTTTCCTGCTCTTGTGTATACTGTCAGCAGTTTTGCTATCTTTATACCTTCAGTTCTAATTACAAATGAAACGATGTAAAATGAAGAGAACTGAAATTTTAATGGCATTTATTAAACATACAAAGCTTCCTCAGCATATTTTAGTTGTAGTCTGATTCTAATATCAAGTCATTACTCAGGATGGCTACCATGTTTTATTGAAAAGGATTTATTAGTGGAAAAAAAGAAAAGAAAATGACAAATCTAATGTTAGTACTAGATAAATCACAAAAATGGTGGTGAATGTCTTACACTGTTTATCAGGAAACTGTAGATAAAAACAAACAGTAAATATGTTCATATATATATATATATATATATATATATATATATATATATATATATATATTAACAAACCAGTTTAAATTACATGACAGAAATGCTCCTAATAATTATTCTTTTACTTGATGTATAGAATGTAAAACGGAAAAATAAAATGTCATATAGTTTCCTTTTAATGTCACAAGGGAATGTAAATGAGGAATGGATTCTTTGTTTACTTTTTTATTTTCAAGGAACACATAATAGTTAATTTATTAGATCCTGACAGATTATGTTTTAAGCAATACAAGTCTACTACAATGACACATTAAGTAATATCTGTAATGCAACAGGAAGGCAGATGAAGATTTAGCATTTTGTTGTCAATTCTAAATGACTGTTGCTGTGGAGGCACGGGTCTAAACATGCATTAATGAGTATTATCACAATCATGAGTTGAGATTCAATTTGAAATGCAGGGCTGCGAAAGCAGCAAAAACAAATGCCAAATCCATTAAATGTGCATCATATCCATATATTTATGCATTTTCAAAACAGCACAGAGATGACACCAAGTCTACGTGCTGCATCCCTTTAGAAAAGATTGTTAATGATAGAATCAGGTTGTTTGAATATAATGTTCCATTTCCTTCATATTCATTATGATAACATTATTCATGTTTTGAATAATAATTGCATAATGTTTGTCTATACCTGACACACATGCACAAGTCAGATAAACTCTCAGGCAAAAACAGCCCTGTAAGAGTGCCCTGCAGGAACACTAATGCTTTTTCATGCATTCTGTGTTATTTACATTGTTAAAGAGTTGGATTCTCATGGCCAAAGTTTCAAAAAATACTTTGGACGTATGACTGAGTATTTCTGTGCCAAATACACTCCTTCTGGCTTTATGTAAATTTAGTAAAGTTTTTATTTATTTTTTTACAAAAAAAAATTAATTAAATAAATGATTGAAAATTAAATCAGTTTGAGCAATTTTGACAAAAAAGAAGAACAATCTTAATCTGTAAAACAGCATTTAAGAGAATAGAGAAAAAAATGAAGTAGTAATAATAATAATAAAATATACATATAAAAAACTAAACAATAGCTCTAATTATCTTCCTTCTTCCTTGGGACAAGGAATCAAGGACTACTGTATAAAAAAAAAAAAATCCCCAATGAAAATTAAATGTTATTCTTTTTCTTATTAATTTGCATTAGAGACTCTTCAAAGATTCCATTTTTAATAACAATAAATTATATTTCAATATGCATTTCACAAATTTTTCTTTATTTATGTAATATTTACCATGCAAAATGTAAAAGTTAACAAGATACTCATTTTAATTTTGTATGAATAAGTGCAAATAACATACACTCACCTAAAGGATTATTAGGAACACCATACTAATACGGTGTTTGACCCCCTTTCGCATTCAGAACTGCCTTAATTCTACGTGGCATTGATTCAACAAGGTGCTGAAAGCATTCTTTAGAAATGTTGGCCCATATTGATAGGATAGCATATTGCAGTTGATGGAGATAAGAAAACATCCCCCACACCATTACACCACCACCACCAGCCTGCACAGTGGTAACAAGGCATGATGGATCCATGTTCTCATTCTGTTTACGCCAAATTCTGACTCATCTGAATGTCTCAACAGAAATCGAGACTCATCAGACCAGGCAACATTTTTTCAGTCTTCAACTGTCCAATTTTGGTGAGCTCGTGCAAATTGTAGCCTCTTTTTCCTATTTGTAGTGGAGTTGAGTGGTACCCGGTGGGGTCTTCTGCTGTTGTAGCCCATCAGCCTCAAGATTGTGCATGTTGTGGCTTCACAAATGCTTTGCTGCATACCTCGGTTGTAATGAGTGGTTATTTCAGTCAAAGTTGCTCTTCTATCAGCTTGAATCAGTCGGCCCATTCTCCTCTGACCCTCTAGCATCAAAAAGGCATTTTTCACCCACAGGACTGCCGCATACTGGATGTTTTTCCCTTTTCACACCATTGTTTGTAAACCCTAGAAATGGTTGTGCCTGAAAATCCCAGTAACTGAGCAGATTGTGAAATACTCAGACCGGCCCGTCTGGCACCAACATCCATGCCACACTCAAAATTGCTTAAATCACCTTTCTTTCCCATTCTGACATTCAGTTTGGAGTTCAGGAGATTGTCTTGACCAGGACCACACCCCTAAATGCATTGAAGCAACTGCCATGTGATTGGTTGATTAGATAATTGCATTAATGAGAAATTGAACAGGTGTCCCTAATAATCCTTTAGGTGAGTGTATTTTAAAGAGTGCAAGTAATTAGTATCTTTTTGAACAATTAAAAAGGCACACATTTTCAGAAAGTTTTTTTCGAGCATGGCTCTTTATGCCGTCATAAAGGGCAGAATTCTTTGTATGGGCACTTCTACTGGAAGAGTGCACGCACACAGCAAACAGAGTGAGAGCAGCCCATCATTCATTGCGCTTCATTCAGGTTACAGAAGTCTTTTGGCAGCGCTGCAAAGGGACTTGCTCGAGAAGAATGTTTTCAAAGATGTGTTTTTTTGATTTGAGAGATAACCTTGTTCAGCCTCCCAAAGAACCCAGCGTTGCAGGAACAGTGGATGGAGTTTGTTTTTCCAGGACAGCAACAGAGTTTTGCATGTGTATTTGTTTATTCCCATCATTTTGGTGATGAATGTTTTATAAACAAGTCCCAGTTCGACGCTGGTTTTGGAGATCTTTTGATACTGAAAGATGGAGAGGTTCCAGCGATAAAAGATCAGGGTCATGATTCGGGACTGCAGGGGGTGAGTAAAACAGCATCAGATGTCTGTGTTTTATTGGTAATCATTGCGTAAGTGCCAAGCGGCAAACTTCAGGTCTCTCTCTTGAAACCAACACGGAAGTGACTTAAACTGCAATTCATCGACTGGTCGCTAGAGACTGGCTCCTAAAGGGAGTCAGTCCCATAGACCCCCATGTTAAAATGCCCAACTTTACAGCTGGAAAAAAAATATATAATAAAATAAATAAAATGTTTACAGCCTGGTACAAAAAGTGGTTTTGGTATATATAGTTAATTTTGCCCTTCATGACAACTGTGAGGGAGGTGAATCTTTTTAATGTTTTAATAGGGTATATGTCGGAACGTCACCTGACCAAACCCGGAAAACAGGTCTCATCACTTCCGCTTGTCGGAGAACGTGCTAACAGCTGTAATAAATAATAGCAATATCTATGGACTTTTAAGATAATCAGTTAAACTAGCTAGCTGTTTTTAATGTTGAGGTTTTATTTTTATTTTTTTATATAAATGTTAGTGGAAAGAATAAAAAAAAAGTTTTAGATATCAGTCAGCATATGTGATGGACATTGGTTATGATAATCTTTGGTATCTACTTTGAAGGCATCTTGAGTAAAACTGCTTCATATTTAATGAAGCATATGCAAAATGTTTTTATACATATTTACAGACTATGGCAGGGCTATTCAGTTAGCTTCATTTGAGGGCCGGATTATTGAATTGAAAATCTGAAGGGGGCCAAGGGGGTAGGGGTGCCTATAAAATTAGAAATTAAATTGAAATGTATATTCAGCAGTAAAATTAACTGATATTACCATCGGTAACATCTATAAAAGGAGGCTTAATTAGGGCTGGCAATCAAAAAAAAAAAAAATCACAATTTTTTCTGTAATTAATCATGATTAATTGCATATTAATATATTTATATTCTCATGATTTCACATTAATGTAGAAACAACAAATATAATATATTTTGAAAATGTGTTTAATGGCATCTTTTTGCTAATTAGCATATTTATTGGTATTATTAATAACAATACTACTGATGTTTCTATTAAATGCATTAACTGAAATCCATTGTTATTAACATTTAAAAGGCTCTGAAAAATATAACAAATAAAACATTTTTTTATTTATTTAACTTGACGTGATCTCTTCATTTTATTTTATTTTTTTATTATATCAATGACAGACTGCTGCAGGTTTGTCTTTAAAACCAGATGCACATGATGTGCATCTGACACACATTCGCTTTTCTCCCAACTATTTATGGTCATTTTGGTATTTATAACTCATTTAAGACCATGTTTACAAGGTCACTCACCAAAAATGCAAACTTTCAAAGACTTTCAAATTGTACTCCATTTGATAATCATCTTCGTCCAGTGTCTGCCCTATTTCTCACCAGAAGTTATGACCGATAACACTGTCTTTTATAATAATTTAAGCAAGAGTTGTGGATATCTCATAAACCCCTCAAGCCCTCGTCAACATTGCCGTCTATTGATGTTGAGGTCTCTGGTAGAGTGTTGTTGTTCCATCTCTTCTTTTGCTTTTTCAGCTGTGAGACAATGGCCTGGGCACTAATTAGTGCAAAAACAACTCAAGGCATATGTGTGACCTGCGCATACTCTTCTCTCGGGTTGGATGAAGATAATTGTCGGGCCAGATTGGGCCTGTGGGCTGTCAGTTGCATAGGTCTGGTTTATGGTAAGTGCCCTGTTCGTGCAGACATGATATGTCATCAGCATGTTCCATTTACGCTATGCAAACTGAGCGAGAATGGAAGGTGCTATTATTGTAGTATTATGTGCTTTGTACTGTAATGTTTTCTCATCGGTGAATGAGACATGAGGTCTGACAGCATTGCATTCAACCCTCCACCAACGCTGTCTCTCATAGTGTCGCTGGTTAACCTCTGCTTTATCTTTGTGCATTCATGTGTTTTGGGGGAGACGTGGCTTTGGAGAGTGATTGGAGGAAGGGTGCAGGATCTTATGCTTCCAAAGCTAGCTTGCTATTGCTAGCTTATCTGAAATCACCCACCCAAACTTTAAAGGTACCATATTATGCCTCTTTTAAAAAGATGTAAAATAAATCTTTGATGTCCCCAGAGTGTGTATATGAAGTTCTAGCTCAAAATACCCCACAGAAATTGTTTTATAGCTTGTTGAAATTGCCACTTTTAGGGTATGTGCCAAAGCGCTGTTTTTGTGTTTGTCCTATTAAATTCAAATGTTTAAAGTTTTTGTGTTTGTCCTATTAAATTCAAATGTGCTGGTGCTCCCACCTCCCTTTTCAGAATAAAAAAATAAAAGTTATTTTTAAGATAAAAATAACGACATAGCTGGTCTCATGGTGCCTTCGTATGCTATCACATTATGAGCTTAACAAATTCAAGTGGTCGACTTCACATTGCTTCCATATGCATTTTTTTAACTACCACATTACTATTTACTATCATTCTGCAGATTAGCCTTACAGAGAGCCAAGAAGCTCTTTTGGAAAACAAAATATGATGCAGCGTAAAATGATTGGCACAAACATATAGGACTTTTCTTTTTTTCTTTTTTTCTCGAGACATTCCATTATGGAGACTCCTGTGTTCATAGGTGCATCCTAACACACAACACTTAATGCCTCTTTGGCGCTGACATTGTATCTCCAGTAGCTACAGCGAGAAAACAGTAATGGCGGACTGCTGCTACTCACTCAGGGCTATGTCTATGCTAATAGGATAAAGAGCGTCACAAATGGGTGGGACTATTCCATAGTATGACATCATTATAAGGAGAAATCTGGAACTGCTCATTTGGAGAGACTGTTTATGATTTACTGGGATTATAAAAAAAAAAGAAATGAGTGGGTGAATTTTTACCATTATAGGCTGGTGGTTTTCACACACTGTGGCCACACAACTGTGTTCAAACACTTTATAAAAGTGATTTTTGCATAATAGGTCACCTTTAATAACAGCTGGTTTACAATCACTTCTCATAAACAAGTTTGGGAAGGTGGTTGGTTGTAAATTGTATGTTGGCCTTCCAAATGCATGTTATAAGCGACTCCAGATGCAGAGATGAGTTCATGTAGAGTTGCATTTACTGCAAACCAAGCTGGATCATGAGATATGTGCAAATAAAAGAACATGTCACACTTCACACTGAAACACACAGTACATGTGCATGTATTTATGTATATAAATTGTAGTCTTTGCCATTTAATAATTTTAATTATTTAATTATTTAATAATTTAATTATTTAATTACTTGTGCAGCCCTTTGATATTGCATACATTTCATTAGTCAAAATGGAAATGGAAGGTCAAATTGAGTGCATCATTGGATACAGTATTCCACGCAGTATGCTCTGTTTGTATACTGAATTTTGGCTGATGTAGAAAGGTCCTCTGTGTTCTGTTATAATGCCAGATAGACAGCCAGGAGAGCAATCTCAAAAGAACCTTATGGAAAACAACCCCAACTTAACCTTTGCCAAAGTGCTGCCACTCTACTACTGTAGAGAGTGCCTGAATGCATGAGTGATGATACTAGATGTGTCAGGAAGACAGACAAACCATATAGCAAATATTCTGCAATATTCACATGTCTTTAAAACCTGTGTATTATGAAAACACAGGACCAGAGAACCATTTTCACATAATCACAACAAAGCAGCTAAGTATCAAGGTATTAGCCATTAATGGGCCGCTCTAACTGCAATTAGAGGCCTCGTGCAGCAGCTTCTAGTAGGTCAACCTTTGGATATAACCTTTTGTATTTCTCTGGTGCATCCGGGAGTTTGAAAGGATTACTTTTTGTCTGCTATGAGCACAGCAGGGGACAGGTTCTTTTAATGTGGGGGATATTGCTTTCAACATGGCCTAATTGGCTAAATGAATAATGGGCCTGCTCTTCCTTTCACTGTCAGAGGAACAAATTAATTTGAGTTGCTCTCTAAAGAATTGAATCACTGACCGGCCATCTTGGAGAGCACTTAATATTTTGGATTCATTTTTTTAAATTACAGACTGACAAGGTCAACTCCATACACGCACCAGTGTTAATTTTGACAGGCATTTTTGATTTAGTCATAGTCTTTATCTTGAGACGAAAATGCTTAATAGTCTTATTCACATTTTAGTTATTTGAGTCTTAGTTTTAGTCTAGTTTTAGTATACGAAAAGTCTTTGCATTTTTTTTGTCAACTTTTAGTCATTACTTTTAGTCATTATTTAAGTCAAACTGCAGTTACCAGCATTTATTTTGGTAGCTATTTTATGTAGTTTTCAAACAATAGTAGTCATTAGTTCTTCTCTCTTTAGACCAAATCAATTAAGCTTATGAGAAATTTGAATCAAGGATTGAATTTGGAAAAACTTGAATGAATGATGACAATTTTCATTTTTGGGTAAACTATCCCTTTAAACAGTAGTGAAAAGGGAGCAACTTATAAAATTATAGTTGTTCATATATAATATAGATAATCTATATAATTTCAATTTTTTGAAAAAGAAGCACAATAAGAAATATGAAAGAGGTACAAATAAAACTCATTTTTTTAGATACAGTTGGTTTACTTAACGTGTACATTTATTTAACATCTTTTGTTGTTTAACATTAATGACACGGATAGGTACTTAAAGAGAATGCTGTCCCTTTAAGATGTAAGGCATGCATCATGTAATACACACGTTCAGTTTTCACCCACCTGTTCACATTCACTTAATCCATAACTGTTTTTAAGTGAGATATTCTACATGAAAGACATTTGGACTGCTGTGTGTGTATTGGAGCGCTGAGAAATGATTGCGCGCTGTATATGGAAACTGAAGAAGTGGAGCGTGCGCGAGAGCGAGCACTTCTATCAGCGCGTCTGCCTATCCCGCCTTCATTAACTTTAAATTAATCGACAACGGGAAAAACGGGATGCCTGGTCACCTTATCCCTACCCCTTTGGGTGCTGAGGCCATTGTTTCAGATCGCTAGTTCACGTTTTGGTAGTCTATCCATCCACTGCAGCTGCCATACTGAGACATTGCAAACGCCCCTTATCCGATTGCAATCCAATGACAGGGACGCACATTTTGAAGGAAAAGACAGTAGCCTATAGCAGTGGTTCCCAACCACGTTCCTGGAGGCCCCCCAACACTGCAGGTTTTCTATGTCTCCTTAATCAAACACACCTGATTCAGATCATCAGCTTATTAGTAGAGACTCCAAGACCTGAAATGGGTGTGTCCACAGAAAGGAGAGATGCAAAATGTGCAGTGTTGGGGGGCCTCCAGGAACAAGGTTGGGAACCACTGTTCTATAGGATGTATTTTGAATGTCCGGTAGTCCTCAAATAACATTATAGTAACATCTCGTCCTGTTATCGAAGACGCGGCATAAATTTTGTCATAGTTTTTATCATCATATATGTGACCCTGGACCACAAAAAAAAACTATTTTTTCAAAATTGAGATTTATACATCATCTGAAAGCTTAATAAATAAGCATTCCATTAATGTATGGTTTATTAGGCTCTGACAATATTTGGTCGAGATACAACAATTTGAAAATCTGGAATCTGAGGGTGCAAAAAATAAAAAAATAAAAAAATCAAAATGCTGAGAAAATCACCTTTCAAGTTGTCCAAATAAACTCTTAGCATTGCATATTACTAATCAAAAATTAAGTTTTGATATATGTACGGTAGGAAATTTACAAAATATCTTCATGGAACATGATCTTTACTTAATATCCTAATGATTTTTGGCATAAAAGAAAAATCAATAATTTTGACCCATACAATGTTTTTTTGGCTATTGCTAAAAATATTCCCCTAAGACTGGTTTTGTGGTCCAGGGTCACATAGTAGGTTTAGCTCATCAACGTCTCGTCTTAGTTACAGAAAAAATGTTCGTTGAGGAATATTTTTCATCCTCGTCTTCATTGACAAAATTAACACTGACATGCACCAGTGAGTGGAGTACTGTGCTGTTCACAACCATCTAATCAATACAGGCGGGACAAATCTGCCCTCTTTATTCTCCTCAGCATGCATCACAATGTTATGGTTCATACCTAATCTAAGCAGAGGAAACAGCAAAACCTTGATTGTAATGCAAATAATAAAATCATTCATCATCTGTCCGATTGCATCTGCAAATGCCACAGACACGCTTCAATTATGTGTTGGCTGTAAAATAGTTTGTGCTGAACAGCTGCTTTGTCTAATGCACCAATTTCCATCCACAAATCCATTTAGACATCCACAATTACAAGCAACCAGATAAAAGATTTTGAAAATTTTGACAAACAATTTTAAGAGGGAAAAATGCATGCGTTTATTTCTTCCAAAATACAGCAAAAACAGTAATATTGTGAAGCAATTTTACTATTTAAAATAACTGCTTTCTATTTGAATATATTTTAAAATGAAATTTATTCTTGTGATTATAAAGCTGATAGTTTATCATCATTACTTCAGACTTCAGTGTCACATGATCCTTTAGAAATAATTGTAACACTGATTAAAAAGATTTGCTGCTCAGAAACATTTATTATTATGTTGAAATGTTATGTTTTATTATTATGTTGAAATATGTTATGTTTCTTTGATGAATAGAATGTTCAGAAGAACGTCTTACGTATGGTAACCCTTGTTCCTTGAAGGAGGGAACAGAGACGTCATGTCGGTGACAGACAAATTGGGATCTCACTTCGAGAGACCAATCTACTTCTAGTGTAAACTTAATGAGCCAATGCACAATGGCATGCAATTATTGCATCCAGCTCCAGTTGACCACAGCGTGAGCATAAAGTGGCAGCAGGTGCAATGCATACCAGGTTTTCACTGAGGAGACGAGCCGGTGACCCGGCCGCTCAGTGGTGGAACAGCAGCCGTGGCAACGGTACGTGACATCTCCGTTCCCTCCTTCAGTGAATGAGGTTACCATACATAACCAAGACATTCACTTTCAGTCGGTCGCTCTCAACGTCATGTCAGTGACTGATGAATTGGGATTCCCTACCAAAGCACCATGGATGCTGACCCTTCCAGTGCCCTGTGCGAACCACCTGCACCCCTTTTTGGTGTATGCTGGGACTCGCAACAAGACCACTCACTGTTGTCATAGCACTACCCGCTCAGTAAGATTGGATAACACTGGGAAAACGTACCCTTTCCACTTGGAACAGGGACGTTGCGGAAGCCCCATCCTTCCCGAAGGAGGTCTCGGTAGCAAATATGCATGTGAACATCCGTTTAGGTGCATATGGAAATTTGGAGCTGATTGTAACCCTCTTGGAAATGGCAGAAGTATGCGGGGAAAACACATGCTCTGAGGCTATACCGTTGACTTTACACATATGGGATCCACTTAGGTCACACATATGGAACCCAGCCCTCTACCAGTTCTCAAGGATGTTCCGCTGTGTCTGGCTGCTGAGGGGATGGAGGAGCTTGACAGGGTCTACAGTACGGACACTCTGGAGCAGTTTTAGCAAGCTGACACTATCTGGGGCCTCTCAGCTCCACTACCCGTTTGAGGTGAGAACACAGGAGGATACCGGCTCCACACAGAGGCTATAGAATCTAGCGAAAGTGTTGGGGGTCACCCAACCCGCAGCTCTACACGAGCCAGCGCCCAGGAGGATGCAACACTTCTAGGTCATGGTACGCAGCAATCGCAGCAACCTGGATAATGAGGGTGGAGGGAGACAGCCTTCGCTCCAGCCCTTGCTGCAAAAAGGAAAGCACGACCCTGATCGTGCATCTCCGGGGGTCTTCTCGACGAGAAGTACACCACTTGATGAACAGGTTCCACTTTAAGGCGTAAGTGTGTCTCATAGACGGTGCTCTCGCCATGTGATGGTGTCCACTACCTCTTGGGGTATGTCACCAAGAACCTCCGCATTCTGTCCTGGGACCAGACATGAATATTCCAGAGGTCTGAATGTGTTGGGGTTGGTGGAGGTGGGGGGGATGGGGGATGGCGGGGGGTCCAAGTGTGTCAATATGGCGCCACATGCAAGAACTGCTCCTCGTCCTCCCTGAGCTTGTACAGCATCTGTGTGTGAAGGCTCACTGGGGGAAACATATACTTGCGCAGGCCCCACGGCCAGCTGTGTGCCAGTGCGTCCGTGCCGAGTGTTCTCTCGTTCAGGGAGTATAACAACTGGCAGTGAGAGGTCTCAGGAGAGGCAAACAGGTGTACCTGAGCGGCTCCAAAACATCTCCAAATCAGCTTGACCGTATGGGGATGGAGTCGGGAGCATAGCTTGAGCCGTATGGTTGAGCAGGCCTGGAATGTGAATGACCTCAGAACCTTTTGGCGAGTTGCGACATGCGATGGGAGCGCAGACCACCTTATCGCTTGATGTACACAACGCCTTGGCCTGGTGCACCTGCAGTAATGCCATAGCATGTAAGGTGGAAGCAGCTTCCCCAGAGGGCGTATAGGGACTGCCAGATAGACCAGAAGAATGCCT
The DNA here is from genome assembly GCF_018340385.1 of Cyprinus carpio. Classification (NCBI taxonomy): domain Eukaryota; kingdom Metazoa; phylum Chordata; class Actinopteri; order Cypriniformes; family Cyprinidae; genus Cyprinus; species Cyprinus carpio. The sequence goes on along the minus strand of NW_024879317.1, from coordinate 337,750 downwards.
ACAGGCCAGGGAAGGGAGCAATGGGTCTTCCCACCAGGAGGAGGCAGACTTAGGACACAATTGCATCGTTACCGACGGCTCCACCCGAGGGATCACCGAATACCCCTTCGCTGCTCCACCGTCGAGGGTAGTAAGGGAGGAGGAACCAGCAGGCCAGTTTCTGGAAGTAAAAGGCACTGTCCATGACCTGGTGAGCTCCTCATGTGCTTCTGGGAAGAAAGGCACCCAGGTGGGGCACTGAGAATGGCCCATGCTACTGCCGGAAGTATTTCTCAGCTGGCAGCTGCGAGGACAAGCCTTAGATTGCGGCAGAGGCAACGGAACTTCGCCCTCCTGGTGGTAGCGATGCCTGGTCCGCAGCTCCGAGATGCTCATCTTTCCACAATGGGAACATCAGTCCTCCACGAAAGCCACTTCAGAGTGTTTAATGCCCAGACATGTGAGGCAGCGATCGTGACCATCACCTGGCACCAGGTAACAACCATATCCAGCCTCTTTATTTTCACACTGTGGTCAGCTGCAGCTGGATGCAATAATCGCATGCCAATGTGTATTGGCTCGTTTAGTTTACACTCGAAGTAGATTGGTCTCTCGACGCGAGATCCCAATTCGTCGGTCACCGACGTGATGTTGAGAGTGACCGACAAAAAGGGAACAACATTTAATTTTTGTAACATTATAAATGTCTTTATTATCATATTGATCAATTCAAAGTGTCCTTGCTAAATAAAAGTATTCATTTCTATGACCCATCCTCCCCCCACTCCCCCCCAAAAAGTCCAAGCGTTTGAATGGTATAGTGTATAATGTTACAAAAGCTTTTTTAATGCTGATCCTTTTGATCTTTCAATTCATCAAATAATCCTGAAAAAAAATGCACTCAACTTTTTTAAATATTATTATTATTATTATTATTATTATTATTATTATTATTATTATTATTATTATTATTATTATTATTATTATTAATAATAATAATAATAATAATAATAGTTTTTTTGAGCAGCAAATCAGAATGTTTTCTGAAGGATCATGTGACACTGAAGTCTGGAGTAATGATGCTTAAAATCAGCTTTGAAAACACAGGAATAAATTGCATTTTAAAATATATTCAAATAGAAAGCAGCTATTTTAAATAGTAAAACTATTTCACAATATTACTGCATTTGGTGTATTTTGCATCAAATAAATGCAGGCTTGGTGAGCAGAAGAGAATTCCTCAAAAAAACATCTCACTGTTCTAAAACTTTTGACTGGTAGTGTTGGTACCAATGCTGTTTATTTGAACTTTGTTCATTAACTTCTGAAAAAAAAAACAAAAAAAACATTATATATATATATATATATATATTAAGCAACTCAACACAATGGTTTTCATCACTAATGATGTGTCTTGAGATCCAAGTCAGCATATTAGATTTATTTATAAGGAAAACAATTTAATTATTTAACAGGAATAAATTCCATTTAAACATGTTAAATTGCAATTACATTTTACTATATTATTGTTTATGGTATTTTTTTAGATTAATTTCAAAAACATAAAAAAAAGCATAAAAAAACCTGTTAACCCTTAAACTGTTGCTGTTAGTATAATAAAGTAAATCAATTAATCTCATCATTTCTTAACACCCTTTAGAAAACACAATTAAACAGTGAAATATGGCGAATGAAAAACATGTGAGATTTAAATCCCAGTTTAAAAGCCTGCTTTGAGTAACAGCGAAGAGAGGCAGGATTAGTGTGAGAAGAGAAGTACAAAGTTTTGAGGGTAGTGAGGTGTGAACAACCAGCGTGTCTCAAATTCCTAACCTGCGGTCGCAACAAGCACGATGGGTTGAGTTAATCCATCAGATTTCCTTTAATTGCTACACTGCTGTTTTTATAATGAGGGCCCATTAAGTTGTCACCCAGTGATAACGTGTATGACCCTGGGGCAAGGAATGAGATTAAGCTTCACTGGCGTCCCACCCTCACACACTTTTTCACCTCCTTTCGTTGTTTCAGTAGGGCTGTAAGGAGAGTGACTGAAGAGCACTCTGACTTGAGAGGACAGGTGTCTTTAAGCTGAGCAATGATGTCAGGTATGAGGACACAGGGATGACAATTCATTTCAAATTGTTTTCAAGGACAACAGCTTCCAGGGTCGCTTCATTTTGTGTGTTTTAAATGTCACCGCAATGATTTTTATGGCTAACGATTGATTGTGGCTAATTAAGGATGTATCTTAATTTTGCTGTTCACCTTGACACTAGAATTCATCAAGCATCATTATTTCCATTTTGCTCATAATTCATAATGCACTGTATGCTTTATCCAAGCACTCTGATGGTGGATTGATTATGTGGAAACACTGCAGTAGTGGCACGAGTGCTTGTAAACTTTGAAAGAGACTGGTTCCTCCTCTCAAGAATTATGAATTTCATATTTCCGTCTCACTAAAATTGACAAGCAAAGGAGGGGGGGGGGCTTACAGATGTTAAGATACATTATATATATATATATATATATATATATATATATATATATATATATATATATATATATATATATATATATATATATATTAATTATAATGTTGTTCCATGTTTAAAAAATAAAAAATAAAAAGAAAATATATGGGGGGAAGAGTGTTACGATCCATTATGTTTGTATATTTATTTGTTTGTGTTTTCCACTAGATCTTGATTGTTCTCCCTTTCTGTCACTCATTATGGGTTCCGCTGTCTCTGTTGACGCCTCCCCGCCGGAAGTATAAAATGCAATGTTGCATCTGTTTTCAAGGAGGCTGGGCTGGGCTGGGTTGTGTTTGTGTGCCTCTTTGAAATGTTTGTAGCCTGAAGTATGCTTGCTTTGTTACCCTCTATGTTGTTTATTTGTTTTATTTGTTTCACCCCTTGAATTTAGTTTTGTTATTCGATTTGAGCGTGGAGTGTGTCCGTGCTCTTTACTCACCTGTTAAGAAGAGAGCAGGATAAGATTTCATGTGACATACATCGCGTTTCCCGGTGGGTGAGCGTGATTTCACCAAGTACAACATGTTCCTGGATCAACATCCTTGTTGATCCTGGAACAACATTCCAATCAACCAATCAGAATAGAGATATAACTTTTCAGGAAATATCTCTTTTAGGCGTACAATCAGGGTTAGGTGCTTCTACATTCTTGTTAATGACCTATCATTTCCCACTGATTTAAGGAATAAATTATGGGTAGGGTTAGGTTTAGGGGTAGGAATTAGATTAATTCCGTATTTTTGGACATTAATGTTGATCCAGGATCATTAAAAGATGTTGATCCAGGAACATGTTTTACTTGGCAAAATCATGGCGACCACGTTTCACATAGTTTACCTTGATGTATTAGTTCATTAGTTTAGGAGTGCTGTAAGTTTTGGTTTGAGTAGTTAGAGTAGTTACATTAGGGCGTGCAAGTAGCACACTGAAGATTTTGTTTTGATTTTTATTTAGATTATTCTAGGTTACATTTATTTTCCTATTTTAGTTAGGAGAATTTTGTTTTAATTTGTTTTTTTTTGATTTGGCAACACTCGTGCTCTCTTCATTACTTCATTTGGTGAGTTTGTATATCCCCAAGTCTTTTTCTGTTTGTTTATTGCTAATTGTGTGTGTATCTGTGTGTGTGTGTGTGTAAATACAGTACAGGTCAAAAGTTTGGAAACATTACTATTTTTAATGTTTTTGAAAGAAGTCTCTTCTGCTCATCAAGCCTGCATTTTTTTGATCAAAAATACAGAAAAAAAAACAGTAATATTGTGAAATATTATTACAACTTAAAATAATAGTTTTCAATTTGAATATACTTTAAAAAATAATTTACTCCTGTGATGCAAAGGTGAATTTTCAGCATCATTACTCCAGACTTCAGTGTCATGTGACATCCAGTCTATCACATGATCCTTCTAAAATTAGAATATTATTCTAATATTCTGATTTATTATGAGTGTTGGAAACAGTTCTGCTGGCTAATATATTTGATGAATAAATGGTTAAAAAGAACTGCATTTATTCAAAAAAAAAAATTTTCTAATAATATATTTCTTCTTTACTATCACTTTTTATCAATTTAACACATCCTTGCTGAATGAAAGTATTGATTTTATTTAATAAAAAGAAAAAAAAAATACTGACCCCAAATTACTGACCCGTAGTGTATATTGTTGTTACAAAATATTTCTATTTTAAAAACATGGCTTCTTTTTTTTTTTTTTACTTTTTTTTTTTATTCATCAAAGTATCCTAAAAAAGTATCACATGTTATGAAAAAATATTAAGCAGCAGAACTGTTTCCAACTTTGATAATGAATCATCATATTAGAATGATTTCTAAAGGAATAATAATAGGAATAATGGTCCTAAAAAAGGAATAATGATCCTAAAAATTCAGCTTTGCATCACAGAAATAAATGATAATGTAAAGTATAATAAATTAAAAATCAATTATTTTAAATTGTAATAATATATCACAATATTACATTTGTTTTCTGTGTTTTTGATGAAATAAATGCAGGCTTGATAAGCAGAAGAAACTTCTTTCAAAAACATTAAAAATAGTAATGTTTCCAAACTTTTGGTCTGTACTGTATATATATATATATATATATATATATATATATATATATATATATATATATATATATATATTATATATATATATTTATTTATTTATATACTGTATATACACCCTTTTGAACAAATTCAAAGCCCTTTTTTTTGGTGTATTGGTTGGGGTTGAAATGAATGAATGTATTTTTATAAATACATTTTATTATAGAGTTTTATGTGTTACATTTTCTTAATATCCTTAGACAACTCAAATAAGTTTTGGGTCGTAACAACAGAGTATGATTTCATTGAACGGTTTATTGACTGAAACATTCACCATAAAAATAGCGTCTGCTTTGTAATAAATGTTGATCTGTCCATTTAGATAATGAAAAGACGAGGCTGTTAATTTAAATCCATAAATATAGATCTCAATTTGGCACAGCCATGAAGATTGTTAGTCATGTAATTACAAATTATATCTATGAAATGTAAAATAAATAAATAATAATAATAATCAGTCAACCCGCAAAAGCTCTTATTTAAAATGTGTATATACTTCTTTATACATTCTGGGAATACACTATACACATACATGGCAGGTTTGTTGCATGTGCATCTGATTGTTTGTCATACAGAGCAACTTTAATGCAGCTTTTTAAAAAACTGAGAATAGCAGATGGTGGAATATTGATTTTGATGACTGTCTTTAATGTTGAAGAGCATCCTCTTAAGCTGAAGACACAATGGACGGTTCTCAGTAGTCATTCTACACTGATTGGATTGAATTCATGAGAATGAAGATAGATTTTGTACTGTTCAGTTTTTGATGACCGTAACCCTATGATTTTCAAAGTTACCAGCCTGCTAAATATTCCTTGGGTATTGGCAACACACCAGCGCTACTCATATAGTTTGCATCTTTGATAACTCACACTGTGATCATCACTCATGTCAGTGAACGCACATTTACCCGAGATTTCAGCCATTTTGTCAGCAATTTTCAGTTATTTTTTATGTTAGTGTGTTGGGGTGATTGAGGCCAGCTTTATTCAGAGCTCACAGCCTAGTTCATGCTACAGGTTAGGTAACTTTAGCTTTGAACTAATTCTGTACCTAAATTACTTGCACAGTTAGTTCTTAAACTCAATGTTTCAAATTTATATTGCCACATCATGTAACTGTTGCCAGGGAAACACACAGGACAGACTGGGAAGTTTTCAAAACAATCTGAAACACTTTAACAGAACTGAATGCAAAAGGATATGACGGAGATGGGAGATGAATGGTAAATAGCCACACACACTATTAAACAGTCTCTATGAGACTTGTAGATCACCGGGAGACTTGAAAAAAGATCAAGGAGGTAGATATTCTTCAGGTGAGAAACAATCCAAATGGAGTCTTACGTAATTGTAAGGAATTTTCACCATATACGGGGTTAGTGATTTTATTGTCGTCCAAATCCAGAATGTCTGTGTTGTTCTACATCCACCCGCGTAAAAATCCCTGGTTGAATTACCTACTGTTTTTTGCAGACACCAAGGTCATGTGGTGATTTAATTACCGTCCAAATCCACATCTTTGAGTTTGCAAAAACAGATCAATTCAAAATTCACTGTTTAAATCCTTTTTGTCCACTGTAGAGCACCGTATGGTGTTGAGCTTTGCTGTAATGTGCATGAATTTTAAGGATATAGATGTATTACTTAAAAGTTGTAAAGTATTTACAAGAACAATATTTAATCACCACTTCAACACAGCGAGTGGAAGCTGTTAAGAACAAAAAGGAGAAATCAAAATAAAGCATATTACATTTAAAATGAGCTGTTATTCTGGCAGCAACAATACCATTTTAAAATATGTAGCTTATTATATACTATTACATTAAATGTGGGTCCTGTAGCTAATTTTACAGAATGATTAAAAAGGGTTTTATTTAATTAAAAATTAGCCTTATTAAATGAACTATATGCTTTTTTTTCTCCTTCTTGGGCCTGAAATTGAGCACTTTTGGTCAATATTGATAATTAATATTTTTTTAAATGTGCTTTTGTGCTGAACCCTGTCATGGATAAATAATGATGACAATAAAACCACCAGTAGGTGGCAGCAAGCCCTTGTTTTGTTAAATGATTAACTGAATCATTCAAATCAAATGATTCCTTCAAAACCGCTGATTCAATTAGAAACGAAACAAGCCTGCGTCCCAATGTGCATACTATCCATCCTAAATGCTATGTGATAATAGCACATTTGTGCTTGCGCATTTAGGCCTACTGATATTCAGAAAAGTACATTGCTTATGTACGGAGCCCTGCACATGGCATGCAAGAAAAAATAAATTGTGCGCACAATTTTTACTAATTCGTTCCCTCGATGTACTAAGACGTGCACACGATTACTATTTCATTCTCTTTATTTGCTAATTTGTTCCCTCGATTTGCTAAATCGCTCCCTTAATTTGCTAAATCGTGTGCACAATTTACTAATTCGTTCTCTCGATTTATAAATCATGAGCATGATTTAACAAATTAATAACTAGTGCGCACAATTTATAAATCGAGGGAATGAAATAGTAAATCGTGCACACGATTTAGCCTGCTATATTTTTCCTGCATGCCATGTGTGGGGCGCAGTACTTATGCAATGAATAAAAACAAATATGTATATATATATATATATATATATATATATATATATATATATATATATATATATATATATATATATATATATATATATATTCTTTAATTGCTTGAATTATAAGGTTAATTTAACTGCATTTTAATAGGCTTCATCACACAGTGGATGCTTTTGGACCCTGAAGATGTGTTTTTGTTTGGTATTTTTATTGGCTTAGTGGATGATTTTGTGCTTTTGGGATGTGTTTTTGTTTTTTTTTATGTACACATGCAGCACAATAACATTATGTCAGGGGAATGTTTTTAAATTCTGATGAAGGCAAAATCATATCTTTTCTGTCGTCATTTTAAAGAAATTGAAAAGTTGCGCTAGAACCACTTTGTGCGAAAAAAGATGAAAACTTGCTTCCGCTTGTGTACAGAACTGAGTTCTGATTGGCCAATCGCCGTTATTCGTGAATTCTCTTAAGTAGATCATTTGAACATTTCATTTGCATGATAAGTTTTACATAATACACATTATTAATCCAAAGGGGATGGTAAGAGGGGATGGTGGTTTTACTGAGGGAATGCTTTTTGTCATTTTTTTCAACCAATTTGAGTCCTGGAAAAAATTACCGTCCAAATAGGGCTTTTGCCATAGATGAGACCAGGCCTGTGTGTGTGTTGCTGGCTTTTATGGAGAGTTGATGAGGATGATGGCAGACAGGTGTGGTGATTGTGAAGTGTGTGCAGGTGAAAGCCAAAGACCACTGTCCTGCAGATTGTAGTTCCACCCCTCAAACACAAATGAAAAATCTAATCAAAGTTTTCAGGAAAACTGTGAAGTTACAGACAGGTGTGATTGATTAGGGTTGGAACTAAAATCTGCAGGGCAGTGGCCCTCCCAGAAAAGAGTTGCCCATCCCTGGTCTGAAATGTTTGTATGTACGTAAATAACATATGTAGTCAGAGACAAATTGTATTTATTTATTACAGTTTCTTCTCGTGGAGATTTCTATAAATATTTAATTTAGATGTATTGAATTTTAACTGTGTTTAACTATGGGATGCTACAAAGTGCACAAGTTTTTACTTTAAGCTTTAGGGCAAAGAAAAACATGTTAATTATTATCCTTGTCGTCTATCTTTTTAAGGTTGAGTCACAGGTCTTGTGTCCCAATAGGAACAGGAATAGGAATCGTTGGACAGTCACGCCTCACTGATCTAATCGACAGTGCTGCCGTGACTCTGTGTTTCTGGGCCACAACACTGTCACGCCTCCATATGTCCCCTCTCACCAATGATAACATGCTCCCTATGTAAAGTAAGTACAGCTTATTAGCATACTGTACATGTTAACATATTACTTCCTCCCCTCCCTGCTTAAAGGAGGTTAATTTTGTTTAAGCCAATTATACAACACTTTTACCTTTTCAGAGGTAGGACTTTTGTAATGTAAATGTTATTTATATATATATATATATATATATATATATATATATATATATATATATATATATATATATATATATGCACCTCTTTACTGTACTGTTTTACATTATTTACTGCACATATTTTTCTCACTTGCTTGCACTTCCTCACTATTGGCTGTTATTAATGATTTTGTTTTACCTGTAGGACATACAAATGCAATGAAATGTAGAGGCTTCTCAATTTTGGGAGTTTGAAGTTCCAAGTGTGTACTTGAACGTGCATCGGTGACCTATTTGCTGAGGGAAGCAGTGTGAGGTGTAATTAATTGGAATGCCTTGAAAAAGCAGTCTCAACTTAAAGAATTACCTCTCATGATTAAGAGCCCTGCTTCTCATAATGTCTGGCCTTGGTGAGCTCAAAGGCACAGCATATTCTCATCAGGCTTGTTGGAGTGGAATGGGGGTTACTTGGACTTACCATTACCATTATATACTTTTTTTAAGGGCTTTAGGGAATTCTGAAGCATATACGGTTCTAATCTAGATAGCTTAGTGTATAATTTTAGTTCAGACGGTTCATCTGACAGGTGCATCCATGTGATATGATTTAGAGAAAAATATTAATGTATAATTGGAGGAGGACAACAGTAAGGTGCATTTTATAGCAATCTGAATTTCTCTCACACCTGCCTGAGCTCAAAATCATAATAGATTCATCAGCTTTAAAAACTATGCCCTAAACCATTTGTCATTGTTTCCCCAGTTGTGAAAAGACACTGGCATTTGGAGACAGGTGGTTCTCTCATCAATGAACACATGCACTGAGGCTATATAATTCATGTAGAGGCTCATCTTATATTATATATTTATCAAGCCCAAGTGAATGAAACATTTTAATAACAAGTGCAACATTTTTCTACTACCATATGTTCACGGGTATTCTCTAGACTGTCCGATCAGTCTCACATCCACTGGAGTGTGGAACTTGAAATGGTATATACAGAGGGTAATTGAAAAACAGCCAGAAACTCACCGCACCTTCAAAATCATCCAAAGGAGGTTGGTAGACCAAAACAAGGTAAAAGAGGTTTAAAAACACAAGCTACTATGCTCTTAAGCTTGATGGGGTTTAGTTTAGCCATCTGTAAGTATGCAGTGAGGGTGAGATGTCTAAATGAAATTTGTTCTGCTGAGAAATATGTACATGTCTTTATCTTTGCAATTGGAGGGGGGCATGTGTTACATTTCTATCAAAAGTGCATGGAATTAATAGCTTGTGTGTAGTGCATCTTAAAGATTTTATTATGCATATGCACTGCATATATATCAGTTGGAGTTTTCCATGTGTACTGTTTCTTATAGCATTATCGTTGGTTTGGTAACACATAATGTTAAATGCAAATTCACAGATATATAAACACACTTTGGTTGCAAAAGCAGTGACCACCCCATGCTGCACACATGGATATACTTGTATAAAATGACCATATCACAACAATTGATTACATTAGATTAATATAAAAGCAATTCTTTGTACTTTAGATTTAGATACCGAAAAAATATAGGAGGCTTCATTGGAATTGATAATGTGAGCTATAGCATTTTATGAACTGTGTGGGATCCAGTTGTACATTTTTGGTCCTCTGTATAGTGCAAACATGTTCACAGCGAACACAAAAGAAGACATTTTGAAAAATGTCTTTTTTTTTTTTCTCTTTTTTTTTTTTTTCTCTTTTGTCCAAGTCAGTGGAATCTAATGCTGTTTTGGACCTTACTGACTAAGTATATCATCTCATCTCATACAAATATCATCTTTTGACATTGAGGTTGAGTAAAAGTCTGAAGTTACAGGTAGGTGAACTATCCCTTTAAGAGCTGTAAGGAGAATCTGCCCTGATGATCTCAGAGGATAACAATGTTAAAATGGAATGATTTAAACCTTTGACTTGGTTAGACAAATGTTCTTCCTCTCTCTCCACCTCTTTTTCTGCGCCTCTAGAATGATGCTCTGAGCCTGTGGTCTAGACACATTATTCCAAATTCTCTGTTTCCCCTGCTGCCGGTGTCTAAACCTAAAAGCCTCACATTAGGCGGTCATTCACCCAAAGAGAGTAATGAATCTGTGAACTGTGTAATTACCTCATGCACAATACAGGTCACTTTAATTAGCAACCCATGAGATATGTGTGGTGGTCTGGTGGCCCAGAGCGGCTGATGAATGCTGCAAGATGTAATTTATGAGATAATGTGGCATGATCACTTCTTTATGTGTCCTGGACTGCAGGTTTTGACTCGACTTTATTGCAGGACCACTGCTTCATGTCAGTCTACAGTTTGCAATAGGCTGCTACATTTAGTTTAATGCAAATGACCCCCTCTAATGATCACATTAGGGATTTTCAAACTCCGTTTATAAGATTATTAGTATAATTAGAAATGGCCATGTTTGAATTTTAATGACACACATTGTCTTGTCACTGCACAGAACGTTGTTCAGACTATCCCGATGTGATGTTGCCATAACCTGAGAGATTCATTCCTTCATAATGACCTGACAATTAAGAGAAGTTCTGTGCAGTGGTCGAGCAATTATTGTTTAGCTGCTTTGTCTGACAAACTTGGTGAAGGTTATTGTTATAGCGTGCAATTGCTTTCTCCATTTATGCCCTGTTTAGAACTATTTACTAGCTGGTACGTATAAAATTGCATCCGTTAGGTATTCTGCCCTAAATTTGAAACCTTCAATGGTTCTCAACTGTTTTTGTTACTATATTCCAACCCCAGTTAGTCTGTAGTTCATGGGTCTTAGTTAAGCATTTTATAATCTTGATATGCTCATGCTATTATGTTGTGCGTGTGTAGTATGAGAATGGAGCGACCAACAAAACTATGTGATTATCAGCCATTTACTATCACTTAAATAGAATATTTGAAAAAGCTCTCAATGGCTTCTCCAAGCAACTGTTTACCATCAAGGCTGTCAAGTGTACATTGTGTGAGATGTTATTGTACTAACATGAGGGAATAATGTTCAGTTTTGAAGGGAAAAACAGTAAAACAGCTGTTCCACAAAGTATCAAAACATTACTTAGCCAATGCGCTTTCCTAGCCTTCCCTATCATCGGAGCCAAGGCCTGTCATTATGACCATCTGGCCTATAGAATTGATTTATGAATGAATCTGTTACTGTGAGCCACTTTTGCAAGTACAACAACCTGTATGCTGGTGGTTTGCTTTGAGCAGATGAGATAAAGAAAAAGTGAAAGACTTCACAGCAGGTGTTTTCTTAACTGATACATAGATAGAAATTTAACCTTATGTCCTGATATATTAATTTAGTACCACAGTGTTGGTGCCTGACAGTAGCTATAGTACTGCTATCCGCTACATTTTTGTTTGTATTAGCAGGACAAATAGTAGCTGTACTGTATACGTTGAAAAATAATATAATTTAGATCACTGGGATGAATGACTGTTGTTTTTCATGCTTTTTCATGCTGTTTACTTGTTGCCAAGATGAAAAATAGCTTCTCAGAGTCTGTTATGATTCTTTAAGGTTAATTTTCTTTTTCCTTTATTTTAATCTCAAGTCGTTTTTCTCAGTTTTCATTATTTTTAAGCGGAACTATTTTAGAAAATTTTCAGACTGACAACTTAAGTGTGTGTGTGTGTGTGTGTGTGTGTGTGTGTGTGTGTAAGTTCCTAGCTTGTTATTTGTTTCTGAATATTTTTCTTTGTTTGGTTATGCATCTTTATTGTCTTATTCTGCTAACTGTTTTATTGTCATGTCAGGCAAACTCAGAAACAGGATCCAAATGCAGATACTAATAATTTTAAAATAACAAAAGTATATGCAGCCGTAGTCAAGGAACAGAAATAAATATGCCAACATTATTCAAGAACGAACAAGACCTAACCAAGAACACAGGACACATTCGAGCTGCATCTGAATAAGCCTACTTCCGTACCATATAGTATGTGACAGTACAGCAAAAGAGTTATCTGTTCGAATTCATACATGAAAAACAATAGGTGAAAAGGACTCAAATAAAAGCAAAACATACTATTTCCACCAACATTCTGAGGATGCACTTGATGGACGCTTTCTATCCCATGAAGCCATGGGAGAGGAGAGGAGTAGTGCTCAAATGACGCTGTGGTCAGTGTCAAATGACAGTGACAATATACAGTAGCAGATGTAGTATGTCAGAATTTCATTCATACACTATACAGAACATACTTTTTTAACAAGTTAGTTTCAAACCAAGTTAGTTTTTAGTAGTACCTACTAAACAGTGTGCAATTTTACACACAGCATAGGGTAATACCACCCCATGCTGCACACATGGATATACTCCGAGTAGAACGCCACATGTTATCTCTGAATTATGATAACTGTAGCTCATTAATGTCTCATTTCGAAGGCTGTGTCTTCTGGAGGTCACATCCTCAGTAGTTCGCATCCTCTAAAGGATGCGTACACGGAGTGTTCTCAACACAGAATTACATGAGACAACCTTCGTAGAATGGGCAGAAGAGGAAACAGGAAGTATCACGTTGCTATGCTAACACATTTATAGTGTCATTGCGCTCTCAAGCTAGTTAAATGAAGATTAAAATATTGAACATTAATTTCATAAAACTAAATGTAGATCGAAATCACTTTATTTAAAAATGATTATAAGATTATTGTCTCTGTTCAGTTTCTACAGTGAACAATATGAAAGTGACCCCTAAGTGTACAAAACCTGAGGGTTAAACAAATTAACAATTTCTCTCCTTGTTAGTGAATTACTGTTCTCATCATTTAAAAATCACTATACACTTGTAATCCTGTTTACCACATCTGCCAACAGAGGTAATACAACTTAAAAAAGAAAAAAACTTGAAAATACTTACATTTTACATTTAAAACTGACATTTTTTTTTTTTTTTACACTTACATCTTCACTTGTGTGTAACGTTACATCAAAGTACCTTTAACGGTATTCTATAGTCTTTGGTTACATCTGCTGGCACCACCACTGATTTCAAATAAACAACGGTTGTTTACGGCGACGCAAAGAATTGCGGGTTATCTGTAGCACTGAAGGAAACACCTCATGCATCCTCCGAATTCCATATTACAAAACAGAAGCACACTTTGAACTCCTCTGCTTCCATTGGTTTGATGAGAAGCATTTGTACACCATACAGCGCAGAGCAAAGGTCCAGCAGCATCTCTGAAACAATGGTCAGCGTCATAATTGTAAATCACGAGAGGTGACATGGCCAGTAGATTCTATTTTGTAGCCTGTCCTCAGTTAGAGTTACATGCCTGGACGTTTGTCAAACACAGAGAGAGGAAGACAAATTAATGGCCGATGATTGTTTGGACAGTGGATGATAAAACGGTAATAGAGGAAACTGATGTCATATTACCAAGCTTTCTGGGTCAGTGGAGACTGCTCAAAGTGATAGTATCGTCTGCCTCATAAGAGAATTCTGCCAACAGAAAACTGAGCTATGTATTGAGATGTTTATTGAAGGGGAATTAGAAAAACATGGACTGTCAGTCATTCCTTTGCACCATTTATATATTGTTACAAATGAAACAGCTTTGGCTTTGTAATTTTTTGCTCCTTTAATTTAATTTTTGTAGTTTACCTTTGCTGTTAAGCCTTACATTTCTTTGTGAGCTTCTGTGCTGAAAGTAAACCGAGTACTCTGTGGCATTTTAGCACTTGAAGTAGGCCTAATTTGAAATGAGACATTGGGGGTTGGAAATGTAATTATGCAAACAATCAAACATGCAATAATTTTTTTATTTTTTTTTTACACATGTACTTTACTCTTTTATGGTTGGCAACTTTGGTTTCCATGCTGGAGTGTGATTTTGATGATACCGGCTGAATCAATGATACATCCCTATTTTAGGCTTTAAGGATAAAAAAAAAAAAAAAAAAATGTTAACTTCATATTAATAATGCAAATTACCAAAATACTTAACTTTAATGTAATTCTAGATACACTTTTTAATTAATGTCCATATTGATCTTTATTTGGGTATTGTGATTATGGAAGGCTATACTATTTAAGGTTGTTTATTTGATCGTAGAATATGACGAATCTGCTATTCTTTCATAAAAAAAAAAAAAAAAAAAAAAGATGCATATTCTCGCCATTATAAATAAATAACTACAAACATTGCTTCAAGAAGTCATTTTCTCCACCTTGCTGTTAGTTTTTTGTTCTGTTGTTCACTAGTGTAGTTGCCATGGCAGCACCTGAGGTGGCCTGAGGTGATGATCAGGAGGATCAGGTGTGTGTGTGTGTTCTGGTATATATGGTTTATTAGGATACAAATGTGTATAATAAATAGGTATGTGCCCGAATAGTGAATCCATATTTGGAAAGGCACAGAAAACTAATAATGCATTCTATGGAGCCACTAAACTACTAACTACTAAAATACTAAATGGCATATTTTTGAAAATCGAAAAAATGCAGAAAGTTTTCTGTCAGGGTTAGGTTTAGGGTAAGAGGACAGAAAATAGAAATAGAAAATGCAAGAATATGTGTGTGTATGAACTGACCATAGATGAACAGATGAAGTCATGCTGAGAAGGGTAAATTGATAAATGTGTTTGTGACATTCTGGACGATATAAATGTAGAAGCAGTAGGCTAAAGGACATGAAAGTGTTATAGCAAAATGTTGTCATGGAGACATTTTTAGATGGGTTGGTCAGTTGTTAGAATATCTGAGATTGTGACTTGCATTGGAATATAACTTTAGTTGAAGCTTCCTCCATTTTCCAGTAAAAAAAAAAAAAGAAAAGAAAACATAATGACAGTCCCATTTCTGTTTTCTGAGGGGGTCACAGAAACACTTCCAAAAAAAAAAAAAACCAACCTTAAGGGTTTATTTTTAATTTGGTTTAATGGCTTGTTTGGCTCACTTCTGTTCCCAGTAATCAAATAATCAAAATTTGATCTAATGTACAGAATTCTTATTTTTATTTATTTATTTATTTATTTATTTTGCATTTTCATTCCTCAAAAGGTACTTAAAATTATTGTCCTCAGCCAAGCTACCTTGCTGATCTGAAGAGAACAAACTGATCTCAGTGATCATTTACCTATATTTTTCTTCCCAGTTTTCCATTCTTATGAAATATGTTTTTTCCTCAGTTTATGATTTTTTTTAATCCACTCCAACACGTTTTTTTTTTTTTTTTAAATTGTATTTTTATTAAATCTCTATATTTTGTACTCCACTACCCTAATATACTACTTATGTTATTTGCAAACCATACTCCTACAAACCGCTGGACTGATGCAGAACTGTGCAGCTGATTCTCCTAACTATCTAAATGAGTGACTATCAGAGTGGAAGTGATGTCTCAGTTGTGTGGGCCTATGGGATCTTTCTGTTTGTAAATATGGACTCATGATTGGCAGCTGGTCCACTGAGCTTCACTGCAGTTGTATTGATTTTTCAGCACAGGGAGATGCTTAAAAATGTACCTGCAAGGAAGAAAAATCATTTTAAGGTAAAAGTGTGGGTGGAACTTATAGTAGGCGCAATGCTGTAAAACTGCTGCAGATTGACAAGTGCATGTTTGAGGGCTTTTCTGTTGTTGTTGTTGTTTTTTTGTTGTTGTTTTTTAAAGACGTTTACCCACGGCACCATATTTTATCCCACTGTGGCTTAAATCGGCCAGCCAATAAATAATTGATATTTATTTAGAAGTAACATCCATCACTTGTGTGGGCTTGTGCATTGTTCTGTCTGTAAATGCGGGCTTCTGACTGGCAGCTGTTTCACTGAGCCTCAGTACAGTTCTATAGATTTTTCAATAATCGAGCACAATTTAGCCAGGTGTTTAGTGATGACGAGTATGGATTTGTGCTCTAGACTGACATGCTGTACTCCAAAATTACTAAAACTCAATGCAAATGGATTGAGCATGCTGGCCAGACCAATCAGTGAAAGAAAATGTAATATATGTACAGTAAGTCACTGGTAAAGGTCACCTGAATGATTACAGTAGTCTTTTAATAATCCATTCAGCCCTTAATTGATTGTACATACAGTGGGTTCGGTTTTCACCACTGATGCTTAACAAAATTGGCCTTTTGAATCAGTATGCTATTTTTTAAGAAACCTAATTAAAAGAATCTGAGGCATAATGATGTTCCCTTTGACTTGCAGTAGTCATATGTCAGGCTTATTAATAGTCTGGGAACGCCTCTGCAGTGCTAGCTCCTCTTTAATCATCTCCTCCATCAGAACAGCAACAACAAGGGCCTGACTTCATAACATCCTACATCTGACATTGTGTTGGAGATATTCGTTTTTCATCTCTTATCTGCCTCAGTCTTATGCAAACTGATGAAGTTTTGAAACGAGTGGATGAGATTAAAGGAGAACCTACAAATGCTCATTGTGTTTTGGAACTGAACAAGTTGCATTTTGACGAGTATAAGTAAAACCCAGTATGGTAATCCATTCAGACAGAAAGAGAGTTAACATTCTTTTTGCTATAAATAACATGCCAGTTACTTGGTTAATAATAGCTAAATTTCTATTTATTGTGCTTTATCATTTAAAGTTGCAATGCAAAACAAGACATTTTCTTCTGCATTGTGACACACACACAAGATGAAAATGGGTTCATATACCAAAAATTTGTCAGGCATGTTTAGATGAAGAATCATGAGATGACAATAAAAGACTCTATTTAAGGATCCCAGTGCAGCCCCAAAAAACTAATTAATTGTATTTTTTACCAATCCTTGCCATTCCAAATCCGTCAAACCACTAGGTTTATTTGTCAATTTTTAGTTTTTAATCATTTACAATAAAATAACATTTAATATGATCTATTGATCTTTTATATATTTTAATAAGTATGTGTCAAAATAATTAAGTTGTTTTATTTTTAGAAAAATTTCTGTTATGCTTTATAACTTATTTTACACATATCTTTATTTTATTTTCACAAAAGTTAGTTGAAATCAGGAAATAAAAAACCTCTAAAAGCTCTTCATTTAGGCTCAAAACATCACCTGTGGTGAAAATGTAATTAAATATTTTTTGTACTTTTGGAGCTGGGGTGTGCCAACTTTGATTTTCCAGTTTGAACTTTTTTTGTTGTTTGTTGTTGATTTTTATTTATTTTATTTATTTGTGGTTGATCATCTGCATTGAGATTTTGGTCGGTTGGATATGTGCTCCCTGATTGGAATCTTTGTTGAACACAAAAGTTAGTTGAAACTAGGGCTGCACAATTAATCGAATTCCTAATCGTGATTACAATTATGGATCCCACAATTACGTAATCGTTCAAAGTGGCAGTTAATCGTTTAAAGTCCACTTATGTTATTCTGCATGTTTAAGATGCGTTTTTTCTTTCTACATGTTATCTTAAGGGTTTTTCACATTATTTGAATTGTAGATTTAGCATAACATTATAAAACCATTCATATTTTTATTTTTTTTATAATTTAAAGAAACTAATCCGATGTATAGTTGACATTTGAGGCTTAATACTATAGAAAAGCACTACAAGTTTTTTTTTTTTTTCAGTTAAGAGTTTTCAGCTTGTTTATTTTCATATAAAATATGGCATGCAGTTGCATCAAACAATGGTATCATTCAATGTAAATTGTGATAATTGTTATTAATAATCACACTTACAATTTTAAGGGAATAATCGACAATTATGATTTTTATCATAATCGTGTAGCCCTAGTTGAAACATTAAAGTAGACACTTTAGTTGCATTTAATACACTTTCTATAAAATAACTTCTCTAAATTCAGTTTGATGCTGAAACCAAAATGGAATGTCTCGTCTTTGACCCACATACAAATGAAATGAATTGTAAAAAAACAAAAACAAAAAGGCTCTGCGAGTCTGATATATATATATATATATATATATATATATATATATATATATATATATATATATATATATATATATATATATATATATATATATATATATATATTTCTATCAGTCAAAAAATTTGTTCTATCAGTTGTTGATTTGATGCTGATCTGAATGTGAGCCTTGCAGTTGATTGTTAAAAAGGGCTGGGGTTTAAACAGATTAAATGACTGGATAAATCTGAAATATGCAGAGGTGGGGGACATGACATGACTTGAGTCGGCAAATTTAAGGAATTGTGACTAGCTTGACTAAATTAAGAAAATGACTTGACTTAGACTTGGGATCATATTATTTCATATTTCTATATTCAAATGTTATATTTAAAATATTATTATTTAAAATGTATAAATAAAAAAGTTAATAATAATAATAATAATAATAATAATAATAATAATAATAATAATAATAAAGGATGTGACAAAAAAAGGATGTGACTTGACTCGATCCTTAGCACGACTCGACTGGACTTGCTTGAGGTGAGCCACTGACTTGACATGACTTGCTTGGTTTGTTCGCACTGCGACTTCAGACTTACTTGATACTTGACTTGCCCCCACCTCTGGAAATATGTCACCCGGAGGATGACATTGTGATTCTATTACAAGCTCAAAATTGAAATAAACAAACAAATACATAAATAAAAGCACGAGTGAATCAATAAGATGCATTTAGAAAACAGACAGGGTGAATTTCCATTTCATGCCAACTCTAAGCATTTGTCATACTATTTTCTTTGTAAATAAAACCTATATATTGCAAGGAAAAACATTTAAAAACAGTACAGGAGTACAAAAAGGCAAGGCTGTCTGGCAGCATTCAATGTTTGCAGCTGTGATACTGTAACAGTATATAGATCTTAATACTGATAGACCTTTCGAGTTATATAAATTCACTATTTTGATTGCCCGTCATTCTGGCATTGAGTTTATCTATTTCTTCTGCATGACCTTGAAAGTTGTCAGAATACAATTGTAGTTCACGTGTATAGTTCACATTATCTGACTTTATTTATTAATTGAGCTTTATTAATTCAGCACTTTTAAATAAGGTGTAAAAAAGGTTCAGAATAGCTTTATAGTGTGCTAGGCATTAATCTTAAAGTGCCTCTATCATGGATTTTTGAAAATTGCCTTTCATGCCGTGTGTAACACAGTTCTAAGTGAATGAAAACATCCTGCAAAGTTTTAAATTTAAAGTTATTGTCTTTCAAAAGAAAGAGTCGACTCCGAGTCATGAAAACGAGTCATTTTTAAAACGACTCTTTAGCTGTTTCAAGGTGAGATCACTGAAACATTAGCATATTTATGCCCGCGCACTTGCAGACCAGCGAAAACTTGAACCTCCCCTCCCTCAAACGCCATAGCGGATTCCTGTGGAGAAGACACTGCTCTGCACTGTGATGGGAAATCCATTAGGGTACAGTTAGGGTATGTCGAAAAACTCCCAACTCATTTTCTCCTTCAACTTCAAAATCATCCGTAATCGCTGCAGAAGCACCGACCCAGTGTTTACAAAGTGAACGTGCAAGGATGGTCAAACACTCTTTCCCAAAAAAATTATTTATTTATATATACACACACACACACATTTAAATGTAGGACGATTTTGAATTTGGAGGAGAAAAGTGTTGGGAGTTTTAAAACATACCCTTGAACCGTTGTACACAGAGTATGCATGACAAGACAAGATGAGCAAAATTTTTTATTTTTTTTTATTTAATTTTTTAAGAAAATTACAGATCTTTTCGTTATATAAGTTGCGACTGATAAATTATTTGTGACTGAAGAAAGGGAGACATGAACATCTTGGATGACATGGGGGTGAATAAATTATCAGGATATTTTTATTCAAAAGTGGAGTAATTCTTTTAAAAACTTGCCGTCATGTACTCTGAAGCCTACTGTAGCATGCAAAATATGTATTTAGATGTGTATATTGTGTTCGCTCCGCACAGGTCTCTGTCTAACAGCAATATCTGTTCACTCGCAATTGTCTAGAAATGTATGGATGAATAGTGAATGTTTGTCATTGTTATTACTTGTAGTTCTGATAAAAAAATAGAACAATACTTTAATGTACAAACTGCAGTGCTTTATCAATATGTTTCTGCTTTGGGCTAACACATATAACATGGCTGTTTACCACCGAGTTGAGGGCTCAGTAATGGTGATGGGCATTCTGTTACTGACCTGCACTGCATGCAGTAGACCAATCACGACAGACTGGGTCATCAGACCAATCACTGCAGTTTAGCGTCACGCAAAGGAGGAGTTTGGAAAAATGAATCGTTAAGCGAATCGTTTGGGAGTCATTGAGCAAAAAGGAAAAAAAAAACAAAAAACATATTTTAAGACAATGAAAGTGTTTTTTTGACCTTGCATGCATGTCAACCTGTTGTTGGGGACTCCCAAAACCAAAATATGAACCTTTCATTATAATAGGGGCACTCTAACTCAGTGAGATTAAGCATGAATCAATATTACATCTCTCCTCCAGGTCTGCTATCAATGTAAATATCATGGGAATTCAAGGAATCATAGTTAATTAACTGGGAATCAGTAAACCACATTCTCAAACCACATTTTGTTTGACCTTTTCTGTTCAGTTCTGCATTTTTAAAGACTTCTAGCCATGATGTGCATGTAGCAAATACTGTTGCACTCATTACTTGTTGACAGAGGGGAGACAGGTTTACTTGAAACTACGGTAGATTCTTGTGACCCAACAAACAAAAACACTGAATCTATTTTTTTATTTGTGGGCAGTAGGTTTGCACTGGTTAGCACCTGTCCAGTGCTAAAATAATATAAAATATATTACAAAATCCCACTAAACCTAAACTTTTGACCTGCAGTGTATGTTGAAATGCTTGAAAACATGCAACAACTTAGTGTAAACTTGTACTTGCACTTCAACTTCATGCAGTGTGATTAATAAAATTATTTTGTTTCAAATCATCAATCATCTAAGGCAGTTTATTTGTTGCCTACTTTATTGATTTTTATTTGTATTTTATTTATTTTTTTGGTTCTGGAGCTTGATATCGCACTGAAGCCAAACTTTTGGTATCGATTCATCACTAGTGAGCAGCATGAGTGAAGGGAATGATTGGTGTTAATGCAATACTGACAAGCAAAACAGTGGGATTGAGAGAAAACTCCAAATAAAGCATGATGTAATTAGTTTTGAAACTTGCCCATCACCAGCAACAAAGCAAATCATTCTTGGAACATGATAAATAAAAATCAAAGCAAAGTTCTCATTTGGTGATCTTTTGATAACATGAATTTTAACAACAGCGCTTTAAAATTCATCCACTGTAGCCTACAGAAGAATACAGAGGGAATGTGTTCTTTTAATCAACTTTCTGTTTGATATGTGCACCCTCCGCCATGTTACAATCTAGTAGAATAACCTGCAGATGCCCTGCAAAGAAACTTAAAAATTCAGTCCCGTGAAGTTCAACCAAGGGGAGCATAGAGGACCACACAGGTCTTATTGTGTTGGGAATTGAGCCAGAGCTTGAGTGGTTTTACAGCACATACAGCGTGAAGGCATTGGTTAACATCCCTTAACTAAAGCTGAGAGGAGAGGGGCTTGTTGTGGCAGTGAGGTTGTCATCCCGCAGATAGATTTGTAATGCTCAGGAGAGTGGAGCGAGAGAAGGGAGTGTGTGTGTATGTGTGTGTGTTTGTGGGGGGAGTGTCAAGTAGTGCTGCTACATCTCATGTAGTCATTTCACTTATTTCATTTTTTTTATTTCTTTTCTAACCAGCTTTGAAAGGTAGGAGATGAGCACCATGTTGATGGTCGGTGAATATGGTGGGTTCAGGAAGATTCATTCTACTTCTATAATTTCCAGGAAAATTACTTTACTCCCCAGATGCTGCTTCTATTTATCTTTCATTCGCTACATATCTAGGAAGAAAAATATGCTGAGACAAACAAAGCAAAGTCCCACATCCAGTTAACTGATGGAATGTGTCTGGAGTCCCATAAACACATTTGCTCTATCACAATTGATATGCTGTAATGTACGTGGCAACTTATTTGTGGTTGTTTACCATACTGTCCATTAGCAGGATCCGCCAACTTCAAAAATGTACATTATGATCCCAGGAGATTTCTAAAGAAAGTTCCATTAATGCCAACCTCCAGACTTGTGGAATCAAGTCATATTTAAAAAAAAAAAAAATTAAATCTGTTTAAGCTTCAGTTGCTAAAATGTGGTCAGTCATCTGTAAATTCTGCTTGACCATATTTTGGTGATACAATAGACCTGTAGCCTGTAGTTGTTGCTATATAAACAACCTGACTCTTAAACTAATACACACACAACCTCCTAAAAGTCTAAAAATGTACTTCACTATAGAAACAATTCAATCATGATAGAATACAGTGGAATGGATGATGGAATCATTACTAGCTGAATGATCTACAGTCACAGGTAATTGAGCCCTTTGAAAATCACATTCAAGACCAGGATGGGCAAAAATTCTCAAAACAAAAAAATAATGCAAAATGCTTTTTCTTTACTGGACTAGTTAATTTCATTTGTGCACCAGTCAGGCACATGCACATATAGACATCAAAGGGGGCTTGAGCACCTGTCCTTTTTTTGTTTTGTTTTTTTAATAAATTAATATATGTATATATGTGTGTGTGTTTCTGTTTGGGCACAACTGTCCCTGTCAAACAAATACAAAAATCAATATCAGGTCGGGTCAGGAAATGTTGAGACTCTGTTGAGTTCTGATGCCTTTCTCCCTCCGCGTCTCCGCAGCACAGCAGTGTAGCCACATTGATCATTTGCACATCACGTCAAAGACATGCAGAGGTAAAAATGCTCATAAAAGGTAAAAATCAATTTAAACTTATTGAAAAAGATTCATTTCTATCACTGCTGTGAACTAATCACCACACAGAATATGCAGAATATCAAAAACTCTAGGAGTCAGCCGTCCACGGTAATCCTTAAGATATCAGCATAATGACACACTCAGCAAAATATCATATAATTATCGTTATCAATAAAATCCCAGAGAATATTGAGATATTGTACACCCCCAATATATTTAATGTCTTGTTTAGAGAGAGAGAGAGAAAAAAAAGTTAATAAATATGAGAAGTGCCCCTTTTTTCCACTTGAGCCCCTGCCCCTCAGAATGTCTGTGCACATCCCGGCTATGGCAGTGGATGTCCATACACCTTACACACACACATCACCTTATATATCCTCAAAATAGACATGAGTGGACATGCTCAGGAACACAAGCACACAGCAGCAGAATTCAATCACATCATCTTTGATTGTTTTGTTTTTGTGCTCCAACTTCTTCTACTCAAACAGAAAACGATAATGTTTTCTTTTTCAGTCAAAATGATCCAAATATTGAATTTTTCAGATTTAGTGGGTCTTCTCTAAACGTCAGTCAAGCTCACTGTTCTCATTTCAGCTAAAGTCAGATACCTGTACTATGATGAGTAAACATATTCTGATAGATTCTTGAGATAAAGGGTAAACTTAAAGCATTTAGGAAGAGGAGAGACTGTGAACTGGACAAGTTTAAATTTGGCTCAGTAAGCTGCAATGACAGCTTTGTGAGTGTCTTGTGGAGTGCTAGAATGGCTTTAATCATCTTCTCAAGCTATGACTTGAAAGTTAATCAGATGAATATAAATACTCCCGCTATAAATCCATAATGATCATGTCTTGGATCAGATTGTTCATAATGTACCATTACACGGCAGCTTGTGCTGTATTCAAAAGCTCTAACATAGCAGTTGAAATTCTCATAGCCCTAGATAAGAGCTTATTATTGTGCACATCACAGTTGAGCTGCTCTGAACTACATATTCTGTGTTAACAGCACTTGGTGGTACTGAAAAAGATGAATTTCAAAGTTTTGAGGTTGTGCTCCACTACACAATGCCAGACAGAAAGCTTGGAAGAAAATAATGAAGGCTACATGCCCCTCTTTCTTTGGAGGTGAATCTGCCTTGACCAGATTACATTTTAGTTTGGTTTAGGAGGCTAAAAGCCTCACTGGGGTTATAGGGTGAATGGTAGGAAAGAACCAGGCAGACTCATACACTCCATACAAGGAATACATTTCCAGACTCAGCAGGAGAGCTCAGGCGTAATCCTTCCTCCTCCTGTCGATACCCAGGTGGGGCCATTGGAGTCATTATTGAGCCAACCCCTGGAAACTGGGTCAATAGAAAGTCTATGTCGCTTGAATGGTCATATGATTTGGAGGTCTGAGATAGTTCCCGTTCTTAATTCCGTAAGGTTTGGCGAACCTCCGCTCTTTACTTGGCCTTTGCAAGCAGGCATGACTAAAGGTCTAAGATGGTTCACTCTGACTTTGGCCTAATCAGATTGTGCTGTTTACTTCAAAAGAGTAAAATCTGGCCAAAGCAGAAAAGAAACATAATATGTTTACTGTAAATGCAAAATAGCTTTAACAACATAGCTAACATTGATAAGAGATACACTCTTGTTTATTGTTTTATAAAAACCATGAGAGCTTTCTAAAGGTGCCACGTGCATACTGTATATCATACAAAATATTGATTGCTTTTGATACATTCTTGTGTACATTTGCTTCTTCACTCAATCTTGATGAGCTGTTGTTTGTTATGCTGGATTTCAGAGGCCCTGGAGCCATTTGATGGCAGTTATGGAGATGGAGAAGAAAACAGTGATTTTGGCAGATTCAGTGTGTGTTTTTATTATTATTTGGTTTATAAGCTTCGTAAGTTCTAAATAAAACAAATATAATTAGAGTACATTTTACAAGAAAATACCATTTCAGTCTTTCTACTTCATAATTGCATGTGCAATTCAGTGTGGTACTTAGCATTTCTATAAATAATTGTGACATTTGCTAGCATTTTCTGAGTGAAAATAGTTTCTACACCAAATTTCTTTTCAGTGTATGTGTGAGAGCAACAATTCTTCATTGTAGCAAAATCCAGTTGCAGCAGCAGGTACATGGAATGCACTGTATATCACCAAATATGATGAACACATGTGTTTCCTGGGAATTAAATCCATTAAATCCATTAAATCCATGACCTTGGTATTATTAGCACCAGTTGAGTTACATGAATACCACAGAAAAATTAACTTTGTCTGTCCTTTCCTTCAGTATCCATAGTTGAATTATTATACTGTCTAATACTGTCAGCAAGCATCGACCATAACATTTTCTACTCAGTCTACTCTTTGTTTGACTAAAAGCTCTTGTTGTTTGTCACATCATGTGTTGTTTGTTTTCCTGGTTGAAAGATGAAGCCACATCCTAAATCCGCTCTGATTGTTATACATGCTGTGCAATTAAGTAGTATAACAATAACGTGCAAAAACTGGCATAATCAGTCAGGAAGTAATCTAACAGTTTTTTAGTTGCTTCTGTTTATGGTAAATGGACAACTACTGATCTGTAGGCACATAGCAGACAGAAGGATAATTGTAACTTCTGAACACTGAGATTTTTCCATTTGTAAAAGAGGTTATGAGAGGCTGAGAGGGAAAAAAAGACCAGCAGAGGGCACTGTGACTCTTAACTCTGGACACAGTACTACTGAGAACTTTTTAGGATAGATTGGATCTATACCGAATGCGTGTTTCAGTATATGAATCTCTTCCTGCTTTTCAGTATGTTCTATTTGTGACTGACATCACAAATATAGGTTTTGTATTCACAATGCCTCGGCTCAGTGTAAGTGCAACTGCAGAGGACAACCAACCTTACTAGATGTGTGATTATTGCACCTTTTCCTGTGGCCTCTAAAGTCATAAAGCTTATCCCTGTGTCCTCACATTCTTTAATATCCTCATAAGAAATAATCAACAGTTGGACATAATGCAATTACAATCATTCAGCTGCGGATTGGCCTTAACCCTCACATAGGTTTAAAGGCAAAACCAGATAAGACGAGAGAGATTGCCTTTTCTGCTGAAGGAAAACAGAATGCGGCTTTCACTCAGCCCAGGGGAGGGGCTGCACTTCCATAAAGGAGCACCTGAATTTAAATTTCCACCAAGGACACATCCCTCCCTCTTGAGAAATAACATAACACTCAAGTGTCAACTCAACAAATCCCACACACATTCTCTTCTTCTCTCCTGATGACTAATTTCAATATTTCTGTTCTGACTAAGGCCTTAAAAAAGCCACCACAAAGGTAATCCACTTCACATGGGGGCTAATAACCGAAGCTTTCTTTCTCTTGCTGGATCTGTGGTGAAAAACGGTTTTATTCAGATATGTTTGTGGCGAGGGAGTGGTCAGGAGTTTGTGAGATTTACCAATAATGAGAAATCCTAGTCGACTACGCCACCTGGAATACACCAGGACATAAAAGTCCTAAGCAAACGGACAAAGGTTTGTGCCAAAAGCAAGGTGAGCAAAAAGATTATATATATATATATATATTATATATATATATATATATATATATATATATATATATATATATATATATATATATATAAAAAAATCACAACTTTATTAACATACAATTTATAAAACACAGATACAACACTTCACACAAGGTCTCAATACATCAGACATTTATGCCAGTAACTTACAACACCAGTACAATACAATAAGATAACGAAATAAAGAGGAAGGTGGCCAGCAAAGACCACACACACACACACACACAAAAAAAAAAAAAAAAAGTATTAAACAACACTCCATGTGGACACGCAGTAAAAGGTACCATGGCCAACCGCTCCCACCTAAAGCCACACAATAAACAATACAAAACATAACAGACAGACCTAGATGAATTCCAGACAAAACAGAGCAGAAGTGCAGTCAGTTACTTTGTTTATTAGGCTTCAGTTAGGATCTTTGGAAACCCCTGGACATGCAATCACATCTGCTGAACACTGAACAAAAGTTACGCATAAACTTGTTAAAAACCTAACTAAAACTCCCCATACCTACCAAGGAAATGGTACAATGCTGCAATACACATGGTCACACACGTCCTACGATTGTGTGTGTGTGTGTGTGTTTTGCTTATAATTATGTTAAGCATTCTGGGAATTCCACTGTTCATGGCTGTCCAATGCTTGATTATCTGGAAGTATGACTTTCTAATGCTAAAACTATCCGCAGATCCTATCATATTCTGTAGAGAAGAGATTGATTTTGACTGTAATGTGGATATTGATATTGACAGATGGCTGTAATACCTTTTAAAGGATTATAAGGTTGGCTATTCCGATGTGTGTGTTGTGTATGCAAAATCATTTTACCCCTTTTTTTATATAAAAACACAGGCTACATATCGGAACCAAAATGCACCAAGAAAGATGCTTCTTTTACTACTGCATTCAAATCTTTCCTTATGATTGTCCATCTGTTACACTAGAACTCTCTCCCTGTTTTGATTGCTTGATCTCCCACATTCCCATTCTTTCTCCTGTATATCTCTAAAATTGATATGCAGCATTGTGTGTGTGAGCGTGTGCAGTTGCTTCCTGCAAAAGTACAATTGCTTCCTCTATCTGTCTAACAATGATACTAACTTATCAATCTAGTGTTAAAGCAGTAAAAAAAATTTGCACAAAATTGTTTGATTTCTTCTTTATAATAACATTTTCGAGAGATGAAGAAAACACATGTATCAGTTGTCTAGATTACATACATACATAAGCTTCTGCGTGAAGCAACAACAGTTAGTAAACAAAACATTATGTATCCAGCCTGTCAATATAAATTCAAAACCCACCACTGGTACTATTGAGATGAATAAGCAAAACCTGAGTAAACTTTAAAGATGATCATTTTTAAGTGCAGAATATCCACTGTTTGATTAGAACTGCACAAGCCACAAGGAAAATGTCATTGTTGATTTGGAGTGGGTCTGCCGAGCCTGCCAGATATTAAGTGATATACATTAACATGATACACATTGGGGGAGTCGTGGCCTAATGGTTAGAGAGTCGGACTCCCAATCGAAGGGTTGTGAGTTCGAGTCTCGGGCCGGCAGGAATTGTGGGTGGGGGGAGTGCATGTACAGTTCTCTCTCCACCTTCAATACCACGACTTAGGTGCCCTTGAGCAAGGCATCGAACCCCCAACTGCTCCCCGGGCGCCGCAGCATAAAATGGCTGCCCACTGCTCCGGGTGTGTGTTCACAGTGTGTGTGTGTTCACTGCTCTGTGTGTGTGCACTTCGGATGGGTTAAATGCAGAGCACTAATTCTGAGTATGGGTCACCATACTTGGCTGAATGTCACGTCACTCTCACTTTCACTTTCACTTTTAAGTGGGCTGTCAAAAATATAGCAGGGGTCCCGCTATCAGGTGGTCCCGCAATTTAACACACAACATAAATGATGGAGTAACATAAACAATGGGCTTGCTGTGCCAGTCAGTGTTTGGTTGTACACCGATTACATTACTTACTGCAGCACCGCACCCACTGTCTTTTTTTGCTTTTAATATAGAAATATTAATCATTTAGCTCAGCTAAACTGAAAGGATCTGCTTTGTTCCATACAGCCAGGGCTGCCAGGTCTGTGTGACAAAACTAGCCCATGCCAGCCAAAAACAGCCCAGAGTACCACAATGACCATATCCTAAAATTCAAAACTCAAAATGTAACTTCTATACCTAAAATACATATTTTACAGTCACTGTTATACAAAACTCACAGGAGCGGGTGGGAATGATCAGAAATTCAGCTGGAGCTGGATTAAAAAGACAGGACTCTACTACAAAGAGGAGACAAAAATACACCACTGAAATAGTTCTTATTTAGTTTTCCTGTCTATTTGGTATTTTTCTATCACAATCTACACTACTGTTTAAAGGTTTGGGGTCAGGTAAGATTTTGTTAGAAATGGATACTTTTATTCAGCATGCGTTAAATTTTAGTGTCCACAAACTTGAACAGTAGTGTAAACTTTACATAAAAATAGAAAAAGTGTATGTTTTAATTTCCCTCCCCCCACCTCTTTATTCCTACATGTCTTTTTAAATCTTCATGTGCATCATGGGATAACCAACCCTCATAAATGTTTTGCGTTCCTCATTTGTATGCTGCTCTGAGTGTGTTGCCTTTGGACAGCAGCACAGAGCAGTCTGATCTTCCCCTGACTCAGGCCTCCCTGCAGCTCTGCTCTCCCCCTCATCTCTCTTTATATCCTGATGTGCACTGGCTCCTCATTTCTGAAATATCATTGCCAGAATAATACCTCAAGGGTTAAATACTGGAGGCTTTGGAAGGATTGATTGGTGGATTGAGAGGTTGTGATTGCACTTTCATTTCTCCTTTCTTTCTCTCCCGGTATCTCTGTGTGAGGTGTCTTTGTGTGTATAAAATGTCCCCACCAAACACCCTCTCTCCTGGATGAATTCAGGCTGAATTAAAAGAGCGCTCACCCACTCTCGTCGCTCTTTTTTTTTCTTTTCTTCTCAGGACCTTAATTCGCTCTTCACCTTGTTTGCCTACAATCCATATGAATGCGCTTTTTCTGTTTACTCATGAATATTCATGATTCTATTTTCAAAATGTAACATCCATAATAAACATTAGTCAGAATGAATTTTGCATAGGTCAGTATTTTCAAAAGCCTCCACATTAGAAACCAGGAGCACACTTGATCCTCACATGCCCTTAAGAATGGGGGGAGAGCTGGCATTTGAATTCCCCATTAAAAACGGTCACCGTTCTTAGTATTGAGTGAAAATTGCTCATATATCATGTTCATGCACTACTTGTCAGATTGGCCGGTTTTCAGCTATTACTGCAAACCTGTCTCATTCATACTATTGTATGCCTGCATCAGTTTAAAAGTGACATGACATACAGCCAAGTATGGTGACCCATACTCAGAATTAGTGCTCTGCATTTAACCCATACAAAGTGCGCACACACAGCAGTGAACACACACTCGGAGCAGTGAGCAGCCATTTATGTTGCGGCACCCGGGAGCAGTTGGGGGTTCGGTGCCTTGCTCAAGGGCACCTCAGTCGTGGTATTGCCTGCCCGAGAGTCAAACCCTCTAACCATTAGGCCACAACTTCACCCTAACCTTTGTGGTTAAAGTCGACATTAATTAAGATTGCTACTTAAATTTCTTCCCTATTGTGGAATATTTCCAAGTGAAACAAAATAAATAAATAAATAGTAGTAGTAGGACGGGACTTGATTTTGCTCAAAAGGACTTTATTGGATTATAAAAAGTGGGTTGCAAACTAAATAGAGGCTACGAATGAAGCTTGTCTGGCCATTGGACAACCTTATTACCCTTGTGTCTGTATTCAAGGAATTCATCAAGGAAGAAATGTCATTGTGAGGGGAAGGGATGTTAATGTTTTTAATTAAAGCCATATGAATTAAAAAGTTTTTTTTTCTTTTAATAAACACTGCAGTATTCCTTTAAAAAATAACTGTCAATTTTGATTCCATGGTGACTTTAAAGTTACATATTTGTTCAGTTATCTGTGCCTACAGTGTCTGTGCTAGCACAGAGGCAGCTTCCGTTAGCGTGATCAAAAAGCCTTAATTGTTGTGGCAAAATTTGTTTCAATTTATTTATTTTATTTTATTTTTTTTTGTCTTTTGTGATAATGACTTTTTGTCTGTTTGTACAATTAATGAGCCAAAAACTCATTCTTGTTATTTGAGAAATGAGAAGTGCAGTGAGACAGAAATATGTAAAGTGATAAGGATTTTGACTAAGAACTTTTTTTTTTTTTTTTTTTTCGTCTAGTGATCCATCCAGGCTGAAATAAATGCTGGATGGGGTGAAATCGATGTCTCATTCAGCAACACCTGATGGAACCTCAGTGTCACATGATGACAATCACAGCACTGTTTGCCAGTAAATAGTTGAATCAATAAATTCAAACGTATCAAATTATTCTCAAGATTTTTGGCCTGTATATGAATTAGCATTTGCTAAGTGCTGTAGCATTATCCCTGAAGTGAAGAGCAGTAAATTTTACATGAAGACAGCCTGAAGTAGCTATTACTCCTCGATATCTTAATGGAAGACTATTAGAATTCAGTCTGTGTAAAGTGAAGCCTCGCAAATCTAATGTGTCTGTTGCTCATCTCTCGATGTGGTAAGCTTTACTCATATTGGGTGATTACCAAGCTTTCAGTCCTGTCAATAAGAAAACGAGGTTGACAGAGTTCCCAGTTTCCAAGGCAACCACAGAAAACATGATAAATTGGAATGTGTCTGCAAAATATAAAAATTCACAAAATAAGAGGCCAAGGAGGCTGCTGCAGTACAGGTGGGATATAGTTATTTATTTACACATTTGCCCTTTCCGTGGTTATTGTGGATGATTTTATATTAGAAAAGAGGATAGGAAAATTATGTTGGTCATCACGTTACAGTTGAGGGATGTCAAGAGAAGAAAAAACTAAAGCCCAGTGGCTCGCAGGTCAGGGCAGGACTTCAAAGAGCACAGCAGATGGCTGTCACGAGAGGGACAAGTGTAGACGATGAGAGAAGGACAGTGCCAGGACTCATAGATGTGATGACTGAGACATGGTCGATAGCTGTCACTTAACCTTATGAAAAACACTGTTTGAGAAGGGCGAAAGAAACACGCTTGAACCCTTGTGGTTTCACTGAAGTTGATTGACAGTTCACATTAATCATGCAATTATGTGTTGCTTTGATGATAATCTGTAAGAATGGGTTACACTGGAGTAATGTAGTCTCATTTATGGTATTATAAAGACTTGACAGCCTTTTGCTCTGAAAATAATGGTGGTAAAACAATTTACTCAAAAACTCCTAGAAAATTTCAGAAAGAATTACAAAGAAATGGCAAGCAACACATTGAGTTAAATGTGAAATGTTGAAGTAGAAAGATTGAAACAGTATTTTCTTGTAAAATATACTCCAATAATCTGTTTTATTGTTTTTACTTTATTTACTTAAAAAAAAAAAAAAAAACTGTTTTACAGGGTATGAAAGTGTTGCTTAAAGATTAATATATGGATACACTGTGAACATTATTTATCAAATAACAGACCATATGGTTCATGTGTTATAGTTAGAGGCTGTTGTTAATGATGAAAATAATTCTGTTTGTCTTCTGCCACATTAAATCTGCTACAAATAGCCGAAAGTCAATTCACATTATCCAACAAAATGCACCAAATCTCTTTGCTTACTTTACTAAACATTTCATAAATGCCGCTGAACTGAACTGCTTTCCATATCAGAGGACATGGACAAAACAGAGGATGTCCGATTTATTTTTAATTGTTTTTACACAAATATATATGCTTCGTAAAGGCATGTTTTGATTTTTGCAAGTCGCGCAATACTCCAGCAGCCCGTCAGCAGAATGGCAGCTGGCTAATGAATACCTTTTGGCAGGTATCGCAGGGCAGGACTTAGGGGGGCGGGGGCCCCTGGGCTTGAGGTTATGTTTGGGCCCATATATCTACACTTCATATGCCCTCAAATAGAACCATCATTATGGAGTAACACAAAATACACAAACATATGCTCTGAAGTTCATAAATAGTACAATTAATATGCAACATGTCTATAGTCAAAGTTTAAATGTGAGATTAAATATTCATTATAATATAATAAACATATTATAATATAACAAAACACTGTTTTTCTGAGACTCATCTGTTCTGCTGTTTGTTCTATTTTCTTTCTGACTGAACAAAATGGAATTTTGTTGTTGAAAGTTACTCTGTAAGTTGTTGTTTATCGTACATTTGCGATCATGCAGATAATCGAGAAAAAAAAAACAAACAAGACTTTTTGTAATGGGCTAAAGTCCTATTTCATAGGCATAGCTATGTTATAAAAACAGAAACTCATTAAATTTCTATTTTTTATTTAAAATAATTTTGATGACATTTCTTCCCCACTATGTGTAATGGCAGTAAGACGAGAGAGCGCTCAAAATTCATCAGATGATCACGTAATTTAGAGGAACATTAATATAGTAATATAGAATCATCCTCTGTAAAGAAATGAGGTGTGAACATTTGAGAATTTATCATTATCTTTCTAAATCAAGTCAAGTCCTGTCACCTTTATTTATATAGCGCTTTTAACAATACAGATTGTGTCAAAGCAACTGAACAACATTAATTAGGAAAATAGTGTGTCAATAATGCAAAAATAAAAAAAAATAACAACAGCGCACTGCGTATTTATAGCCAAAAGAAATCTGAATATCAAACTGCAAACTAGCCTATATTTACTGCATTCTAAATGTGCGCTCTTTAGGGCTAAAGGCTTAATGAAGCTGTTTAAAGTAGCCATGTGATAACAAACCAATCGGTGCAATACGTGTGTCCTTCTATGTGAAATAATCATAAATACCAGTTTATGCTTTTTGGTTGTGCCCTCGAAGGTCGTAGTTGTAAGCTGTAGCCCCAGCTGGCCCATTTAGATCCTGTGTGTGCAGTGGAAATGCGGCTAATAATTTCTGAATTCTGACTGGCATAAAATTAACAAATCAAACAAATGTAAACAGGCAAAGGCGGGGCCCCCTACAAGGTGGGGCAAATGGGCTACAGCCCACTTAAGCCCAATGGTAAGTCCGGCCGTGGGTATCACTCACCCACTCTGAGAGAGAAAAGAGAGAGTGAGGCAGTGAAAGGTCATAGGTATAGACAAATTGGAAACACACATTAAGTAGCGTACTTTAGGTGATCTGCACTTAATGTTACTAATACTGTAGCAGTGAGATAATGGAAATGCCTTTTTTCTTTTCACTTTTTTTTTTTCTTTTCATTTCTGAGAGAATGTGATTGAGTGAGGTGACTCGGGTAGTGGGGGGTTCGATGGATGATGCAAAAAAGAGGAAAAGCCTCTCGGCCACTAATTCTGTTTTGCTTGATTGATTTTAGATTAGCAGTTTAATGAAAACAGACTGTGTTTGGAGAAAGTGCTCTGCTGCTATCACTCTATCAAAGGCACTGTCTTGGTGGAAGCAAAGTCACTCTATGCGCTCATTAGACAAAGCAAAGAGAAGGTAGGACGTGCTGGGCTGACAGCAATTCCCCCTCAGACAGATAATAGTACAATTATGCCCATCGCAGAGAGCATTTGTTTAAAGGATGCCCACAATGGCAAACAATTAAAGATTAACACTCATACACATGTGGAGAGGAATATCCTGCCTCTCATTGTTTGTGTGCGTTTTATGGTGCTGCATAGTTTAATTGTGTCTACATGATGAGAGAAACAAATTCTGAGTGTTTAGAACTGTAGTTACCTTAGTGTGTGTGTGTGTGTGTGTGTGTGTGTGTGTGTGTGTGTGTGTGTGTGTGTGACATTCAAATTCAAACCGCTTCAAAATAAAATTTAAAATAGTAATTTTTGCATCACACTATTTTTTCCCCACAATAAAAACATGTTAACACACATATTAGCAGCGTCCCAATTCAAAGGCCGCATCCTACAAAGGCTGCATTTGAAGGCCGATTGCGTCATGGCGACTCGACGAAGAACGTCCCAAGTCAGTATGCATCCTCCGAAGGCTGCGTTTGAGGGCCGATTGCGGCGCGATGAAGGCTGCCGCAATTCGAAAACACATGTTAAAAGTCAGGAGTTTTAAAAAAATGTGATCAGATTAATTTGTTAGGTGGTCTGAGGCAAAAGTTCTTGTATTTATAATACTGGGGGCTGAATTTGATAATTCCTGTAACTTACTTGAGACAAAAACTCAGCCATTGTGGATCGAAGGTAAGGCATTACCCATCTGTAATATTTCCACTAGGACCCCTTGTGTTCACAACAATTAGCCCTCACCCATATATAATGCCCACAACAATAGGACAAGTAGGCCTATAAGGCTACTTAATAATCAGACAAGTCTTGCACTTGTATTTTTATTTTATTTTATTTCTTTTTTTTTTTTTTTTTTTTTTTTTTTTTCAAGATATGTCCACAAATGTTTTAGGCAAACTTGGTGATCCAGGAATATGATTTCTGAAGTATTTTGTATGCACGTCCTGCTGTAATATTTTCTAACCTTAAGATTGCAGCCCTGTCTTAATTTTCTTTCCTTTTTCTCTTCTTTTAGGACAGTTCTGGAGAAAATGGTGCTTCTGGGTAACTTGAAAATGAAATGAATGAAGTTGTTTATTACTTTTGTAATTTAAGTTATTTGTAAATGAAGCAAATGAAGCATTTAATTTCTGTTCATTGTTTCAGTTGAAACTTATATATAAAAGACAAGAAGTAGTTCTGGAAATTGTTAATTTTTGCAAAGCATGTTATAATTTGTAAATGACAGAAATTCTTCTATACATTTTTTTTTTTTTTTTTGCCTCTGAATAACATTTGTAGATGAATGTAAATTGTTCTATACTAAAAGTACTTTTACAACTAATTACAAAATAACTTAAATTCAAATTAAGATGTTCAACAATTTTTTATTAATAATACAGATTGGAAATGGAAAAAAAAAAAAAAAACATTTGTATGTACTCTTTCATTTGTCTGAGCAGTGAGACCCTGGTGGTGATTGTGGACCTGGTGCTTGTGGTGCTGTAGGGGGTGTGGTAGATATGCTGGCGGGACATCATCTGGGATAGTCTCCTCAGTGTTTGAGTGCATATTTCCACTGTCCAGCAGTGAGGTTCAGGTTTATCCTGCAGTACAGGGGTCTGATCTGATTTAAGGAAATGAGGAAAGGACTAATTGTGTAGAGCTATGACAAAGTAAGGTATGAAGAGTAAAAGTAGCCTATGTATTCTGCAGAAAAAAACTTCATATATGATGGTCTTTCATTAATATTAGTGCTGCACTACAGTTGCATTTTACTTCTGAATATGTTCAAGGTTGTTACATTTAAAATACTTTATATAGGCCTAGTGTTGGGCAGTTTAATATACAACAGTGCATAATATTGTAAAGGACCGTGTTTTTGTATTGTAGCTGTCCTGAGGAAAAAAAAAAGAAGAAGAAGAAGAAGAAGAAGAAGAAGAAAAAAAACTCAGTAGTCTTCTCATTTGTATGTGAATACTTAAGGAGTGTATTTTGTTACACTCCACCACTTTGTTATTTAGCAGATGAAACAAACAAAGTTTATTGCTAGAATATTAACAAACAGTTGCTACAACTGCGAACCATATTAAGGCTGCTTCTGAAGCACTCAGACCAGTCTAGCCTAGGAGGACTGTTCTTGCTGCCTAGCAACTGCGATAGCTGCCGTTGACGAGCGGCAGTGATGTTTCTAAGTGAACTGTTTATATTCAGCTGCATAAAACTAAACAGGGTTGAAAATGGTCCATTTATGTACATAATAATCAATAATACAATATGCAACATAAAATCACATTTTGGTAATATATAAGTCATTTAATCGCTTTATATTTTGTATTTTTTCGTCATTACAATATTCAAGTAAGTCGAAATCCAATACTTACATTTAAACTATAAGTCCGTAATTAGCATTCAAAAACAATTCAGGCTCCAGTTATTTTAATTTTCATTAACAAAAAACATCTATGGCAGTGCTCTTCTCGCACCGTAGCTACGCGACAGGAGTGGCGATTGGGAACACCTGCTGGCTCAATCAGGAAATCTTGCGAAGGCTAGCTCCGAGCGTCCTTCGAAGACCGCATTGGCTGCAGCCCTTGAATTGGGACACAGCTAGTGTCTATGCCAGGTGTCTCCAACCCTTTTCCTGGGGAGCTACCATCCTGCAGAGTTCAGCTCCAACCCCACTCAAACACACCTAAACCAGCTATAAGATCTTAATTAGATTAGTAATTAGTATTTAGTTTTAGATAATTCCAGACAGGTACTGGAGCAGATTGAAGCTGAAGTGTGCAGGAAGGTAGCTCTCCAGGAGTGGGGTTGGAGATCTCTGATTTATGTCATATGCTTATACTATTTAAAAAAATAGTATTTTAAGGTTTACAGATTGGTCCTTTCACTTCCATTGAAAGTGCCTCACTGTAACTCAGATTTTAGGATTTTTAAGAAAAGTGGAACGTAAATTGATTTTTGTGGTAATGAAGATTACGCCACAAGTTCTGTCAATTGAGCTTAACTTGTGCTGAACTGAGAATGTTCTTTTAAATGTTGTAGAAATATTTCTAATGCATAAACTAATGATAACATTGTTAAGTATTACTGGATGGACACATTTACCAAATTAATAAAACAGGAATTATAAAACAGTCTTTAAGTCATGGGTTTGATTCCCAGGAAGCATAGACTGATAAACATGTATACCACAAATACACTGTCAGTTGCTTTGGATTAAAGTGTCAACCAAATTTAAAAATGTTATGATGATAATGGCGGTTTATTTCAGTGCAGAGAGTCAACCCAAATATGCAATTATGTGTTTGATCAGGACTACATGAGGACCATATGAACGACCCCACAGTTTGCATGAAGCGCTGAGGAAAATGTCATTGTTGATTTGGTGTGGGTCTGTCGAGCCAGCAAACCAATCTCCTGAATGGAGAGCAGCCAAGATAGTCCAAATTCTCAAATCACCACATTACCAGATATTAAGTGACATTTTGCCTGAGACCTGGAGGGATCGGAGTCTGGGAGAAGCCCAGAGATCCCCAACAAATGGACCCTGATCTGGATAATCTCCTATGCTTCCCTAACAAATGGGTCCAAAGCTGTCTAAAAGCCCTGTGCTTGTTGCTCCCATGACTGTGGATTTGGGCCTAACATGCTGTGTCTTCATAGAGAGAGATATTGGAAGACAGTGAGAGCCGTACAATCTAATGGCAGATGCATTATTTCAGTGATTATAATATGTTTCCTACTGAGTTTGGCTTTCTGCAATCTTACATTATGT
The DNA here is from genome assembly GCF_018340385.1 of Cyprinus carpio. NCBI lineage: Eukaryota > Metazoa > Chordata > Actinopteri > Cypriniformes > Cyprinidae > Cyprinus > Cyprinus carpio. Next base: position 299,379 of record NW_024879317.1, on the reverse strand, counting down.
GCATTGCAGAAATAATTTTTGGTTAGTGATATGTTTCATTTTCTCTGTAAGGGTTATATGAAATTGACTGTGTCTAGCTTCTCTCTTTTAATGAGCTCATTGTCTTTTTCGCCACTAAGCGTGTGATTTAATGAGTCCTGCCGCAAAGGGCAACACGCAAATATAGAATTTCATATAGCGTTGTCTTAAACACATTGTACCCAATGAATAATTTTGTCTCTGTGATTTATATAAACAGTTCTCCCACATATTATGATGGTGTCAAATATGTTAAGAAGTATTTACAAATAATCAATGCTTTTAATGAGAGGCAAGGCCACATTTACTCTGCAGCTTATTAAAGTCGTTTGATTAGATTCCTCTCTTCCTCTGTGAACAGAGCCACTCCAGCTTGTCATTCTAAACTGTTTGCTTTGAGTCTTGTTTAATGTGTAATGTTTGTCACCATCAATAAATAAACATAAATCAGAGTTGAGTGGTGCTTCAGAAATAGCTAATTTATTATTTACATGACTGTCTGAATAAAAAATGCGCTAAATGGTTTTATCAGCTTCACAACATACATACCTGCAGAACCCAGCTCAGCACATTATCTTCATAATCTACTCTAATAGGTTTGCAGCAGGTCTGTGGTTTAGCGATTTTTGTTTAGTTGTTTTTATTAATATTGACCCTGTAAAGATCTATATACATATATATATATATATATATATATATATATATATATATATATATATACTGTATATATTTTACCATTTAGTTACCTGATTTTAAGGACAAAATTTGATTTTGAATTTTGAATTTGACTTGAACAAATATGTCCTTCCATTAAGTTTTAATTAAAATTAAATGTATTACATTTTAAGATGTACATTTAAGTGTTTGATCCAGGCATTTTCAAAGGAATAGTCTTAATAAATTTGATCAGAGCCTAATGCATCTTACAGTGAGCACTGCAATGAAATTCCCACATTTTTTCTTCCTCCTCTCTGTGGTGGTGATCGATCTGTGAAAAAGCACCTCAGTGTCTGCAACATCAGACTGGGAAAATCCCATTTTTCCTCAGCAAGGCTCTATCTCATATCCCAACAACCCCTCTCATTGATTGGCATGAGAAAATGTCTCTCTGAATGTCTTTCAAGGCCCCTTTACTGACTCTGCTCTGTCATTTTCTGCACGCGCTGTAACAGATTAAGTCATTTCAGTCACTCATGCACCGACTGCGCTGTTACTCAGGGCCAGAATTATACTAATAATCACAAATCGAACATGTATCTTGTTCGACAAGTGCACCTGTTGATCAACATTTCAGATGATGCTCAGTGCACATGGTTCAGTACGCTGCATGTTCATCTGTCTATTTGCCGTGTGCACAGTTGTTTGTGTTTTTAGTTCCATATGTTCCATAGTTGCCGTTAGTCACCACCTGCCCCCGCAACACTCTTATGCTGGAGAGTGTATGAATATTTAGAGAGCTTGTCAAAACTGCATTATAATCATAAATAAATGTAACACAACTGTGCACACAGCAAACCTGAGGAACGTGCAGTGCATTGAACTATATGCACATCTGAGCATCATCTGAAAATTTGGCTAACAGATGCACTTGTCGAACAAGATACATTGACGTTCGATTACTAAAAGAACCCTGGAAAATGCATCAATGGTTTCCACAAAAATGTTAAGCAGCACAACTGTTTAGTAAGAAAAAAGATTCTTGAGCACCAAATCAGCATATGTTTTTTTTTTTTTTTTTTTTTTTTAACTGTAGTAATAATTGTCACTATTACTGTTTTTACTATATTAACTAAATTAATATATGAATAAATGAAACCTTGACTTCTTTCAAAAACATTAAATTTGAATGGTAGTGTGTAAATCACCAAATCATCAGTTCCACTTCAATAGATAGATAGATAGATAAAAAATACAGTGATAAATTGTTAAAAATACAGCTTTTGGTATCTGCGATTGCAAGAAAGTAAGTATTGGAACTCATACTGAGTCTCTAAAGATGGTGTTGCATTCAAGGAGTTTGCATTTCTAGAAAATATAACTGGATTCGCCGTAGCATCTGTGCAGCTGTGTTTTAAATTCACCTTTTACACATTCTGTTCTTCTGTCTTTGTATAATTTCTGTGCAATCATGAATCAGTTTTTCCCCAGGTGTGAGGACGAAAAAAAAAAAAAAAAAAAAAAAAAAAAAAAAACGAGATTTTGTCATTGTCACCTGTGTGCTGTGAACTGTAACTGCTCACGCAACGTGGCAGGTTGTCATCACTCTCAGGTGAACATTTCAACTTTTTAAATGTTTAAATACTATCTAGTGTAAAATAAAGGCCCTTTCACACCAAGAGTGATAACTGTAAAGATAACTTTAATGATATTGTTCTGTTTATTATAAGCATACTCTGTTTTGTCATCTGCTGCTTTAAACGATTGAGCATCAATAAAAAAAAAAAATAAATAAAAAAAAGTTTTGAAAGAGATTTTAACAATATTGTTCCTCTGCCATTTTCGTCCCTCGCTATTTTTAATCACTTGATACAAATAAATTTTCCTGAGCAATGAAATTCTTACTTTGCTGTCTACAATGAATGCCAAGACTATAAACTACACACACACACACACACACACACAAACTATACACTATACAAACTATACACTCATACATACATACAATGTAAGAAACATAATAATAAAAACTGTGCTGCAGTAGTATGAATATAGACTATGAAAATAGAAATATAGACTATGTATATGTATATATGAGAGGATAGAGTAGGAGAATGTGAAAAAATAGAAATATAGACTATGTATTTGATCTCTGATACTTATATATGGAAATGTACAGTACTAACTTATGTGCCAAAAAAAAACAAAAAAACAATAGTGCAGTAACATGCAAATTGAGTGCAACTACATGATAACAATAGCAGCTGTAACAGTAATTGATGTGCAAATTAAGATGAGGCCACATGAGTAATATTAACAGATATACAATGGTTGTAACAACAGCAATAACCTTACAAATGTTCAATCTGATGAAACAATTTGAACCGATTGTTCTCTAAGATAGATAAGCTAGCTACCTGTTTAGGAGTCTAATAGTTGAGGGGAAGAAGGAGTTCCTTAGTCTGGAAGTACATTTCACACTCCTGTACCTCCGTCCTGAGGGTAGGAGTGTGAACAGTCTGTGTTGGTGGGTGGGGCCTTTAATGATGGCTGCAGCTCTTCTGTGGACTCTGTGATGTTAAATGGCCTGCAGAGAGCGCAGTGGAGTCCTGATGATCTTCTCAGCAGTCTTCACAACTCTCTGCAGACGTTTGTGGTCCCTTACAGTAGTGCTGCCATACCACGCAGTGATGCAGCTGGTCAAGACGCTCTCAACTACACAGCTGTAGAAGTTTTTGAGGATCTTAGGTGACATGCCAAACTTCCTCAACCTCCTCAGGAAGTACAGCGGCTGTTGTGCTTTCTTAACCAGCTGGGTGGTGTTGAGTGTCCAGGTGAGGTCCTCACTGATGTGGACCCCCAGGTATTTAAAGCTGCTCACCATCTCCACTTCAAGCTCTCGGATAAACAGTAACTGGTGAGTTCTCCTCTTTTTCCTCAAGTCCACTATCATCTCCTTTGTCTTGTCCATGTTGAGGGTAAGATTGTTCTCCTCACATCATGTTACAAGACTGGCCACCTCCCTCCTTTAGGCCGCTTCATCCCCACCAGTGATCCATCCTATCACTGCAGTGTCATCAGCGAACTTCAGTATGATGTTTTGTGGGAGGCTACACAGACATGTGTGAACAGTGTGTAGAGAATGGGACTGAAATCACACCCTTGTGGGGTGCCAATGTTTGTAATGACAGTGTCTGAAGTCCTATTTCCAATCCTAACAGACTGCGGTCAGCCAGTCAGGAAGTCTAGGAGCCAGTCACAAAGTGTGGGGTGTAGTCCAAGTACAATCAGTTTTTGGGGTTTGTGAGGGATGACCGTATTGAAGGCGGAGCTATAATCAGTAAAGAACAACCTGATATAAGTAGTTGAGGTCTACTTATATCAGGTTTAACTGGTATATAACCTGATATAACTGGTATATCAGGTTTAACTTTGTCTACCAGTCAACATTAACTAGTCATGCAATTCCAGTCAGAGGTCAACCACAGTGGAATGACTTACTTTAGGTCAAACTAAAGAACAAGACGACATTTATGGTGACATTTGTGGTTATGTTATGTCATAAGGGCTTTTGAAAAGTGTTGCTTTGATACTGAAACAATTTATTTAAAAATCACTTTATTTTTTTTACATTTTGAGGAAACCATTGTCCGTAGAGGAGCAATTACCCTGACCTTAATCAGCTACTGCCCTTATGCAGCTTTCTCATGAGAACAGTTTACAGAGAGAGAAAAAAAAAATACTAATTGGAGTTCTGGGAAAAAAGGTAAAATATCTGAGCAGTGGTGGAAATTGGGTTGGCTATTTGCACTTAGTGTGAAATAAAAGTAATATGCTATTAGTAAAGGTAAAATATCTGAGCAGTGGGGGAAATTGCAGGGTTTCCCACACATTGATTTATTTGTGGCGGGCCGCCACAATATCAAAACTGACCGCCACAAAAAGATTTTCCATTCATTGAATAAACATGAGCACTGCACGTTTCAAAATCAAAAACCGGTGCGGGTGTTTTTATATCACTGTATTTCAGAAGGAAACCGACTGTATTTAGAAAATTTTCGATTTAATTTTCATGTCATTTTGCATGTAATGCTTGATAAAGGCAGCGTTTGTGAGCTCAGCACTGCTTTACAGCCGTTACAAAAATAACCACATCATTAACAACAACCTTGAAATCCTGTATCTCTCCCGCTCTTAAAGCGCCTCCTGCTGGCAGAAAATGAATTTGCATATATATGTATATATAGGGGCGGGGGAGTGCCACCACAAATAGAGTGTAAGGCTGTGGGAAACACTGAATTGGGTTGGCTATTTGCACTTAGTGAAAGTAGGCACTGCCAATTTATAACTTATTTTGTCTGAACTTTATTTGATCTATATCCCAACAATATGCAGTATTGGTCATACAAGGTTATTTTATAGGGGTGTAGCGATTCACTCGTTTTCTCGATGCATTGATTACAAACCCTGACGATGCATATGCATCGATCTTAAAATGTGGATTTTGAATTGTGAATCATCGATTTTGGACAGTAATCGATTTAAAATGCTAAGAATCGAATGAATCACAATTTCTGTAGTGATTAATGCTTTCAAAATATATATACATTGAATTACTACAAGCACAAATTAATGGAGACCTTGAAACTGTGTTCTAGCCCTCGCATCTCTCCTTCACACACTTCATTTACCACCTGTGACTGTCACAGGATTGCACTCGTGCTCCGTTCGTCTCAATGAAACATTTTTTGAGCAGCTGATGTGTGATCTCTCCTCAGTAGCCTACTAGTGGCCAGTAATGCTTAAGTGAAGTACTTTTACTTTTCTGTAGTTTTTCAATGGCTCTCTGTCATGCCGACGATATTACCTGAGCAGTCGAAGGCTGCACATTTATTGCATGGACGGAGAAAAAATGTAAGTGTCTAAAGCATACACATAGTTCCATTGAATGATAAATGTGTTTTAACAATGTCATTCAACCGAATGTACAAAGGAAACTGTTAAAATAACCACATCATTAACAACAACCTTGAAATAAGAGCGCTAGGTTTATCTGATAATCAGATTCATGAAAGTATGGTTCATTGATGTAGTGTTTTGAAATTAGTTTTTTTTTCTTTCAGAATCATCATTCGCCGATGGAGAGGAAAAGTTAAATACTATAGCATTTTATTTTATGAAAATGAGATAAAGAAGTTTTTGTACTGAAAAAGAAGTGATCTCGCACCCATATAACTTAAGACGTGCCAGGCTATATCTGCAGCTAATCTGGATAAAAAGCAGAATGAACTGATGAAACATTAAGACAATAAACACAATAAATAAATACAATAGTGCTTTTTTTTTTTTTTTTCTCGTAACCTATGGTTCTGTAACCATAAAGGCTACTGTGTAATTTGCCCCCAGACTAAGCATTTAAATAGTTTGGGGTAAGCATTTAAATAATCATGTGAATGCACTTAAAGAATGCAGAATCAAATCGAATTGTGAATCGTTCTGAATTTGCAAAAATTGTTCTTGAATCGAAATTCATTGTCATGAATCGAATCGATTCGCTGTCCATCCAAAGTTTCAAAGCCCTATTATTTTTAACACTTTTGACTATTTTTTTTTTTTTTTAATAATGTTTTGTTGAGGTAGTGAATTAAAATGAGAAATATTGGATTTGACTTGTTTTAGCTTATTTAAATGCTTGGTTTGCCTTCAAATCATTTGAAGTCATCTTAAGATCTTACTGGAAGTTTGCTGAGACCCCTAGTGGACCCCTTAATGTTCCCTGACTTAGTGTACTTTGTGTGTATTTTAAAGTTGAAGTGTATAATTTCTGTTTCATTATTCAGAATAGCAAAATAATCACTCTTTTCTAACCGGTTTCCCAAACAATCTCCGCCCGTCATTTAGAGAGAAAAAAAAAAAAAAAAGATTGTGCTCTTAACTGAAATGCTATGTAGCTAACCATGAATTAAAACAGATGAACATTGGGTTTGAATACATGCTGAATTGTGACTAACAACCCCCCCTCTCCCACCGCCAAGTTTAACTCTGTGAGTGAGCATGCTTGCAGTCGGTTGTAGGGTAGTGTACAAATCCTAGCAGTGTTTGGCAGACAATAAATAAGCATGCATCAGGAATTAGCCTTTGAGTAACTGAAGTGCAGTAAACCGAGAGAGGCTGCAAATGAGCTATGTTCCACAGATCAATGTGATCTGCAGTATGCAAGCTCAGATTATTGCTGCCAGAAGCAAAACACCCAGCTTTGATACTCAAGCTGCTCATGTGAAAGGGTGTAATGCCCCATGAAGCACACTTTATGAAATGAATTGCTCAGAGGGAGAGTGTGGGAACATTTCTTCTTTTTTTTTTTCATATGTTTGTTTAGATGTACAGCTTACATATGGGTTTTACTTGCCGATTAGACAAAGAATGTGCTGGCTGAAGGGATCCATGTCATTTGAAGACAGATAGTTCACTCTAAGCATCCTGAAACTCTGGGGTGCAATTACAGGGTTTCTATGAATAAGAGATGCCAAGGAAAAAAAAAAAAAAAACAATCTGACATGTATTTAGCTCTACTGCACGTCTCATTTCATTTAAGGCCAAAGATAGGCAGGCATCGAGGTGAACAAACAGAGCAGTGGGGTTGTCACTCACATGGTAACTGCCTGTGCCAATCACAGGATGGATCTATCGACAGGCGTAACTAATCAAATAATGGCTAATGGCAAATGGACCTCAACTGACAGGTAGAACCAAAGCTGATCAGTTATTCAATCTCAGAAAAATAAAAGTTTTTTTTTTTTTTTTTTTTTTTTTTTTCTGGAGACTGACATACATAATCACAAACCAACTTTGTGATTAGACCAGTATTTGCATAAAGAATAAAAATGGTGAAAACAACAATTTTTAGGTGGCACTTTTCTAAGGGCCCTGTTTACACTTGGCAGGTTTGGTTCAACTAAAAAAAAAAAGAAAGAAAGAAAAAAAAAAAAACCTCTGATGGTGCAATTGCTGAGTTTGAGCACTGGATTCCGAAACATGGTTCCTCACGGTTTGAGCGATGTTGCCCATTACAGTTTGGTACAGGTGTCGGAACTGCCATCTCCTTGGAGCAGATCTCTGTGTGTTCAATGTGATTATAGAGAAGATATGGTAGCACTTTACAATGTTTCAAATAGTTAACATTAATGTTTTAAGTATCATGAGCTAACAATAAATTGTTACATTTAACAATTTAATGTATACATTCTACTAACTATATGTAACTTTGCAACCATGTCAAGTAACTCATTAATTTGGAACTTCATGTCAACTAGCTCTCATTAGAGTATTAGTAAACTGTAGACTGCTAGCTGACATATCTTACAAAGTTACTTATAGTCAGTGCACTGGCAGACAACAGACAACTGGATTGCTCATAAGATCACCGCCCATTTTGGTATTCCCTAGTATTCCCATACATTCTATTGCATTATTAAGAAATCACATGCTTTTAATGAGAAAACATCTAATGAGTTAGTGTTTTTATATCTGAAATCTTCCTGTGCATTCTTATAATGAAAACATCCTAAGCATGTAAATAAATAAACAAACAAATAAATAAATAAACACAATTTGACAAAGACTTAAAATAAAATGAAAAAGAAAACTGAATAATTATCATTGTTAATAAATACCAAAAATGGTCAATTTCCACCTAGCTGTTCTATACCTGTGTAAACATGTGAATTTGTTTATTTTTTATTTGTAGGGCTTTTTTACTTGGTCTCACAGACCAAAAAGACAATCAGACAATATTTATTTCCTCAGTCACAGAGAGTGTAGAGAAGTCTGAAAGAGGGATTATTAGCTGTTGTTCATTGTTGGTGCACCATCTTTTCCATTTCCAGAAGTCTCCTTTTCTATCAGCTGTGTAATGTCATAATCTGCTGCAGAAGAAGATAAGATAAGCAGATGCTAGCAAAGACAACATTTGGTCAGAGTAAGCCAAAACAATTTATGTGAATTCTACTATATAATTTGCTTTCTATGTAGTGATCATTATTATTGATCAAGACATTGTAATAGAGTTTTGGGCCAGACTGTCACAAGAGATCTGAGACAGGAATAGAGACAGAAACAATAACAAGATAAAGAGAGGATATATAGTACTCAATGCTTTGAAGATCAATGCAATTACTGCAGTAGAGCAGACCTATTTATATTTCATTTTCATTGCTACTACATGGCATGATGTTTTTGAGCAAATGGAAATTTTTCTTCATGGAAGACAAAAGTAGTAAAGAAAAGTCAGGATGAATGTGTCAAATTGGTTATTAAATTATAGCACACTTTTAAAGCTTGATACAGTTGCATAACCATTTTACATTTGTATCTTTAAAATTACTTCTCTGGCCTTTGAGTTGCACATAGAGAGGTTTTCAACCACATGGAAAAAATAGAAATCCCATTTACACCTCTCCTCTACTCCTTATCCTTTTGTATCCAGACAGTCTTTTTAAAGGCAGCTGTCTTTCTGAGCTGTGAACATCTTAATGAGAAATTCCAATCTTCCATCCCACAAAAGCCTGACAGTGGAATTTTCTTTGGTTACCTGAGGCCTCTGCTTTGGCTGTGGTTACCTCCATGTGTTCATTTCACACAGTGCTGGTTTTGTGTTGGTGTTAAAAGAGTTCCATAATGTGACAGCTGTGTCCCAAGGTAGCAAAAGACCGAGTCAGAGACAGAAGTCGTGTCCTTGCCCACAAAGCCTTCTACAGTTGCCTACCTATAGTACTGTAAAATAAATTCATTACATGAATTTAGAAGTAATTTATTGAACTTAAATTATTAAGTAATGTAATTTAACAAGTAACAGTGAAGACAATGGCAATGTTAAAAAAATAAAAATTGTTACAGCATGTTCACTCCAAATGTTTAGAAATGTCATTGCAGGTTCCCTTTTGAAAGGTCTCTCCCATTGCGTTAATCATGCTATGGGGAAACTCCTGTTTACTCTGATACTGAAGCCTGATTCAGGGCTCCAAACTGTGACTAAAATGGTCGCAATTGCAACCAAAAATATTAAATTGCAAGTGAAGTTTTTGCTGAGGTTGCCACTGGCAACTGGGCCTATGCATTTACATGTTATAACTTTAAAATTGGCATACAATGCCTTTTTTCCTGATTGTTTTGCAATCACATCATTTGCTATGTTCACGTATTAAACTGAGATGATGTGCATCAAAGTTTTAGTGGAAAAAAAGAGTTTCAAACAGTCCTCATCTCTGCCACACAGCAGTGCTGACGCACACCTGCTTAACACAGCTCAGTTGTGCAGTGTGAGAGAGAGATCGAAATGGTGGAGACGTGCAAGATAAAATGCAGAAAAACAGCATCTATTTCATGTTCAAATTGAACAAACTACAACAGGTAAAGCTGTCAGCTGTGTGGATATTGGCAATATCATTAACAATTTTCGTTTATAATCATTAACAATATGGTTTCTTCTTAACAAGATCTTAGGTCTATGCTGTGTTCTGTTAATGCATGAACTTCTTATTATTTGAAGCGCACTTGTCGTCCAGTAATCGCAAAAAGCTTTGTGCTTTGTTACTTTTTAATAAAAAAGTATCAGGTTTAAAAATTTTCAAAATTCATAATGAAATACAAACAATAAATACAGTTTTGGCGCTCTTTAATGCGGCAGGCGCGATCGGTTTAGCGCCTCAGTTCAAGCGGCAAATAACCCATTTATTCTTTCTCTTTACTACTATAGTAAACAATACTCAAAAGTAAGGCTATTTAATAAGAGGGCCTACAGTACAACTTACTGAAATGTCTCATGCAAAAGCTCATTCAGTGTTTTAAACTGCTGAAAATGTGTAAAGCTTGTAAACATTGCAACATAATATACATTTACCTCAGAATAACCATTTGGTGTCCATAAGCTCATCGGTCAGCTAGAAAAATAACTATAAAGAGGAGCGTTTGGGCTTGGATTACACCGGAATGTTCCCTGATAGTTCAGTGGTTAGTGGCATCATTCAGGGCTTTTTAGAGGATGCGCCTCCTTAATATCGACCACTTCTGCTGTGATTCCTCTGGGCTTGCTTCACATGTGGCCCCTCCCCTCCGGATAACATGATGGTGGTAGCCTTTATAAATCGCCTTTATAAAGGTGGTCTCAGGTCATGCTCCCTCTACAAGTTTGCTTGGTGGCTCCTTTTATGGGCACAGTTCAAACTCTTCTCACTGAGAGCAGTTCATGTGAACCACACTGAACCAGGGAGCAGACATGCTGTCCAGGGGCAATGTAGTTCCAGGAGAATGGAGACTATGTCCATCTCCAAATTGTTCCAACGATCTGGTCTTTCTTCGGGAGGGCAGAGGTGGGCCTTTTCATTTCAAAAGACAACTTTCACTACCCAATTTATTTATCAAAAAAGCAAAATGCCCTGGCCCAGCGCTTGCCTGTATGCCATCTCCCCGGTTGCCCTGCTTCCTCAGGTCATCAGATGTGTCAGGGAAGTCAGATGTTCTGTCCTCATGGTGGCCCCACTCTGGAGGAATCAGACATGGTTCCTCGAGTTGATTCAGCAGCTAGCGGCAGCCCCCTGGCTGACACTATTGAGGAAGAACCAACTACCGCAAGCGAGGGGCATGATATTTTGGAGGCTAGATCTCCATCTGCTAGAAGTCTCTATGACGTTAAATAGTCAGTCTTTTCTGACTGGTGTACAGCACAGAATGAAGACCCATCCTCCTGTGACGTGTCCAATGTGCTAACATTTCCACAAGAGCTGTTGGACAAGGGGCGACCCCTCCCATGCTTGAAGTATATGTGGTAGCTATCACTTCGAATCATTCTTTCGTGGCTGGCCAGTCAATCAGCAGAAGCAGAAAAAACCTCGTCATTAAGTTTCTGAAGGGTACTCGGAGATTAAATTCGCCTCATCCTCATACTGTGCAGATTGGGACTTATCTATAGTCCTCAGGGCCCTACGGGCCCCTCCCTTCGAGCCACTCCAACCAACTTGTGGCACCTGTCACTTAAGACTGCCCTCCTTCTGGCTTTAGCATCGTTCAAGAGAGTGGGTGACCTGCAAGCACTCTCAGTCAGTGCTTTATGTCTTGAGTTTGGGCCTAACGACTGAAGAGTTTTCCTCAAGCCAAGGCATGGCTACGTGCCAAAAGTGCTCTCCACTTCATTCATAGAACAAGTCATCACCCTTCTAGCACTCCCCAATTCAGAAGGTGAGCAAGGTCCTAATCCACTCTGCCCAGTTCGGGCCCTTAGAGTGTATGTTGAGCTCTCTGGCCCATTTCGGCACTCAAAGTAGCTTTTTGTATGCTTCGGAGGTCGCTCTAAAGGGTTGCCGATCATGAAGCAGAGACTGTCTCGCTGGATAGCGGATGGTATAGCCCTGGCTTATGCCTCAGCGGGCTTACAGTGTCCTATAGGAGTGAGGGCAAACTCCACCAGAGGGATGGTCTCCTCCTGGGTTTGGTTAAGCAGAATTTCTATTAGTGATATCTGTGCAGTTGCCAGCTGGTCGTCACCGTCTACCTTCACCAGAATTTATAACCTGGACATCCCTGCCCTGCAGGCATGGATTTTGTCGGCCTAATCTACCTAACCTCATTTTGTAAGTGGGAAAGTTCATGTTATGTAGTCCTCAGCCTAGCGGCTTGTGTCTCATTATTTACTCATGCTTATAGGAGCCCTCAGTATAGGCTCTCTGGGGCTGTGCTCACAGAGCGGCTTCGTTCTGCACTTGCTTATGGCACAATGCGATTGGGTGTGTTCCCCATAGCATGATTAACGCAATGGGAGAGACAGTTTGAAAGGGAACTCTCTGGTTATTAACAAAAACCTTGGTTCACTGACATAAAGGAATGAGTGTTGTGTAGGCCGCCGTGGCACATTTCTCGTTTTTGATGGACACCGCGTCCAAGCCGCACAGTAAATACAAAATAAAAGTAAAAAAAAAAATTCAAAATAAACACCCTGTGCTGCCAGGAGGCCAGAAATGGTATGTAAAATATAGATCCAAGATAATTGAGGTTGTATTAAAGGTGACTATACACAGCTACAAGTCGTTCATAACTGGATTCTTAACTTTGTAGTCTACAGCACAACAAAGTAGGACAGAATTAAACAGGACAAAACATAAATATTTAGCCAACTTAGCCATGTTAGAACACAAATAATCAAGGCAAACAACGTTGGACAGTAAATCACATGGTCTCAAAAATCCTGTCGCTTCACTTCAGAAACACTTCTGGTGTGAGTTGGCACAGCGTGGAGGATGGAACAAAACCTTGTCAGAGCCGTTACGTGCAGCAGACGCATGCAGTGTAAATAAGGGGTAATTGGCGAATTGAAGTGACATTGGTTTGTGCAGCTACATGAACGTGATCAAATCAGGCTTCAGTATTAGAGTAAACAGGATAGCATGATTAACGCAACTCTCATTCCCTTATCTAAGGGAACCGAAGTTATGTAAGTAACCAGAGCATTTTTGTATGCAAACAGTCATGTTGTGGCTATTCTCAGTGTTTTCCTACACATTGAGAGAAGAAATTTGTTGTCATTTGTGAGAAGATGGTTTGGTCAATTTGGGGGTGTTTATATGACACTGTTTTAAATAAAAAATGGAAAACCTTTTATGCGGGTTCAATTACATAGCACTGTTTTGGGGACCTGAAAATGCTAACTTTGGAAAACCTTAGAAATAAAGTTAAATGTGAGATTGATGGTCGACACCTCTGTCACTGAATGAAGTGTATTTAACTAAATATTAAAGGTAGTGTAGGCGATTTCGGAAAGGCTAGCAATATCAAGCTAGCTTTGAAAGAAAGATCCCCATCCTCCCTGCATAATCACTCTGCAAAGCCATGCCTCCTCCAAAACACATGAATGCGCAGAGGCTAATCAGTGACAAGATGAGAGACAGCATTGGTGGAGTGTTGAATGCAACACTGTCAGATCACCTCATGTCTCATTCACCGGTAAGAAAATATTACAATACAAAGTGCATTTTACAGTAATAATGCCTTCCTTTCTCTCTGGAATGCGCTGATGACATATCATGTCTGCCCAAACAGGGTGCACAGAGGCCAGCCTATCGTAATGTTCGGAACGAAAGCAATTCTGAGTGAAAATTTAATTTCCAATTAACTAAAGATTTGGACTTAGTATTGTTCTATACTACAATATATTACTGAAAGTAATGAGCATGATCCAGTAAATAATGACATGTCATTCAATATGCACGTTTATTCATGCGATGATGATATAATATAACATGTTTAATTAGGGTTTTAAACATGCATTTGCTATTTTATTCATATTTTATATTGGGGTAAAACTATATTATATTTTATAAATGTAATAGGAAATGTTTTTATTTTGCAACATGTATATCAAAATAATATCAGCATTCATGTAATTAAATCCAAATTTTCAGTATGATGAACAGTATAACGTATTTATTGCTGCATATATAATACTATAGTTCCCTCTCACACACAGTAAAACAAATACTGCATTTTGTTGTTTATTATGGAGCAGCTAGATCATACAGGTACATCTAAATTGAATATCATGGAAAAGTTTTTTATTTATTTGTAATTTTATTAAAAAAGCAAACTTTCTTATATTCTTGATTCATTGCATACAAACTGAAATATTTCAGGAGTTTTTTTTTTTTTTTTTTTTTTTTTAATTCTGATGGTTACGACTTACAGCTTTGGAAAATTAAAAATTCAGTATCTCAAAAAATTAAATAAAAAAAGATTTACAAAACAGAAATGTTAAAGATCTCCAAAGTAGGTTTAATTATGCACTCAATACTTGGTTGGGGCTCCTTTTGCATGAATTACTGCTTCAATGCAGCGTGGCATGAAGGTGATCAGCCTGTGGCACTGCTGAGGCGTTATTAAAGCCCAGGTTGCTTTGATAGCGGCCTTCAGCTCCTCTGTTTTGTTCGTCATATGTTACTTATCTTCCTTTTCACAATACCCCATAGATTCTCTGTGAGGTTCAGGTCAGGTGAGTTGGCTAGCCAATCAAGCACAGTAATATCATGGTCAGCAAACCACTTGGAAGTGGTTTATGCACTGTGTGTAGTTGCTAAAGTCCTTCTGCAAAATGAAATCAGCATCTCCATAAAGCTTGTCAGCAGATGGAAGCATAAAGTGCTCCAAAATCTCCTGGTAGATGGCTGCATTGACTTTGGACTTGATAAAACACAATGAACCAACACCTGCAGACATATTGGGTCCCCAAATCATCACTGACTTATGGATGTTCACACTGGACTTCAAGCCGCTTGGATTCTGTGCCTCTCCAGTCTTCCTCCAGACTCAAGTCCTTGATTTCCAAATTAAATGCAAAATTTATTTTCATCTGAAAAGAGGACTGTCGACCACTGTGCAACAGTCCAGTTCTTTTTCTCCTTACCCCAGCTGAGATGCTTTTTATGTTTTGTTTTTTTCTGGTTCAGGAGTGGCTTGGTTCTAGGAATGTGACAGGTGTAGCCCATTTCCTGAAGATGTCTGAGCATGTGATTCTTGATGCACTGACTCTGGCTTCAGTCCACTCCTTGTGAAGCTCTCCCAAGTTCGTGAATTGGCTTTTCCTGACAATCTTCCCAAGGCTGTGGTCATCCCTGTTGCTTGTGCACCTTTTCAAACCACACTTTTTCCTTCCAGTCAACTTTCTATGAATATATTTTGATACAGCACTCTGTGAACAGCCAGCCCTTTCAGCAATGACCTTTTGTGTCTTACCCTCCTTGTGGAGGGTGCCGATGACTGTCTTCTGGACAACTGTTAAGTCAGTAGTCTTTCCCATAATTGTGGTTGCATGTTCTAAACTACCCAGTATTTATACTAAAATTAATCAAACTAATCATGCTCAAAATGGAATATTAAATTTTTTTGAGATCCTGAATTTTTAATTTTCCTAAGCTATAAGTCATAACCATCAGAATTAAAACAAAAAACTCTTGAAATATTTCAGTTTGTGTGCAGTGAATCTAGAATATGATAAAGTTAGCTTTTTTGAATTAAATTACAAAAAGAAAGAACTTTTCCATGATATTCTAATTTTTTGAGATGTATCTGTATGTGTTTTCTGCAATAGCAGTTGCATAATTCAGAAGAACTGGCAATATTTCAAATGACAGATTCACAGAATAGCTGCTTACTGACTCCAATAACTCATTCTCATTAGTGACGACAGCTTTAACATCACTTGTGCTGTCACTCTAGAAAGCTGTTAGACCCTCCATAACGCTCCCCTTTAAATGTGGCTGGCAGTATTCTTATATTGTTCCTTGTTTTCATGTTGTTTACTTATGTTTCACATCATTGTATTGTAATGAATTAAACACAAATAGAGAACATTATTATTTCCTATAGCAACAAACACTGCACACTCTTATGCAGTTATTCTGATAAAAATGTAATTCTATTAGGGTCTCTATTTGTCTACCAAGTTTGCCAAATGTGAGTGGTTGTTCAAGTGTGAAGAAAGCCAATTAAAGTAAACTAACAACAGTAAACACAGGTTATTCGCTTCTCTGTGAGAAATGAAATCAGAGTCAAATAATTGAAAGAATATTATTATATATATATATATATATATTACCAACAGGGCTTCTTGAGGCTACAGTGAAATGAATGCAGTGCTGCCCTATATGTTTAATTCAATGAAACAAGCAAAGCCTATGGCAATTGCTTGTGTGTCATTCACCATCTGGAGTGCTGATTTGAGTGCTGCACCAACTTAACATTTGATACATACTCAACACCACCCTGAGGTTACCTTCTGACACTTCTTAAAACATCCAGACTCTTTTGACATTCTATATTTCTCAATTTAATTTTGCCTAGAGTTTCTTTTCACCAGAATCAAGCTGAAAATAGAGAATCAGTGAGAAAAGTACATATTGCTTCAGGATCTCTCAGAGGATATATTTTTTTATTCCACTACTTTCACATGTTGGAGCTTGGTGGGATTCATGGTGGGAACAGGGGAAATTATGGCCTTTGACATTTCATAATACGGGATAGAGAAGTACACAGCATGGTGAGAAAAGGAGAATGAATCTCACAGCAGGAATCTGATAATATAGTATTGTTGTAGGATTTGTGCTACTAAAGTCAACTGTTATGTTTTTTTTTTTCTTTTTTTTTTTCCCTAACGATGCTAAGAAGAAAAAGTAACCCAAGAATTGGAGACCTATCTATTCCTGTTAACATTTCCTCTCAGCTGGTTTACTTTATTTAAACATCTTTATGTTTATATAAAGTAAACATCTTTACTTTATCTAAATATCTAAATCCATCATGTAACTCATAGTTTGGATCAAGAGATATGCTCTAAGGTCTATGCATAAATAAAATCAAAAACTTTGAAAGTTTTGGTAAGTCTCTAAATAAAAAAAAGTCCATGAGTAAATACATAAATAAAGGTTGATGGTCTTAATCATGCCACTCCAGTGGCCTGTGGCATGAAGCTCGCTGAACAAACTCAGTATTTCAGAGTAAGTTTAGAGTTGAGAAAACTAAACAAATCCAACCTGGTTTAGATCAGGGGCCTGTATATGAATCCGGTTTAGCTTGCTACACAGGCATCGCTAGGCCATTTTTATGGGGGCTATAGCCATGATTTTGTGATTTCCTCAGTCCCCTTTAATTTTCATATGAAAACGGCGGCAGACTTCAATCGACTCCTCTCCGTCTTTCAGCATGGTCTTTTTCAATCCGCATACTGCGGCGACACAGAGCGACAAACAGAGGACAAGGTGTGTGTTTATCGATAGATTGTTATAATATCTACATCTGCACAGTTCTTTGTCATAAATACAGTTTAGAAAATATCATGGGGGAGGAATCGGTTCCACATCTACTGTAAAGTTTTCGCTGCGTTAACCCCTCTTTACACCATAGCTGTTTCCTCCAGTGAAAATGAAACACATATGAACGCATACTTTATAAAACAATCATGTTGCCATTTTAATTTGAAAATATAACTTTCAATGTAATACATTTTCCAGTGTAGGCCTATGTGGCAAAGAGGTTTGCATACTTGAGCTAAGGAAAGAGGTTTGTACTAGAAATGCAAACAGTAAAATTTTGTGTGTGTACAGTAAACAGGTGTGTCCGTGTGTGAGAAAGAGAGATCATGAAGACTTGTATTTGGCTTATTCAGTTATATGTTATACCTGTCTATGCAATACAGTGGAATACAGCACTTTTTGGTATATAGCCTTAGTTTATTACACCACCCGTGTTAGTCAAACAATATATATATATACCCTCATATGGGGCTGAGTCCCCCTAAAATTAAAATCCTAGAATCACCCCTGGCTTGCTAGCAAGGTAAGTTTCAATTTAGTTTGCGCCAACTCTCATTTTTAGGTACTATGAAAGTAGTTTGGCTTTAATCTGTGTTCATCACCATAATAACTTACGATCCACAGCTAACTTGCTCTGGGGCAGGTTATGTTCTGGTTCAGAGGTCTTAAACCAAAACTTGATTTGAGCAAAGTGACACATCTCTGACACATTAAAATCACTCCCCCAGTTTCTCTTGCTCCATATTAAAAAGGGGACTACATGGTAAAACATTTTTAAAGATAAAATCATCTGGCTTTTAAAGAATTATAACTATAATTCATAATAATTCATATAATATGAATATAATATATGATTAACAGCATTTTTGTCTATAAAATTATTTTACTTGAATTATTTGCTCACAGCTGATTGGTCCTGTTTGGGTTTGTGATCTCTAACCCAGAATAAAACCTGTTCTGGTGCAGGGTAGCTGTGTAACTTAAATTACATGACGACGAAACCCATTCAAAACCAACCCACTTTCTTGAGACCAAAAGCTCAGAGTTTGCTCAAACTAAACGTGAACTTACCTTGGTAAAAAAAAAAAAAAAAAAAAAAAAAAACCCCTTCATGCAACAGGCCTCAGTGGTTCAGTATTGACATTTATATTATTAGCTGTGGCCCATCATTACTCTTGTTATTGGAAGGCTGATGCTCCCCACCAGGAGATTAGCTACTCACCACTGAAATGAGATCTTTCCCCACGAGGCTGGTCTTTACTTTTCATTAGTTTGGGGTCTGAACAATACCACTCTACTCAGATGACATCTGAAAAAAGAGAAAAAAAAAAATGAAGAAAAAAAAGAGAGAGAGAAAAGGAATTGGAAATCTGCTAAATTTTATTTGGAAAAAGAACAAATATGTACTGCCAGTTTGTACTACTGTCACATGACTTTAATCAACTGTATCATGCTTTTGAACACTGTGGTGGGAATTCACTTGTGATGTTGAGCTCTTGCCTCTATGTTTACTGGTGTTGAAAAAGGCTGTTGTACAAATTGACCCATGTCGTACTCATGTCCATCTTCTTGAGCAGTGTGTTTCAGACCATGTTTGAAAGGACTGATGCTGAATTCTGAACATAGGAAGTGTTCCTTCATTGGAGGCTTTTTATTAAGTGTCTGCTTTGAATGTAAAATGCAATGGTGTTTTTTGTTCATTGTTTTAGAGGAGAGAGGTCTAGATTATTTGAAAGTCTACAGTAGAAAGGCTGTCTTCAAAAAGGATAGTACACTTGTTGTTTCTTTTAGTCCTTTGATTATTGGCAGCGTTAATGACAGAGATTGTTTTGAATGTGTCGGGTTGTTTGCACTGTGTTGACTCTTCATTCACATTGTAATTCACTTTCCCTCTCAGGCGATTGAGACAAAGGCAGTGTTTAGGCAAAGAAAAGTGAAAGTGAAAGTGACGTGACATTCAGCCAAGTATGGTGACCCATACTCAGAATTAGTGCTCTGCATTTAACCCATCCGAAGTGCACACACACAGAGCAGTGAACACACACACACACTGTGAGCACACACCCGGAGCAGTGGGCAGCCATTTTATGCTGCGGCGCCCGGGGAGCAGTTGGGGGTTCGATGCCTTGCTCAAGGGCACCTAAGTCGTGGTATTGAAGGTGGAGAGAGAACTGTACATGCACTCCCCCCCACCCACAATTCCTGCCGGCCCGAGACTCGAACTCACAACCCTTCGATTGGGAGTCCGACTCTCTAACCATTAGGCCACGACTCCCCCACAGACCTTCCATTCTCAAGCACATTCTTTCAAAAGCTGTTTAGGCATGATCTAGGCAAACTTTAACTATTAGGAGCCAGTCTAAATTATGTTTCTATATGCAGAGGGGGCTTTGTAAGGACTATTGATTTGTTGTGACCGTGTGCACTCTGATGCTGTCTCTCCCAAGCAAAAGCAGGACATTTGAATCTACCTTTGGTATGTGTTCTGCAATGGACAGAGTGGCACCTCTGGGGTTGTTTTCTCGGATCTATAGTATTCTGTTATGTATGAGTGTAGATGATCAGTGCACATACATTTGTTGGCTGCTTTTGAAACTCCTGTGACTTTCTCCCTGTCATCTCTATGATGCCTGGTTTTAAGGGAGCAGGTAAATGCACTGCTTCAAACCTCTGATGCAGAAGTCTTGAGTGGACTGAAAATGTAATGAAATACTGTAGGGTTGGATACTTTAATAGATTCCAGTTTTACAATGAATTAGAATATCTATCTATCTATCTATCTATCTATCTATCTATAAATATATATTGTTACAAAAGATTTCTATTTTGAATAAATGTCAAGTCAAGTCAAGTCACCTTTATTTATATAGCGCTTTAAACAAAAAAGATTGTGTCAAAGCAACTGAACAACATTAATTAGGAAAACAGTGTGTCAATAATGCAAAATGACAGTTAACCCTTTAGGCGCCAGAGGTTTTTTCCTAAAACGTTCAATTTTGACATCTTAATTTCAAAAGGCTATATCTTAAAAGTTATAAAAGATAGAGACTTTCTGTAAATTATAGAAATATTAAGGATGACCCAAAGTTTATGTAGGGATGACATTTTCCCATCTAATTTGCATATTATGACGTCATATTGCGGCCATCTTGGATTATAGAATTTTCATGAAAAGTCACGTTTAAATGATAAAATGCAGCACTTCTTTCCCCCCAAAATGTCCCTCACCTTCTGTATGCTACATTGCACAATACTGATTGCTCAGGTAAATAGTAAGTAGTAAACAAACTGTGTAAATCATAACTAATAAACGGAAGAAACAAACCGAATGCATGTAGCGGTTGGCCTTTTGCTGTAGAGATTTTCCATTTACTACATACAGTAGGCACTCTGATTCCATGTATGGGGCACATATATATTATTCATATGACACACAAACACAAGTAGACAAGACCTGTTTAGTTCAAAAGGTACTCGCCACGGCAAGGCACAGATCATGAGTGAGATGACGAGACAAGACGAGAGACAGACAGCACGCGCCGAGTGTGCACAGCTCCGACTACTGTCATTATCATTGCGACTTCCCACCCTGCCTCCACGTTGCCCCCTAACTGTCCTATGAATACTCTGACCTCGTCTAACATACCCAGTGGCATTAGATAAAGTCTCCACCACAATACTGTTGCCACGATTGCGGAGAGGAACACGGTCAGAAGACAAAGCTACATGGCTAGCACGGTAAAAATCTCCCGCCTCGTTCCCCACAACACTAACACGCCTGCTAACTTTGCGATGAACACTCCGACCCCGGGAAACATTGTTCCCACCACTGACAGTGGGCAAAGGACCATCTACATTGGGCAAAGGATTCACCGTTTACGCTTGGTGTAGGGCTATACTTTCACTTTCAGAATCACCATCATCTTCTGAAAGCAGATATTCCCCTTCAGAATCAGGGTCCGCGAATAGAAGTCCCAACACTTCATTGTTGGTAAGCTTTATTGATGCCATTAGATGATAATAATAATAAGAATAATAATAATAATCTAATGCAAATACTCGCTGACGTTGACAATATTGCTCTGATAAAATGGCTCACTCTCACACTAGCTCCGCTTTTGTTCGCACTGATTCAATGCACTCTAGCTCGAAGATTTTGTATAGAAGCATGACTTTTTTTGAGTCGGAGATGAAGTATGACATGTCTGCCATCTAGTGGAGGGGGGGTTGAACGAAATTTGAAACCCTATTTGACAAAATCGGCCGTTTTATTCAGTGCCGCATCTTGTCAAGTAAACTAGACCTAGAGGGTTAAAGGCAGTTCATCTTTGAATTCAGTGATGTCATCATCTCAGTTCAGTTTAAATAGTATCTGTGCAATCATTTGCAATCAAGTCAACGATATCACTGTAAATGAAGTGTCCCCAACTAAGCAAGCCAGAGGGAACAGCGGCAAGGAACCAAAACTACATCGGTGACAGAATGGAGAAAAAACCTTGGGAGAAACCAGGCTCAGTCGGGGGGCCAGATATCCTCTGGCCAGATGAAACCAGCAGTTAAATTCCAGGCTGCAGCAAAGTCAGATTGTGCAGAAGAATCATCTGTTTCCTGTGGTCTTGTCCCGGTGGTCGTCTGAGACAAGGTCTTTACAGGGCATCTGTATCTGGGGCTCTAGTTGTCCTGGTATCTGCTGTCTTTCAGGGCTTTAGAGGTTCTTTCTAGGTGCTGATCCACCATCTGGGTTGGATACGTACTGGATCCGGGTGACTGCAGTGACCCTCTGATCTGGATACAGACTGGATCTGGTGGCTACGGTGACCTCGGAATAAGAGAGGAACAGACTAATATTAGCGTAGATGCCATTCTTCTAACGATGTAGCAAGTACATCGGGTGTTATGGGAAGTGTTCCCGGTTCCGGTTTACCTAATTAATGCAGCCTAAAAATCCTTTAACGGATTTGGATATTGGAAGCGTATTAGTGTGTTATGTGTACGACAGGTTAAAGAAATGGGTCTTTAATCTAGATTTAAACTGCAAGAGTGTGTCTGCCTCCCGAACAATGTTAGGTAGGTTATTCCAGAGTTTAGATGCTAAACGGGAAAAGTATCTGCCGTCTGCAGTTGATTTTTATAATCTAGGTATTATCAAATTGCCAGAGTTTTAAGAACACAGTGGACGTGGAGGATTATAATGTAACAAGAGCTCATTTAAATACTGAGGTGCTAAACCATTCAGGGCTTTATAAGTAATAAGCAAGATTTTAAAATCTATACAATGTTTGACAGGGAGCCAGTGCAGTGTTGACAGAACCGGGCTAATATGGTCATACTTCCTGGTTCTAGTAAAAACTCTACCTGCTGCATTTTGGACTAACTGGAGTTTGTTTATTAAGCATGCAGAACAACCACCCAATAAAGCATTACAATAATCTAACCTTGAGGTCATAAACGCATGGATTAGCATTTCTGCATTTGACATTGAGAGCATAGGCTGTAATTTAGATATATTTTTGAGATGGAAAAATACAGTTTTACAAATGCTAGAAACGTGGCTTTCTAAGGAAGGATTGCTATCAAATAGCACACCTACAGTAGGTTCCTAACTGATGACGAAGAATTGACAGAGCAGCCATCAAGTATTAGACAGCGTTAACCCCGAACCCCAGTTCAGCCCAGGGAGGGGCTCCCGATACTCCGACGAGCCCAGGGAGGGCCCCTGAACCCCAGCTCGCCCCAGTGTTGGCTCCACCCCCAGAGCTCGCTCCTGTGTCTGCTCCAGGCCCCAAGTCCAACCCCGTAAGTTTTCCCAAGTATTATTTGGGTTGTGTGGGTTTTTTTTTGGGGGGGGGGGGCAGTGGAGATCCAGCCATAGAGGCTGAGGCGGGGGTCGTAGCCGCGGCCTCGGAGCCAGTTCCGCCATGGCCGCCCGGGTCTCCAGATCCGCCATGGAGGTTCTCCTCAACTCCACCCCGTTCCTGTCCTGCACCAACCTCCAGGGCACCCACCCCCCTCCTGCCCGGTGTTACGGTTTGGGACGAGCCTACTGGGAGGGGGGAGTAATGTCACAGTCATGGACTCCTATTCTCCTGTTCCTTTTGAGTTTTCCTTATTTGGTCATTTTCCTTTTCTTGTTTAGTTAATTGATTACTCCCATCTGTTTTTGTTCTTCTGATTACTTCCTTTGTGTTTAAAAACCCGGTCTGTTTAGTTCAGTTTGTCGGTCCTTAAAGTATCAATGTGTTAAGTCAAATTAAGTTATGTATGTGTTTTGTTCTTTGCCCTTATTATCATTAAAACCTACCTTTTTGGATTTTCGCCTGACTCCCTTTATCATACGATACGCACGTGTTACACAGAGGAGTTGTCACTACTACTTTGGTTCAAGTGTGTTTTTCTAACAGAACAGCAATTCAAACTGCTTTCATTTCTATATCTACTACATTTTTTTCTACACTACAGCATTTGTTAATACAATGCAGAGCTATTGAGGCATTAATATCATGCACTACTTGCTAGATGCTTTTTTTGTAGTATGTGAACCTAAAATAAGACATGCAGTATAGAGTGATAACCGTTTGTGTGACACCAGCTTACCACACTGGAGGGGGAAAAAACATTGCTTTTACAGGTCGGTGTGTGATATACAGTGAACTGTATGCTAAATGGATGTGCAGAATTGTTCACTGTTTATTGGCCCCACAATTATCTTCTTTGTCACTGCCTCCACTTACTCCAAGCTTGAAGACTATAGTCTTATAAGTCTTATAAAGGAGCTGGCTTTCCTGACCAGTTTGTTCAGATGCTTTGATCCCCTGGTCTGATGTTATTCCACCTACAGAAAAAGAAAAGCAGCTAGCCACACATTAGTAGAACATCCCTCACAGCCTTCTGCACATTTTGACACACCTGAGCCATTTCAAAAGGAACAGCATGCTCTGGCCTTGTGTTGTTATACCTGGTACTTGTAGGATCAAACTAATAAGTGCTTGAGTCAGGGCACATAATCAGGTAATAATTTAATTGTAGTCAGTTTTGTATTAACAGCCCCAAGTGTCAATTGCTCATTTTAGAGAGAGAGAAAGAGAGAGAGAGAGTGAGGGGGAAAACTCATTCCCATATGGCAAGTAACTTTTGCAAGCTGGGAGGTATTTCATAATCATCTTTTTAATGTCCTGTCAAAACATCAACCTAACAGTAATGATAGCTTAAAACAGCATCTATCAGCGCGCTCTCTGTTTTTGAAAAAAGTCTCTCATTCTCAATAAATTTATTTTTTAGCAATAAAAATGCAGGTAAACCAGTAATATTATGAAATTATTGCAATTTAAAATATCACGTCACATGATCCCTCAGAAATCATTCTAATATGCTGATTTGGTGCTCAAGAAATATTTCTTATTATTATCTGTTGAATATATATATAAATAAAATAGCATAGTTAGCATAAGGTAGCTAGTTAGCTATCCAGTTAGCATCAGCTAAACATATTTTTTCAAACAGGCTATTATAATTTTGTAATTCATAATTAATGATTATATTATTTTTCATTTTAAGCTAAAACTGCCTGTACTCTGATTTGGCTGTAAATGTATAAAGCAAATTGCTTTGTCAGACTGGGGGCATTTTTCCCCACCTTGGTAAAAATTAAATTTTTGTTAAAAATCTAATAACATGAATACTCTGGACATGTTTCATACTTGGTTTATAATTTATGTCTTTGTCACACAATTCTGAAATATTAAATATTCCATACAATAATATTCTGGAAACTATTTTATTTTATTTTATTTATTTTATTTTATTTTATTACACAGTCCTTAAGGGAGGGGTTTCCCCCCACTCTACCCCATACTTTACTGTCACTTTTGATAATTTTAATGTGTCCTTTCTGGATAAAATTAATATTTTCTATAAATAAAATAAAATAAAATAATAAAATAAAATAAATAAACAGATAGTCCAGGCAAAAATGTAACTTTGTTACCATTTACTCACCATGTCGTTCCAAACCTGTTCGACATTATTTATTCTGTGGAAGTCATACAAGGTGATTAAATAATGACAAATTTTCATTTTGGGGTTAACTATATCTCTACAATGATCTAGTATACATAATTTCTTTATACATAAGAAGAGTAGGTTGGTTTGCTAACATTTCCAGTCCTGTTGTTGGGCCTCTTGGGCAGGCAAGATTGAAAAACTGTATGCGAGCCATAGTTGTAATGGCCTCTGTGAGCCATTCATTTGCATTGTATTCATCCATGTGTGGCCAAAGTGCCTTTGTTCAATTTACCAAATTACCTTTCAAGATGAGTAGCTTTCAGTGTAGTGTATTTCAAACTGTGAGCTTGCCTGCCTGTTTCCTGTTTTCTCTGTCTTTCCCTATTTTTAGATATGGACACAAATGATCTCTGCAGCCCATTTCCATGGATGCTTGTTGCATAAACTGCAGTCTAAGTGAACAGGAAATATAATCTTGTTTGTGTTTTCCATCTTGTGCTTCATTTCCTTCATTTCTGATTTTCCATTGTACTTGCTTTTAAAATTTAAGTGGTTGAGATGCACATTGTATTGTAAATGTCAAAGGATGCCATATTGTGTGAATGACAAACTGGTAATGTAGCGCAGTGAAACCAAGCCACTTCTGACTCATACCAGGTGGAAAACATCACAGTCAGCTGTGTTTGTGGGCAAAGTAGTACACATATTTAAAAAAAAAAAAAAAAAAACAGACAGATGGACACACAGTGTCTGTGCTTCCTCTTCAAAGCAATACAACAAATTGTATTCAGTCTAAGAAATTCAAGGTCAGTTGCAGTAGTTTATTTGCAAAGAAAAAGAAGGAACACTTCTGGGGATTCCTTTTAAATTTGCATACACATTTTTTTTTTTTTTTTTTTTTCAGTCTTAACCTCAATCCATTTATGGTGTTTTGGCCAATGGTTAGTTTAACATACTGTATATGCAGGGAAGCACTGAAGTCAAAACCTCTGTAGGCTGCCTTGATTTATACATTAACCTATCAAAAAAAAAAAAAAATGTTTACTGTAGGGGCAGTTCTTGTATGATGCCTGGAGATATTTTGATGTACCAACATATTAATGTTGACTGAACTAGAGGAGAAAATTATTCTAATTTGGATGCTGAAATACCCCATTATATATTTGATTCTGACATGCTTTGATCTCACTTTTGGGGTGTGTTTGTTTTTGGTACACAACATACATAACAAGCACAGAAGAGAGGAAATGAAAAAAAATAAAATAAAAATTAGTAAAATTAATTAGTATTTCTCACATTAGTGGTTAAAAAAGGTGTAGAACGCTTTTCAGATGTGGGTCACAGTGTCTCTCTACTAATAAAGTTGTATTTTTTAATAATAAGACAGGATGTTTTAGAAGTCTTTGAAACTAAACAGCTCAAACAAATTAATCTGAGTTTAATTAATTCTCTTTTGTCAATAGTGTAAATTTAATTAGAGGTTACTTAGCAATTTAAAACCACAAGTGGACAATATTGACAAACATGTATTGCCACAAAGGAGAAAGAAGACCTCTCCTGTCAGCAGACAGATATTTTAATTAAAATATTAATTGGTTTTCATCCAAAGTTCACAAGAAAAAACCTGCCCTGGTAGACAGAGCGCAATGGTACGATAATACGATTTAAGCAGCGCCTGTCAAAATATTGGGCAGGCACTAAATGATGATTTGAACCTTAAAGGTCAGTGCTAGAGGCAAACAATCAGTAACAGAACTGTGATCTGACTAAACTCACTCTACCAGCATAGTCGTCCATTTTAGGAAGCCCTGAAGAGTGAAACGAGTTTGATTTCTTCATTACACACCATCAGGTGTGTTGTGGAACTACGATTCTGGGCCAATCTGCTACCGCACTGCTGCTTCACTGCGATCACGTAATCAGGATTCATCACTAACATGGATGGTACCACCGGAACCAATCTAAGATGCGACTTTAAGTGGACCCACCTCTCTATCTTGGTGTTTCTCTGTCCCTCACTGACAGCTCTCTGGGGTTGGTGTGTTACAAACATAGAGAGAGCATCAGTGTCAGACTCCAGACGTTAAGGGGCCCACTGAATGAAACATCATATGGGATTAATGCCATTTAGCATTCACCACCTGTTTCAAAGAAATGGGATCCGAGCCAGATAAAGCGGTTCGGGTTATTTAAATATCTGCTATCAAAAGTTTCATGGTTCCAACAGAGGCAAATAAAGAGGCACCTTTTCCTTTTTTTTTTTTTTACTTTACCCTTTAGTTTGATAGCAGGTTATATGAGATGGTGGCATTTGGCAATCTGATTAGGTTCTAAGAGTCTGTCAGTAATGCAGGATTAGTACGGGGGGTTGGCTGTCAACTTCATATAGATGCATAGAGATATGTGTTTCATTTTTGACAACATCTAAGTATCTATGTTTATTCCAAGAGGAAATCATTAGACACAAAGGAAGGTGACCTGAAAGTGTCCTTTCTCCAGCGTCTTCTTACTAATAAGGCACACATATAGCACAATGGTAGTCATATGCTATTGAGAGGTAAATGTTCTCAATTTGCATGAAATGATTTGTTAGAAGGAGGTCAAGTATGTCACATGATATACCATCACTGGTACATTATTAAGAGAACACTTGACGGCACTTGATTTCACAAAGACTCTCAGGCAAGGTATTTAAACTTGTCTTCAAGAGGACAGTTTCAAATCTGTATGCATTTCTTTACTCTCTCTCTTTCTCTAGACCAACATTATGCTGTGAGCATGTAAAATATGTTGTTGCTGCATGAATACCTAAATAACCATAGCAGATCTAGATGTGGAGCTGGGGAAGGTGGAGGGTTTCAGATGAGCTCTGATGGCCCATGGCAGGACCAGCTTACAGTGAATACAGAAACAAACCATTTAAATGTTGAGCAAGCAAGTTCATTAACTGCAGAATTAGCAGAGCCCAATCAGCTTGTGGCAGTATTACATGATGTGATTGCTAGCAGATTGCATATAAAATACCTATCAGCCTGAACCATGTAGAGTCTTCTGTTTAGAGGATTTTACGTGATGTGATCTGTAGTATCTGACATAAAGACATTAGCAGCAGATCCTTTAAGTCCTGCAAGATGTGATGTGGGGCCTCCACGGATCTGACTTCTTGGTCTAGCATATCCTATAGATGCTAAATCGGACTGCTTCATTCTTCTTTCTGAGGTAATCCAATAGACGATTGTAATATCAATAGCACGCTCGGCCCGTGGGCATGGTTGCATTAGATATAAAGGGAGACGTGAAAGACTGGACATTGCATTGTTTTCATATGGATTACTTTATCACAGAATATTTGTTTTCGATAAGACTTGCTCATTTTAAAAGTAGACATGTCAAGCTTTCTATAGATCTATCTCTCGTGAACCAAGGCGGCAGACAGTGCACTCTGTTTGTTTTATTTATTTTATAAATGCACAAAGTTTTGCTGTTATTATGTGTGTGTACAAATAAAAGTAGATCCTTTACAGATTCAATTAATGTATTGCTCTTATCTGTGAGCAGCAAAACAGATTGATATTGTTGCTAAAACACTGCAGAAAACAACAATGCTACAAATATAGTTATTTCTGATACTTTCCAGTCATACAAGTATAACAGAAATGTTCTACTAATTGATTAAAGTAGTTATTTTATAACATTTCACTGATCTTTATTTCATTTATTATAATTATTTTGGTCAAGAGTTTATATACAGGTGTATCTTAAATTAGAATGCCGTGGAAAAGTTCATTTATTTCAGTATTTCAACTCAAATTGTGAAACTTATTTGTATTGTATTGTATTGTATTAAATAAATTCAATGCACACAGACTGAAGTAGTTAAAGTCTTTGGTTCTTTTAATTGTGATGATTTTGGCTCACATTTAACAAAAACCGAACAATTAATTATGTATTTATAGTTTTTGTTTTTTTTGATTGTGTTAACTTTTCCACGACATTTTAATTTATTGATATGCACCTGTATGCTGCTGTACTTTTTAACTCAAGGAATTTATTATTGTAATGTACACAAGATATAGTACATTCAAGTTTTCTAGAAGTGAAAATGTTTGTACTTGTGTGTCGTTTTTAATTATGTTTGTACTTATTAATATAACATTTCAGAATGCTGAAAAATAGCTTTATAACTAATAGTGTACTAGTAATGCATTTCTAATGAGCTGATATGCTATTGAAAATGTTCTTGAATAATATTAAAGTAAGCTTAAATATATATTTTAACTGTACTTCAAGAAGTATAAAAGTGTATTTTAAATAATGTAAAGAGGTACAATTAAATTACACTAAAGACACTTGAAGTTGTTCCATTTTAACACAATTAAATATATTAAAATGTAAAGCAATTAGCTTAAAGTTCATCTTAAGCAAATCTTAAAGAACACTTAACATGCTTAAAGTTGTTCAAAAATAGCACATCTATTATGCACTTAGTATAGTATAATAAAATATAATAAGTGCATCAATATTAGTACAACTTAAGTGTATTTTTTTCTCTTTTTTACATGGGAGGACCCAGTATCCTGACTATTTAGGTTTTATTATTTATTTATTTATTTATTTACTTACTTACTTACTTGCTTATTTACTTACTTACAAAACATTACTGGTGCCCAGATGGAAATGTGTAATATTGTCTGGACCTCCACTGGGAAGGAAATATAGAGACAGGACCTCTTGGAACTTTAATTGAATACACCGCCATAGTGCATCATGCTGCAATCCCTTTCCCTGGTAAACCACACATGTACTCAGCCATCCAGCTGATCAAAACAAAAATGTGACCAGGCAACCTTCTTCCATTATTCCATGGTGCTGTTCTAATGCTCTAATGTGCCCGTTGTAGTTACTTTTGGTGGTAGACGGGGTCATCATGGGCACTCTTGACAGGTCTGCAGCTCTGCAGCCCCATAAGCAGAAAACTGTGATGTGCTGTGTGTTCTGACACCTTTCCATCATGGTCAGAATAAAGTTTTTTTTAACAATTTGAGCTGGAGCTGTTCTGGGTGATTAGACCAGCTTCTGATGGCGTGCGATTCTGATAAATACACACATATACAGAATTACAGTATTTCAGAATTCACACAAACATAATCTGCTTTGTCTTAAGTGAACTCTTAGGGAACTGTTGGGGGGAAACTGATGTGTAACATATTAGATCCATGCATTACAGTATAAGATGTCTGTATCATTATCATAATGTTAATCTAACAATAAAAAAGGGAATCACTCGCTGCACTTTATTGAACTGCTTTTGTAGTTTTAAAAAGCAATTTATTTGTAATGAACACACTTAAATTATCTTTACATTTGATTGTTTTCGTACATGAATGCTTTAGTTTAAATATAAAATAATAAAGGTAATGCATTATTTGTTTCTTTCTAGGCTATTTGTTCTACTGTGTTTTTTTTTTTGTTTTTTTTTTGCATCTGTTCTTATTCATAATAGCATAAAAAAGATAAAATAAAAAATAGCTGTATTGTGATTATTAATATAGTCATTAATAATAAGAAAAAACAGAGGACTTCACTATCGACTTCAAATGGGTGACTCAGTCATTTTTTGTCCGATTACAACAAATCATAAATCATTTTGAAGGTCTTTAAATGGAGAATTAAATTTTTCCCCCAATTTTTTTGTTTTTTTTAATTGCTCATTGTGACTCGTTTTGTCGGCACAAGTCACATTATTCTCATGAGGAAGTACATGTGGATGCGGTAAATGACAACAACACATACGTGATGTTTCAGATGGTATGGCAAGTGTAAACACATGAATTGGATATGAGTCACAATTGAAAGAACGTGTAAATGGACAGCCAAAAAAATCAGATGTAGGCAACAAATCAGAATTGGGCATCAAGACCTGCAGTGTAAACGAGGCCTTAGATTTTTTCATTTGCAATTTTTCCTGCTTCCAACACATGGAATTTAAAAACTGGCTGTCCTAATATATGCTTCCCCTTGATATTTTCCATTGTAATGATTTAATCAGTGTTGTTGATTTCACCTGTCAGAGGTTTTAATGTTATGGCTGATCACCCTTTCACTTTCATTGTATGAACAAAAACATTTGAAACATTCTTCAAAATATCTTCTTTTGTGAAAGAATGAAAATCATACAGGTTTAGAATGACGTGAGGGTGAGAAAATGATGACAGAATTATCTTTTTTGGATTAACTCTACGATTACAAGTTCCATAAAGAGAGCTGAGTGCCATTGACAGTAAAAACTGGTGTAAAACACATAACAACAGATCTGTTCAGCCTACTGTGCTAAACCCTACAGAGATAAAGAGAGAAAAGGAGAGTATCCTACTCTGTTGACCTCTTCCTGAGCTATTTGCACCATTGTCATTTTTGTCTTACCATGCCATGTGGAGCTTTCTTTGCCTCCAGTCATCCTATTCATTCACTCTTATTAGCTCATTACTGTTTAAAGAGCTCACGTGGTCTGGGCCTACTTTTCAGGGAAAGTCAACACCATGGGGCAGTTGTGGGAACAGAGCAGATTGATGGATTTAAAAGGGGAGGAGGAGGAATGGGGCCTGGTCCTGATAGTTGCAATTGTGTTGTTCCACCCAGGTAAAGAGGAGACACAGAGGGTAATGATGGGTGTAATGCCGAATGCCCTGGATGTATTTTCTCACTACATGCACTGTATGAATGCCACCAACCCACCTCCTTCCGCAAGCCTGCATGACACACTTCATTAATACTTTATAGAGTCATCCTCCAGGAAAATACTATGTCAAAGTCAGGGGGTGGAACCAGCTGCGCAAATGCTTCAATGCAGTTCAATTCATTTGAGATGATCTGGGAACACAGTGGGCCTCATTTATGAAATGAACGTACAACAGAGAATTTGGCGTACGGTCGATTTAGTGCAAAACTTGGAATTTATCAATATGGACTTGACCATGGCTTGAGCTGTGTGTGGCGAGTATCCCGGTTCCAAATCAGCGTTGCCCTGGAAACATCGCTCACACACTGATCACACAGTCACAACACCTGCACGTGATGAGTGGTGCACCTGGAGCTCGTTCCTGCGATCTACAAAAGCCAGCAGAAGAGGCTTGCAAGGTGAGTTGCAACAAAGCTCCAGAACACACTAACTCACCTCTTTGTTTGCTCACTTACAGACTCGGACAGCACCCCGGGAGAAAGATACTCAAAATATATAGGCTAATATGCTATAATATAATTAACAGATTAACAAAAGGGAAAAAAAAAAAACTGCGCAACAAGTATAGGCTATGCTCGTTTTTGTTTTGTACACTCTTAATGCAATTTATTTATTTTCTTTATATCTTTATTTGATTTAATCCATCTGGGATCGCACAGGCTCCTCTTGTACACACTAACAACATCAGTTCTACCGTTGCCTGACATTTCAGCCATTCATCATCAAACTAAAATACAGTCAACCAAACATAAAAGTTACACTGTTTATTTTAAAAGGTCCACTGTAAAATCAACGTGCAGCACCCAAATTACTTGACATTTGTATGCTGTTTATAATGAATGCCACTATAGCCTAACTTGTGTTTTATTTTATAGTTTAATATATAATTACTTATTTTTCAATCTTGTTGTTTTTGAATACCGTTAAATTTAAAATATCTGTTGTAAGTGAGGGGAACTAAATAGGCTGTTTATATTTACCAGTATTTTAATATACATATAAATTACATAAATTAATGTAGCCTAATTGTTTGCAATTACAAGGTTAACGGGTGTTTTTGGAGTAAGATCAATTTCTCTTTCATGAGATTACTTCCTCTTTTTGGCCGGGTTTCGTTTCTCCGTGTCGTAAACTCCAGGGGCGAGGCTTCTAAAACAGGGTGTTTTTTAGGGGCGTGATATTTAAATGACGATTGTTTTCTGCCGCCACATTTATCAACGTGCGATCATTCGTAAGCTGAGATTGGAGGCATACGAATGTTTCATGAATCACACATGAACTCTGTCATAAGTTGATTTGTGCACACGGATCTGCGCTCATTTCTACGTTAGATTCATAAATGAGGCCCAGTGTCCTTTACCTTTTGGATTTGGTATAACATGGGTGGAAAATGTGATAAACATATCTACATAGGTTATGTTCTTGCAGCTCAAAAATTACATTTTTTTCAAAAACAAAACATTTTTCTCAGTTTTTTTTTTCTTTTCTTTCTCGTCTCGAGTATATTCTTAAGGATTTTAGGATCTTGGACTGTCTGTGTCTTGTTTTGCCCCAGTTTCGATTCCCTTATTTGGTCATGTTCCTGTCCTCGTTTGGTTAATTAGTTTGATTGTCATTCTGAAAACCTGTGTTTCCCCAATCATCAGGCCTACTTGTTTGCTACGTGTGCTCCAATTGTGGATTATCTCTTGTATCTGGATTATTAAAGTCTCTGTTCGCTATTCAACGTCTCTTCCTTTGCCCCAAATTCATCCTCCTGCTGGAGCAGGGGGAAAATTCACTCAAGGGTCATACCAGACTGAGCCAGTGCTGCTGAAGATGTCAGTCAAGGTGTGTGAGCCAGCAACAGCAACTGCGACGTAGGAGAGTGCCACGGACGGTGTGAGCGCGGAGAGGAGCTCAGCCCCCTGCACCGCGGCTGAGGGTGAGCTGACTATGGAATGCCAAAAGGGCTAAAATGAGGAGAAGTATCTTATTGACTGGGAATCTGATCTGGAGATCTAACTGCCCCCTCTCCTCTCTCCGTTGTCTCCGCTGGTCCCGTCCAGCTCTCCTTCGTCCATTGTTCCCTCGTCCAGCCCTGAGGGGGCATCCGATTCTCCAGTGCCAGTTCCCAGAATGTGTTCTCCAGTGCCTGCCCCTTGAATCTGTCCTCAAGTGCCTACTCCTAGAATTTGCCCTCCAGTGCCTGCTCCTCGAAAATGCCCGCCCTCCCACTCACTTCTGCCTCCTTCACCGCTGTCATCTGGCAGCCCTCTGCTCGGCCACAGCACACCATCTATGCAGTACGAGCCCCACGGGACTGCTATCCTCCAGCATCGCCATGGTTGGAGTCTCCCTCACCTCCACCTCCGCCTCCAGCCTCCGATGCCTGGACTCCGCCTCGGTCCGTTGACCCGTCGGCTCCACCATGGCTGCTAGCTCCCTCCTTTCCGTCGTGGCCCGGCAGTCCACAAGCTCCACCTGGCTCCCTCGTTCCTCCGGCCTAGCCTTGGTCTGGCGTCAACCATCCTGCACCTTGGGACTCCACTCCTCTGGCTTCACCTCGTCCCTCCGTCCCTGTGGCTCCGTCAGGCTCCTTCATCCCCTCGGTTCCCCCTCAGTCTTCTGTCGCTCCGGCTCCACCGCAGCCTCCCCGATCCACATCTCCGCGTTGGTTGCCAGCACCATAAAGTGAAGTGAAAGTGACATACAGCCAAGTATGGTGACCCATACTCAGAATTTGTGCTCTGCATTTAACCCATCCAAAGTGCACACACACAGCAGTGAACACACACACACACCATGAACACACACCCAGAGCAGTGGGCAGCCATTTATGGTGCGGTGCCCGGGGAGAAGTTGGGGGTTCGTGCCTTGCTCAAGGGCACCTCAGTCGTGGTATTGCCGGCCAGAGACTCGAACCCACAACCTTAGGGGTTAGGAGTCAAACTCTCTAACCACTAGGCCACAACTTCCCCACTACCTCGGCTCCACTTAGGCCCTCCGGATCCTCCCCGTCACCCTAGCTCTTAGTCTCTGACTCGGGTTCCTCCTCCACCTGCTCTGCCAGCGTTGGTTGGCCCTGGAGTTGGCGGCCATTCCTCCTCCATGGCTCATCCCTCTGTTGGCTCCACCGTGGGTCGACATCATGGCTTTGGCCTGGGTCCTGCTGGACTCTAACTCCAAGCCCCTCCTGTTTCCTCCCTGGCTCCTCCCTCCATCGTCTCCTCCCTGGTCTCCGCCTGTCATCCTCCTCCCGGATACCCATTCTCCTCCGGAACCTCCTTCTTAGTTCCCACCCGTGCCCCCCTTCTGTTGTATCCACGGTCCGAGGACGCACCTTCAGGGAGGGGGGCGATATGTCATGATCTTGGACTTCTGTGTCTTGTTTTGCCCCCATTTTGGTTCCCTTATTTGGTCATAGTTCTGTCCTCGATTGGTTAATTAGTTTGATTGTCATCCTGTACACCTGTGTTTCCCCAACCATCGCCTGTATAAAGGTCCTAGTCTGTTCAGGTCTACTTGTTTGCTACATGTGTTCCTATTGTGGATTATCTCTTGTATCTGGATTATTAAAGACTGTGTTCGCTATTCCACATCTCCGTCGTTACACACACCTCACAGTAGTGACGTGACAGAGGACAACTGATCCTAGGAATAGCATAACAATAAAAATATACAAATATGCAGAGTATACAGTGTTAATATAAATG
This sequence comes from Cyprinus carpio, assembly GCF_018340385.1. Taxonomy (NCBI): domain Eukaryota; kingdom Metazoa; phylum Chordata; class Actinopteri; order Cypriniformes; family Cyprinidae; genus Cyprinus; species Cyprinus carpio. The sequence continues at coordinate 263,422 of NW_024879317.1, read as the reverse complement.
TTGAAAACAAAATGTTATATTTGCTATTAACATTGTGGAGTTTCTAATCTAAGCTTTTCTATTTCAGGGCACATCACTAGAAATATTTTGCTTTGTACAGCTGAAAGAGCTATTTTCAATCGCATAATGATAATATCTTATTTGCATCAGCTAGGAAACTGTGGTGAATCAGATGAAGCTGTTAGGAAGAATGTGATTGAAACTGTGAATTAGAATGTGAATGATTCGAATAGAATTACTCTTAAATTTCAAATATGTTACAATAGTAGAATATTTTTCTAATTTTATGGATTGAATATTTTACATCTACATGTTCTGAACAACAGAAACGTGAAGTTTGACTGAGTTCTACTGTAGGGAGACTATAAAAACTCAACTCAAAAAGAACATTTCGGCAAAAAAAAAAAAAAAAAAGCCATTCAGTGTTCTTCTTTTATAAATTTTAAATGGAAAAATCACCAAAAACATACATAAATACATACATACATACAAAATTCCAAACATATTTTGAGATGTTTTTGATGTTTTGAGATAAAGAATTCTTAACACTGTGAAAACATACCTTGACTTTCAAAACTCAAAACTTATATGTACCCCAAAACAGTCCATTCTTAACTTTTTGAGCCATTTAGTGACATTAAGGTGATTATATAGATAAATCCTGATTAATACTATTATTCCTAAGACCAGAAGTAATTATAACGATAAAACATGAAAAAAAAAAAAAAGGGAAATTAGCTGCTGAAGTTTTGGCATGTTGGGTTTGTGAACCTGTCACATTGTCACATTTAAAACTGTATTAAACTCAACAAACTAATTGAAATGCTTACAAATGTCAGTAAACTTTCAGTTCATATGATTTTCATTTGTTGGTCTTTGTTTGTTGTATAGACCTCTATTCACACATCTTAACAAATAATCTATTAATTATTTGTTCATGTTTTTGCAGCACCAAATCTAGTGGAAACTGTTCATCATTTGTAAATGTTTATAATTTTTTATTGTTTTTTTTTTTTTTTTTGAGAATTTATATTGGTGACAAAAAGTGTCCTGAAAGACCTGAATTTCCCCTATTCACACATCTTTACTAATCCTTTATTAATCACTTGTTCATTTTTTGCAGAACCCTAAAGTTGAAAATATTCATCATTTGTAAATGTTATAAGCAATTACTAATCATTTAGTATATTTATGGTCATTAGACTTTTAGCTAATGTAAAAAGGTTTGTGTAAAGGGTGGCTTGTTAAGTTTAGCTAAATGCTTGTAATTTTGGGGCAAATGTTTTTTTTTTTTTTTATTGCCTCAACACTCACATTGGTATACTACTCTTCAGTAAATTATTAAACAGGATTTCCTAATAAATAATAAATAAACAGGTTAAAACAAATAAGTTTTAAAAAAATAATAATTAAATAATCCTCTTTTTTATTGCCTCTTTTAATTAAGCTGTATGCAGCTCCATCCTTTGGAAAAGAGGTAAAAGAGTTTAAAAGGAGTTCACCAGTTTACCTCACCAGACTATGAACCTGTTCCCTGGGGATAAGCTTCACTCCAACCATAAAACCCAACCTTCCTCTTCCTGCTCTTTACCCCTCTTCCCTCCACAATTCATGTCCAATATCTGGAGGGGATGCAGGGGATAGAGGGCCTTGCAGAGCCCCTGACAAACCTGAGCCAGTGAAGCAGGAACCTGTCAGGGCTATTTTTACCACTGGGGTCCCTGGGGCTTCACTAAGCCCTTCTGTGGACTCTGTCTCTCATCTCTCCCTTTCTCCCTGACTCTCTGCTCATTGTTGCTTGTTTCTGAGACCAATTTGATTTAAATATTAATACACCTCAGGAAAAAAAGTTAAATAGAGATTATCTGAGTATGTTCTATAAGAAACTTGGTATCAAAAATCGTGGTATTGCTATGGTCTGAACCTTTTTTGTTTTTGTTTTTTTTTTTGCAACATATTCTACTCTCCTAACCATCCTGGTAAGTATTGGTATACTTCAGGTATTTATTTATTTTTCAAGTAAGAGTGATCTTTCTTCATATACTGATGGGTACTAGCATATCCAAAAAAGAGACTCTGGGTGTGCATCAGAAAAACTGGGTGTCCCACATTTATTGTCAGGTTACTGTGCAAAAAAACCCTGCCTCTGCGTATCACTAACGTTGCAGAATAGACAGGGTTGATGTGTAAAACTATACTTAGGCTTGCCACATAAAACTATATAAAATATAACTATACATTACATTCAGAATCGCTAACAACATAGTCATAACAAAGTACCTTTAATAATAGTGCCTGTAACCATACAGCCTACGAATGAATTAAAATGAAAAAAAAAAAAATAATAATTAAAGAGAACTTAGAGAGTGTAGGCTGCTTTTGGTGCTTGAATTTGTGCTTCAATAATGAGATCTAATATTAAGAATATGTTAAGTTAAAATTAAAAAAAAAAAAGACTATAGTGAAAGACTTCTTCCTTCAGGTAGAAGGTTATGCTATTCCCTCATGTTGTTTGCATTCGCCCAAACTGATTTGTCGAAATCAAAATGCGGACAGTGAAGGGAATTGCAGTTTGCGTGAGCCCCGCCCGGGAGAGGATTCCGCTTCTTAGTCTTAAAGCCTTCCTCTAAAGGCTATGTTTGCAAATGAAACAATGATTACTTATCAGTTGAGAATTTGTTATTCGTATGGTCTGGTGGTCATACGGCGTCTGCCTGTGAATACGAGACAAACTGCATTCCATTTAGCTTTCATACAGGATGCTTCTTTGATGCCTTAAATACGGGATGATTCCGTATTATTCAGAACGGTTGGCAACCCTACCTGTTGATACCGGGCCAGGGGAGGGAGAAACATCCTCATCAAGTGTAACATTAGGCCTTGTGTCTGGCTGTCCATCAAGCCAAGGTTTTTTTACTAAATGGACATATGGCCTAGCAAGGTTTAGTCAAAGAGTGCGTCTCAATCAGCTCTGTAGCTCTCGAGCTCATGAATCAGTATATCATGTACACAAATTCGGTCACATGTGAGTACCCTAGCTCATTGCACATTGGGACAGTGATTACTCAATTTCCTGTGACATGACTAAGTCAACAGACATCATTGTAGAACGTCACTGCTGGTATTAATCAACTGTCAGGACGGATTTCTTTTTGATATAATTTTTTATTCTCTTCAAACACATCGTCCTGTTACATGTCCTTACAACATTTCAGCTGAATATTAATTATAAATATTAACTAGGTATGTTACCTGTCTAGCAATGTTTGTTTATGCTAAAATATACTAATAAAATGTTTTGTCTTTTCAAATTTTCTATTACGTGTAATTATATTTATCGAGTTGGCTCGCATGGTTTGTTTCGTGCTTCAGAAATGTGACATAATTTCCAGTAAGGGAGCATAGTGAGCACCAATGCTTCCTAGTTTTCGTAGTGCATTGTGAGATTTTACAGTGAACGAATGTTCCAGTGCACTGGAAGGATTTTGCAATTAAGACAGCCCTTAAAATGGTGACTCCCTGATCAATGCCCTGACTACTGAACTAGGGAGCTGATTGAGACACACTCGAAGATTCTACTTTTTAGAATGCACAGAAAACATCACGTCTTGGTTACGTATGTAGCCCTCGTTCCCTGATTGAGGGAACAGAAATGTCAATGACCGACGAATTGGGAGTCTTGCCAGAGAGACCAATCCACTTAGGGTAAAACTAAACAAGCCAATGGGCATTAGCATGTGGACTTCGCATCTGACTGCCACACCCCGCAGTGCGGGTATAAGAGGCAGCAGGTGCGCCACATTCATTCATGTTTTTGCTGAGGAGCCGAGTCGATGACCCGAGCTAATGACCCGGCAGCTCAGCGGTGGTACAGCAACTGTGGCGACTGGACGTGACATCTTACATACGTGTAACGAGGGTTACATACGTAACAGAGATGTTCCCTTTCAGTCGGTCACTCTTGACATCACGTCGGTGACCGACGAATTGGGAATCCCTACCAATGCTCCACAGGTGCTGCCCCCCCAGTGCCATGTGTAAGTCTCCTGATCCCTCCTATAAGGCAGATGATAGGACCGGGCTCTACACAGAGAAGGTCGCCTACTGCTGTTCCTTGAGAAACCCACTCAGAAGGACTTGGATAACACTGGTAATGCATACTCTTCCTACTTGAAAGAAGCATGCTGCGGAGTCACCTCCTCCCAGAGGGGGTTGAGTGACATTACTCATATGGAGTACCCCCGTAGGGCCCTTTTGCACATGCAAGTCTCCGGAATGGCTCAGAGGCTACACCATTTAGATACGGCAGTGTGCAGTCTGCCTGGAGAAACACGGCCTTAATAACTGTACTGTGGAATACACATACGGGATCCCAACAGGGTCTCTCATATGGGCACCAGCCTTACACCAGTCTTCAGGAATTCATTGGATGAAAGGCCTGGCATCGGACGTTCCGCCGCATCCGGCGCATCCGGTGCATCCGGTGCCAAAGTGCTGGAAGACTCGACAGGGTTTGACTCTCAGTGCCACTACCCGTTTGAGGTGAGAACACAGGAAGAAACCGGCTCAACACGTAGGCTATAGAATATAGCGAACGTGTTAGGTGTCGCCCAGCCCGCAGCTCTACAAGTGTCTGATAGCGAGGCACCACGAGCCAGCACCTAGGACGATGCGACATCCCTAGTGGAGTGAGAACACAGACTGAGCAGGCAGGGCACACCTTGTGCTTCATAGGGCAATGTGAAGGCATCCACTATCCAGTGGGCCGTCCTCTGCTTAGAGACAGATTTCCCTTTCTGCTGTCCACTGTAACAGACAAAGAGCTGCTCTAAGGTCTCTTTAACTTTGAGTCCTATCCACATACTGCACATACAAGACAGAGCAAAGCTAGGTCTGGGTCTGCCTCCTTCAGGGGCAGCACTTGCAGGTTCACCACCTGGTCCCTGAAGGGAGTGGTAGGAAGCTTGGGCAAGTTGCCAGGTGTTGCACTGGAGTCAACCTGCCCAAACTCAAGGCACGATTTTGTCTACCGAAAACACCTGCAGGTCCCCCACCCTCTTGATCGAGGCCAATGCAGTCAGGAGTAGGGTTTTCATGGAGAGAAGCTTCAACTCATCTGACTACATAGGCTCGAAGGGAGCGGTTTTTTAGGGAATCTTAGGACCAATGTTAAATCCCAAGAGGGCAGAGAGGGGGCCTAGGAGAATTTAACCTTCTGGCCCCCTAAGCAACCTGACACCAGGTCGTGCTTCCCCACTGACCTACCTTGTAGGAGGTCGTTGTGTGCGGAGATTGCCACGGTGTACGCCTTTAGGGAACAGCCTACCCTCCAACCTTTCCTGCAAAAAGGAAAGCATAACCCTGATTGAACATTTCCAGGTGTCGTTGAGATGAACACTACTCGACGAACAGGATCCACTTCAAAGCATGTGCCCATCTTGTGGTCTGTGCTTGTGCTGAAGTGAAAGTGAGCGTTACCTCCTGGGATAGGTCACCTAGAACCTCCACGTCGCGTCCAGGGACCACACATGGAGTTTCCACAGGTCTGGATGCGGGTGCCCCCTCTCTGAAAAAGCAGATCCTTCCTCAGAAGAATCGGCCAGGGTGGGGTTGTCGCGAGGAGCATGAGTTCTGGGAACCAAGTCGTGTTGGGCCAATATGGAGCCACTAACAAAACCTGTTCCTCGTCCTCCCTGATCTTGCACAGTGTCTGTGCAAATAAGCTCACTGGGGGGAACGAATATTGGGCCAGCTGTGTGCCTGTGAAGTGCACGATTCAAAACTCACAGATCCAAGATTGGTTGTAACCCACTACCTTTCTTGGGCACAATGAAGTAAGGGCTGTAAAACCCTGTCCTCATATCGGCTGGAGGGAGCGAATCCATCGCATCCTTAGCCAGCAGGACTGTGATTTCCGCATGCAAGACAGGGGCATCGATGGCCTGCACTGATGTGAACCGGATGCCTCTGAACTCGGTTGGGATGCCGGGCAGAGCAGGAGCCACCGAGACGGACTGGCTCCAGGAGACTGTGCTAGTAGAACCAACGGAGCTACCGATGTTCCCGCGGTGGGGCAGCACGACAGAACACAGGAACTCGGCCTGGGGCCCGTAACGGCCAAGCCTGTGATGGCAGGGGGCGGAGTCTGGGTGTGAGGTGAAACACTCACTGCTGCCCGCTGGCAAAAAAATGAGGAGTGAAGTGCTCCTGTGATGCACCGTTGACAAGTCTTCACAAGAAAATGAAAGTCTCCTCTTGAGAGTGGCTGCTTGGCCAGCGGCAGAACAAAAACAAAACTAAACAAGGGATTCTCCACCCGGCCCTCCTCCAGGGGAGGGAGTGGTGTGGTCACCATCTCCCAATGAGCAGTCCCCTCCATCTCCCGGGCACCCGTCTCAGGGCCTCTTTCACTGGGCTGGGGGCACTACCTGCGATCGCCACCACAACAGAAGTGGGGGCAGATGCATGGGGACACCCACAGTGACGAGCAGGCTGAGGGGCTGCAGCCAGACTGGAAGCAGCAGGTTTCCTCCGGCGCATGATGTATATATATATATATATATATATATATATATATATATATATATATATATATATATATATATATATATAACCATTTGTATCCACTGACAGCTGTATGCTAGAAAAAAAAAAAAAAAAAACATTGTCTCAAGTGCCATATTATTTGATTACCTTGGGTTAATTAGATTAAGTCAGGTAATCAGAAAGTTTTTCTCTCACAACTTAGTGACTGTTTAGATCTCAAGAGCAAATAAAGTAAAAGGACATGTTCTGAAACATTTTGAAGAAGCGTGAACTGCTTAACACATTTTGATTTAGGAAGTAATAAACCTTGCAGCTCATTAAAACCCAAGTTCATTTATGAACTTTCAATCCTTGCAAGGTCTTTCTATCACATTGTTCACCATGGTTTGCTCTGGTTGTACTGTAACTATGTGGCTGGAGTTGGTGAGCAGCTTCACAGTTAGTTTGTCAGGCAGATATTTCCATGAGAACTCCCTGACAGCTATGCTCAGAGGACAGTCCAGTAACTACTTTTCTACATCTATTAAAAGTTCTTCTCTAAGGGTTAAAACATTGTTTCCATCTGCGCACAAAGCTGTGCAAGAGGGGCTCCCTCACCTTGTTATAACACCGGCTGATTCCAAAGGCACTTTTAGAAGTTGAATGCTAGGAGAATTGACGTGTGTCATGTAAGTGGTTGCCTTCCACTGTATTTTGTCCAGTACTCTTGTGGTAACACTTCTGTCAAAGTTTTGCCAATCTGAATATCATGCAACATTACGTAATATCTCATAATAGCACAGCAGCTCGATTGGTTGTCTCTTTCGTTATATCAGTTTTAGGATCTGGAAAAATGTAAACATATAGGGATAGGTTAATGAACAGATATTTGTGTTCTGAATGACTGAAAGATATTTAAATCTAAAATGGGGAATGGTTACCCACAATTGACATTCTAATGCAAAGTGATTCACATGTCTGGACTAAAAATGAAGAGAAGACGATTGTAAGATGTTTAGAAGCTGAAAGATTGTAAACCCTGGGTTGTGGCTATTTGAGAATTAAGTACATGTATACTTAAATCCTGTAGCAAAATTAGTTATGTGATATTGCCAGGGTTTTAATAATTTTAAGGTTTCTGGACTGATGAATTTAGTTATTGATAATGCTTACCATGGCTGAATGTATTGACCAAATAATAAGCTGATTTGGTGCTCAATATATATTTCCTATTATCAATGTTGAAAACAGTTATGATGCTTTTTTATCTATACATTTTATTTCAGTATTCTTCTTTGATTAATAGAAAGGTTGAAAAAAGAGCATTTATTTAAAATAGATATATTCTTTGAACATAAATTTTGTACTTATGATCAGTTTAATGGATCCTTGCTGAATAAAATTACTAAATTTCTTATAAAGCAAACAAAAACAAACTTACTGACATGTAGTATATAGACATATTTTTATTTTTCTCTCATAGCATAGCCAAGGCATGTTGTAGTGCATCTGCAACATGCTTTTTTTCTACACTTGAAAGGAGTGCTTGTGCTATTTCTGAGAAAGAAAATTGTCTCCGTTTGATATTTTGTTTATTTCATGCATGTTTAAGTGTTCAGATGCTTTTGGGACCACTGTATATCCCTGTAGAAGCATATGCTTTCCATCTCTGTGGAAAACTTTCCAACAACTGTAATTTGCTGTGCAAAAATTTTTCCTGCTATACACTGCAGTAATGTATATATATATTTATAAAAGTAGTATGTGCCAAAAGCATAGATAGGTGGACGAAATTATTAACTGCAGACAGATTCATTAGAATGAGGAGAAATCTTAAAGCAGCTTTCACCAGCCACAGGGATTCAGACATAGACAGAAAGGTGGCCTGTGATGAATTTCTTCTTTTGAATCCTGATTGATTGGTCAAGCAGACTCATCTGTGAGAGGAAAGACGAGACTTGATTGAAAGTCTGTTGTGAACTTTTTGAGAGAGTCCAGTCTGTAATTTTCCACTAGTAAAGTTTTTTTTTTTTTTTTTTTTTAAGAGTGTTGTTTGCAGAGCCTGCTTGAATATAGTGGGGAAAGTGCCATTTGTGGAGTGATATGTTGATGTGTGTGTGTTGATGTGTGTGTGTGTGTGAGGGCTTGAAGAAAATGTGAGGGAATAGGGTCAAGTGGGCCAGTAGTTGGCAGTTTGGAGAGGAAAAGTTTAGTCTCTGAGAGAAAGAGAGAGAGCAAAGAGTTGTGTTGGTGTCGGTGTTTGAGAGTTTGTCGTGGTTTGAATTGACTCCTGATGGTTGTTACGTTCAGGGGCTTTAATTTCGTCTAACAGTATGGGGGGAACCATAAACAAAATTTTTCAAGAGCAATTTTTGAAGGGGACACAAATAAGATATTACAGCTAAAATTTTACTTGTAAGGATATGTATACACAGAGGAATGGCTTACTACTATTAGTGCAGCAGGGAGGACGTGCCAAATTAGACAACTTCAGTTGACAGCGCTCATGTCTGTTGTAGACATTACTATCCGTCCCAGTATATCGGGTTGGATCTCTGCCACAATTCTACATGCAAAAGATCATATTTTGAGCGTATAAAGGTGCATTTTGCACAAGCGCGATCTGAGTTTTGAGGAGAAAATGTTTGTTTAGCAAAGAAAAATGTATTTAGAGCGCACAAAAATCAATTTTGCATTTAAAATAAGTTTTTGGATGTGTGCAGACCTTCTCTTTTTCGCATGCAATGTTTCCCTAGCTTGCTCCCTTGATGCCCTTCCATCAATCTTAATAACTACTATTAATCGAAGGGGGAAACTCAAAATGTTTCTAAACTTAAAAAGCATTTTTGCCTCGTTTGTGTTGTTTTACTACTCACAGAATTATTTAAAGTTTAAAACATTGTTATTTACAATGCTCAGTGTGTTTTTAATCATATTTTTATGATCACCTATGGAATACCTTGGGATACCTTGTCATAAGCAATTATGAGGAGGTGGAGAAAGAGAGAGCTGAATGTCTTGAGCGGATTTTGAGGGTCTGAAGTGCTGTTGATTTTGATGTGATTGTATAATGCTTTAGCAGTGGAAACACTGGAAGAAAGAAAAAGACCAGTGACTGTTCAGGTCAGCAGTATCCTTCAATTTGAGCAATTTTTTCTGAGTTACCCCAGTGTTCCTGTAGAACGTCAGGTGGCCATGAGTTAGACAGTGGAGATGGCATTGCTCTGTTCTCTGGGTGAATCCAGGTCTCAGTCAGACACAGGATATTTAGCTTTGTGTTTAGCTGGCTGGCAAATAAAAGTCTGATTGATTGAATATTTAGCATATTTAGCATTTTTTTTCTTTTCACTGTCTACTTCCACTCTATGATAAAGAGCTACTTAAATATTAATATACTACATTTTTTTTATTAATTTTCTCATGTCTTTTACAGACAAACGAAATCTCCTGTGTTGTTGTACTCCTCATACCCTCGATCCCGCACCATATCAATCGTGACACCTATAGGCTACATTAGTAATTGTACATTAAGGCTTTATCTGTGGAAAATTTAATATCATTGGTTTCTGTACATTAACCTTCCACTGAGTAGATTACAAATTAATCTCACCCTGTGTTTGGTTTTTGTAATTACTGTTTTTCCTTTTTTTTTTTAAATAACAACAGACAATATAACAATACACTTGGGTAAGCCTGTGTTTGATGCACTAGTCAGTCAGAGAGTTTTCAAAAGTCTCAAAAGTCAGCAAACTTGGAAAAAAGCATTTAACATTTATAGATTAAATATTTGTGTGTTCTTTTAATGGTCATTCTTCCCTTGAGTTGTATTTTAAGCAATTATAAATAAACATTGTAAACAATTATAAATATCTCAGAAATATTTAGTGGACAGTGTGTCATGTTGATTTTGGACATTCAGCCAACTAGTATTTTTAATTTATTTTTTTCTGTTTGTTTGCTTAATAGATTAAAAATTAAATTTTTTTCTTAGTCCTTAGTTGTTAATCTAATGCAGAAGAATCACTCTGTCAAAATCACCTTTCTCCATTGCACCTGACCCAGAAGTGGGGCAAGAGGAGGCGAATAGAGATGTTAAATGATTATCACGCTCAAACAAAACTTCATTTTCACCTATGAAACCAGCCCAGTCTCCTGCCACAGTCAAGTTCCAAACCTGAAAAGATGACCTGATTTTAATGATGCCAATCCAGAATTGTCTTTCATCAGAAATAAAGCTCTTCCCAATATCAAAATTATGAAATGAGTTCAGCAGTTCTAGTAATAATCAATAATAAAATAGTACAGGAGATTCACTTAGAATTTAGAATGAAGCTAGCAAATATATTCTTCAGGATAAAACTAACCCTTTCTTATTAAACAGAGTTTTTATAACCCAGACTCTTTTTTCTCCCTCTACCTTGTCTTTACATTATTAATGGCTTGCCTTTAACATTTCATCAGGTTAAGGTACTGTATGGCTGTAGGGTGAAGCAGTAACTTTTGGTCTTGAAAGCAGCACTCTCTATACTCTACTTCAAGCCATTTTTTAACATCTGTCATCTTTTCATCATTGCAGCTGAAAGAGGATTCAGCACACTAAAAATACCATTTATCATTATATATCATTCATGTATCTTGCATTAAGAAAAGATCAACTTTGTGTCAAACCAGGATTTAAAGCTTGATTCTGTCATTAGTAATTGTCTTGACTTCATATTTTAAGGTTGGAGCACAAACTATAATGGATGATGGGTAAGTAAATCATGACAAAATAAAATTTTGGGGGTAAACTTAAGAAAGTCCTTTTGAGATTAAGAAAATCAGTCTGTTAAGATGATTATTCTATTGTGTGTGGCTTTGCATTTCTACAACAGTTCAAGAAGATAATACTGAGTAACACACACACACACGTCTGCTTAGCTATCTAAATGGGGACATCACACAGACTTCTATTGTTTTTATATACAGATAGTTAAACACGTAAAAATAAAATAAAATAAAAAAACACTTTGTTTACTTTTTTTATACCAGTTTTACAATTGAGGACATCCGCAAATTGAGTTTTTTTTTTTTTTTTTTTTTTTTTTTTTTTTGTGATTTTATCAGGTTTTGCTCACTTTTGAGTACAAATTTGTCACCAAAATATGGTTAAGTAGGTACACACACACACACACAAACACACACAAACACACACACACACACACACACACACACACACACACACACACACAGATATATATATATATATACATATATATATATATATATATATATATATATAATTTTGTTGTATTAATCAGTGTTTTTCAACAAATTGGTTGAATGATTCAGAGACTCGCCTGCAGAAAGAGTGACTTTAAAAAATCCCCAGCACTACAGGCTGACAGTCTGTGTCATGGTCCAGTGCTGTCTGACTACTGTCAGCACTCTTGGAACGCAGCTCAGCTTATCAAATTAGAAAACCAGAAGTAAATTACAGGCATTTTGGGGCTAAAGTCATGTAATGAAAATGTGGTGCCATTTAAAACCACTTAAACTCTGCAAAGTTTAATCCAAAATCAAGTAAAAAATATTTATGCTTCATTTGCAAAGCCTTTCTTATATAATATCAGCCCATATATAGTATCATTTGAAAGCTTAGAGTGTCGTCTTTACAAAGAATACCATTAAATACATAAAGCAGTAAAATGAAGCTTAGAAATGTATTCGACCCACACTCGAAATTCCACCTAATTAATGCGAATAATTTTTCTGAAGAATGTGTATTTTTTATTTTTTTCACAAAACAGTCAAATCATATATCACAAGAAAGCTCTTATTCTCAGGAATTTGACTATGCAGTTTATTTCATTGTGTATTTCACCTTCATTGTGTATTTCACCTTCTATGTGAAATCTGAATGAGGAAACATTCAGATGCGTCACATACCTACTCGCACAATTGCTTCAGTCATCCGCAAACAGCCAAAAACTCTATTTTATCTTTTAGGTTAGGATCTCTTCTTTCAAACGAGATCATTTTCACGTTTCTGTGTGCTCGCATTGGTGAGAAATCCACTGTTTTGTGCAGAAGCGCAACAGAAGCGCACCAAACACGCGCTCTCCAAATCTTAGCAGCTCTGGCCAGCGGCTCTTATGTTCTACAACTCTGGGCTACTCTGGGCTGCTCAGTGAGCGGCAATAGGTCAAATTGCACGCCACTCAAGCACGCTGGCCACTCAGAGCCGTGAAATTTGACACCCCTGGGTCAACAGGCAGGAGGGTGAGAGAGATGATCCAGGTCAGTGCTGGAGCTGTTTGAGCGTGGGTCTTGTAATTTTTTTGACTCTTTTGAAGGTGATGATGCACTCTAGCAACGCAGCTTGCGTCTGATCTCCAGGCAGGATGCTGATGCAGAGGTGATGCAGGGGACTTAAATTATGCATATAAATGGAATGATATAAAGCTGGAGGATGTGGATTATGTTTTAGATTTTAATAAATCACATGGATTTTACAATTTATAGAGTCTGGTGTCTCCTGAAAGAAAAAAAAAAGATTGTATAAAAAACTAAATTATTATCAATATTTTGTATAATTTGCTTATTACATTTTGTATATCACTACTTAGACAAACATAAAAATGAAAATTCAGTAATCAAGAAAAGTGCTATGCAGATGATCAAAGTTTAAAAGGGTCACATGGAACAAGGATTTAAACAGGGCTGTGGTCAAAATATCAATACTTCAAAATATATTGTGACATTTCTTGCTGATACGCTTATCGACACAGATGCTTCTGTATTGATACAGCAGCAAATGCTGTGACAGTTTTGAAAAAGAAACAGAGAACAGAAAATACCATTTTAAGTTTAAATGATTTTTTTTTCTTTGCACATCTTAACTCAATTAGAAACTAAATTGTATTATTGATAGTATTATTATTATTATAATTATCATTGTTGTTGTTATATTATTATTATTATTATTATTATTATTATTATTATTGAGTTTACAGGGTGGTTTTACTGTTGTAAACTGCTGTTGCTGTTGTAGGATTTTATTTTATTTATTTATTTTTATTTTATTTTTTTGAATGATAATGATAATAAAATCAGGATTGGTAAGTATAATTCAGAGGATGATAAAACTTTTTTTTCAATATTTTAAGGCACTCTACTCTTTTTTGAATAAATACTATAATAATAATAGTTCAAATTATGAATAGTATTTACTCAAATAACATAAAAAAGACAAGACCCCTTGACACCCATTAAACTTTTCTCAATCAAACAGCAAGAACGAAAGAGGACAGGCACCTTTGTATATATTGCTGTGTGTAGAACTACGTTAGCTGCATTTTTAATGTTTAATAAACATTTAATTTAATTAAATGTAAATTCATCCTCTGCACTTTATTCAGGCCGGTGTGTTCACGGAGAGGTTTTCATGGGCCAGTGTAAATAAGTCTAGATTTGAATTCAAAGAGACAGGATAGTCTATACATGACTTGACATTTATTTATATCCAGAATAAGGCTATGTGAACATTAAGAAGCACTGAACTCTCTCATGTAGTGTATGTTTCATCCATACTTGAAGTTGGAGGGTGTGTTCGCGCAGAAAGTCCAAAACTGACTCGAAGAAGTAATAACTTATGACGTACAGGAAATCCCTAATATGGACAAAGGCATCTGGCTATCGCTGTAGGCAAACCAATATCTGCTGTAGCTGAGCTGAATAAAAAGCAGAAACATTTTGACTGATGAAACGTGAACACAATAAACACATGACCGCGAACATATATGGTTTGTGTGTGTTTTACAAGTCATCTCCAGGTAATAAATAAATAAATAAATAAAATATATGAATAATGCAGTGCTAATTGACATTTCATTTAGTATAGAAACTAAAAATATATTTCCTTCCTTATTCTGTAATAAAAATGGGGGAAAAAGTGTGAAAATATAGGACAAAAATATTATAGAATACTGTTACAAGGGAGGCGTGAAGGCAGAGTCGGATTCACGTGCAGCTTTATTATATCATAACAAACGTAGTCAAGACAGGCAGGGTCAAACCACCAGCAAACAACAGCATGAAGGGCAAGACAAAAGAGTAATCCAAATAACACGCTCAGGTCAGGGCAGACAGCAAGAGATCAAAAACCAGAAAAGCAGTCCAAAGGTCAAAACAAAGGCAAGGCAAGACAAAACATGAAAGACAGGGCAAAAGAACAGTGAAAACCACTCGGTAGAGTCTGCTATGCAAAACTGTACTTCGCAGGGTGTTTGTTTATGGATGCAACCTTTATAGTGTCACTGATGGGAAACTGGTGTGAGTGTGTGATTAGTTCCTAGGTGAGGGATTATGGGAAATGGAGTCTGGAGAGAAAAAAGACAAGGCCCACTATCCTGACAAATTGCTGGTTATTTTCCAGCAGTGTATTTGATTTCTTAGCCAATTAAAAATAAGAGATAAGAAGATAAATAGACAAAAATAAAATTAATACACAAATTAATCAATGAATTAATTTAAAAATCTCAAATGATGGCTAAGCCCCTCGCTGCAGCTAACTTTACTTCCACAGGCTACACACAGCACTATAAACAACAGCTGTGCATGCTCTCTTCATGTCGTTCTTGTAAAATAATAATTTAATAATAAAAGTATGCAAGCACACCGTTCGCTGAGAACTCCACTTAACGGCAGACGTGGACATTATTGAAGGTATCCTGGTAGTGCGCTAAATTACTAAAAGTGAACTGAACATGAGGGATGATTGGATCGACAGGTGAAAAGTCATCATGTCAATCATTTTATTTATGGCTAAACTATAATTCATTAATTTTACTACAAGTTAGATTGGGCAGGCCTTCACAAAAGGGCATTTAATTACAAAATAGATAAATAAAAAATTAAAAATTGCCTTAACAGGCAATTTTGTCAAGGCAATTTACAAAATTGCATGTGCCTGCACAAGTCCACAGTGTTAACTTCTTTCTTTTCTTAGTGCTTCATCTGTCATTTCCTTCATGTCTTGGTCTTTCCTTCACCCATTTATAAAGCATTTTTTTCATTAGTGCGAGGCAATTTCCCTTTCAGTATATACCCATTATTAATGTTGCCAGTGTGACATTTTTTCCTCTGTTGACCATGCCAGCAGATGTTGCCTGAGGGTTTTTTTTTCTTTCCCACACTGTTTTGTTTGTTTGTATTCCTTCTTTTTAATTCCTTCCCATTTGGAAGTCATTTTCTTTTGAATTTCATTATCTCACTTGTGTTCAGAACGTTAAAATATGCATGTAGATGCCTGGATCCTATAATTCAGATCTTGCAGTTCAGAGCCACCGTGATATATACACGGCTGTTTCTTATCAACCTTCTGGGTGCTTCATACTGTATGCGGAACCATTTTGTAATGTAGGCTCAGAGTGTTCCAGTATATTCTCTTGACTGGAGAGATAGTAGTAACATATGTGAAAATTCATGATGCAAACCTCTAACACGTTGGATCTCATTTGCCTAAAGGCTGAACACAAACCAATTCCTAACACTGGCAGAGTAAGCAAGATTTTCAAATCTAAACAGAACCTGAGAATGAAAATGCTAGAATACAGCACAAAGTCTGCACTTATTTTTTGATGATCTTTGCAGTGTACATAAACCACATACACTGAATTTGGTGTGCTAATAATTGAACATTAAATGGGATACGGTGTACTAAGGAAATACTACCCTGCATATTAAATGACATTGTCAAAGAAAAGATTGCTATCTGCTTTTTCTTAAAGTGAACAGATAATCATCGTACCACCTGCAGTATGACTGAATGTCTTACTCAGGTTATTTATGGTAGTACTTCAGGGCAAGTTATTTACTCAAGACGAGTAATAAGAATTTTCCACCCACCTTCAGGGATCGAACTGAATGTACTTGCAGGGGCACAAAGTCATCAATCTCCTACTATTGATAACACAGACCTTGCAGAACATCGTACTCTCCCTCTCTCGTAAACACCTAAATAATTTAAATCCAGACGACTTTATTTCCACAAGATTTCAAAGCACTGTTGGATTCCACTGCTAACCTGCACTCTGAACACTTGACACAAAAAGAAATGCTGACCTCCGTTACTTCTCAAATAGTGGTGTTAGCGAAATACAGAATTGGCAAAGCATTTAATCCCAAATGGGACTATGGAATCCTAGCAATTAGTGTTTTCTAAAGTGCTTGAATGAAAACAATTTTCAATGTAATTACTCGCCAGTCAATAACATAATATTTTCTTATCTTCTCTATTCTACATATATACAAAAGTACAATACACAATATATATCCACAATTGTGGACCCATGTCCACGATTTCCATGTGTAAATTAACTTATACTATGCTCACTAGCCACTTTATTAGTTTTATTGCACTTTATTACACCTGTTCAACTGCTTGTTAATGCAAGTATCTGATCAGACAATCACATGGCAGCAACTCAATGCATTTAGGCATGCAGACATGGTCAAGATGACCTGCTAAAGTTCAAACTGAGCATCAAAATGGGGGAAAACTGAAGAAAGCCAACAAATCTGCAGCAAACCGCATGACGATATTATCTCAATATGAACCAACATCTCTGAGGAATAGTTCCAGTACCTTATTGAATTGATGCCACAAATAATTAAGGCAGTTCTGAAGGCAAAAGGGGGACCAACCATAGGTGTACCTAATAAAGTGGCCAGTGAGTGTATATTATCTCAACAGCTGTTTATTTATAGGACAACACTACTATTTATTCATAACACACATTAAGCTAATCTTCTTAATCTTTATACTCACAGTATACACTACAGTTTCTAGGTTCATAGTGCCTGGACACCAATAATTTTAAACATTCATAAAATATGTATCACTGTCTGGCCATCTGACGTCTCGGCGTGGAGATGAAGGTGATGATCATGATTTTTCAGTGGCATTACAGCATGATATGAGAGTATGTTAGCACTGTTTGTTGTTTGCTTTTGGCATCTGATAAATCATTTGGTCCCATAAATGGTGACATCAGGTTTAACTAGCAAATCACAACGCTGTATTAAACAATGTGGCATCCAGATATGCCTACTTTATGTGGCAAAACTGTATGTGAAAAGTACCCAGATGACCTGCTACTTATATTCAGTTATTGGTCGTTTTGGAAATGAAATTACTGCACACCTCGGACCACTTCCTCCTCATTCTTAACTTCAACATGGTTCCTGACACAACACATACTCCTCCACATAGCCTACACTCACTCTCACCCTCTTGGCTGTCTGCTATGGTTTCATCTTCACTTCCTCCCCCTAAACAGTTCTTATAAATTGATACTAACAGTACCACTCTCTGCTCTTCTCTGATGTCTTATTGAGACACAGTCTGCCCCTTTCTTCCAATCTAGCCTGTACCACCTATTCTTCCCCTTGGCTGATGTTCTCTGTAAGCACTGTTCTAAACTCAGGGCTGCAGAGAAGGTGTGACACAAATCAGAAAAACCTACTGACCATAGTGTGTATCATTCACCCCTCTCTTCTTTCTGTGCTAATGTCTCCACTGCTCAAAGGACATAATATCACAACAAAATTAACAGTTTGTCTAACTCTTGAATGCTTAAAACATTTTCCTCCCTCCTTTGTCCTCCTCCTCCACCTCCTTTATCAACTTTAACAGCTGATGACTTTGCCAAAGTCTTCATTAATAAAATTACAGCCATCAGTGTACAATTCTCCACATCAAAAACTGTCCAACACATCTTACCAGCTAACATACACATAACAATCTCAGAGGCAGAAGTCTCCAAACTCATCCTTTCCAATCATCCTATACTTTTCAGTTGATCATATTCCATATCATCTCCTTCAAGCCATTTCTTCTTTAGTTGTAACTGCATTCACCCACATCATTAAAACATCCCTTCACACAGGTATCTTTCCCTCAGCATTTAAACAGGCTCAGTTAACCCCACTACTTACAGTTTTTCACATGTGCTAAGACAATAAACCCCATTCTCTGAACCAAATTCTCAATAGCCTAGACCAATTTGTCAAACAAGTTCAGGCAGTTTAGACACTGTTTGCAGATCTCATTCACTCTTTTTGCAAAGCTCTAAACACATTCTCACTCACTAAAACGCAATTTACACTGTGATTGCACTGTCATACCTTACACACAATAATTCAAAACTGTTCACACTTGTTTCTAAATATGTGTGCTATGTGGAGGAAGAGGAGGATGGGGAAGAGCAAGACTGAGAACAGTAATTTCAGATGAAATCAGAGCTACTGTGATAGACCAGGAAAGGCAGGACAAAGAGTTCAACCTAATTTGAGCAGATTCTCTGTGGCCACCATAATCAGTTGTAAATAATCTTGCGCAGAATTGCAAGACTACAATAGGGTGGAAGAACTGGCCTGTGGTGACATAAACGTGCTATATATACAGTCATGGCCAAAAGTTTTGGCAGTGACATACATTTTGTGTTTTGTAAAGTCTGCTGCTTAAAGGGATACTCCATCCCAAAATGAAAATTTTGTCATTAATCACTTACCCCCATGTCATTCCCAACCCGTAAAAGCTTAGTTCGTCTTCAGAACACAATTGAAGATATTTTGGATGAAAACCTGGAGGCTTGAGACTGTTCCATAGACTGCCAAATAAATAACAGTGTCAAGGTCCATAAAAGGTATGAAAGTCGTCGTCAGAATACTCCATCTGCCATCAGACGTGCAATCTGGGTTATATGAAGCGACAGGTACACTTTTCGTAAGCGAAGAAAACAAAAATAATGACTTTATTCAATAATTCCTTTGTCAACGGTCTCCTCTGTCTCTCCATATAACCGTATGCTTTTCTGTGTCATCCGCGCAACAAGGATGCGCTGTTTCTACGTGTATTTAGCTTTGATTTGAAATAAAACAGCGCATCCTTATGGTGCGGATGATACAGAAGAGCATACACAGCATAGGGTTATATGGACAGACACAGAGGAGACTGTTGACAAAGGAATTATTGATAGGGTCGTTATTTTTGTTATTTATTTGGCAGTCTTTGGAACTTTGTTTAGAAAAAGTGTTCCTGTCGCTTCATATAACAATTGTGTTCCGAAGACGAACGGAGCTTTTACGGGTTTGGAACGACATGGGGTAAGTTAATTAATCATAAGTGATTATGGGGTTACATGGGGTAAGTTAATTAATCATAAGTGATTAATGACAAAATGTTGATTTTGGGATGGAGTATCCCTTTAAGCTGTTGTTTTCACTCACATTGTTTCTAGATTGTTGTGTAGAGTGATCAGATGCATTTTAAATAATTGCTAAAAGCATTATTAGTCAAAAAAAAAGAACTTTTCACAAAAAAAAGAAAAAAGAAAATTCACTGTTTTTTGATCCTGACACAAAATGACCAGCTTACATTACAGTTTTCCTGAATTGCTAAAACACTACACCCAATTTGTCAAATAAAGTGTTTGTTCCTGTGGCTACGTGGTAGAGCATTGTGTTAGCAATGCAAAAGGTTGTGGGTTAGATTCCCAGGTAACACATGTTAGGTAAAATATGTTAGCCTGAATGCACTGTAAGTTGCTAAATGCATAAATGTAAAGCACACTTTCTGCTAAACTTTAAACACATTCAGGCAGTTAGGCTCTATTTGCAAATCCCATGCACTCTTTTTGCAAAACTCTAAACACATTCTCATTCACATAAACACTTATCAGATTGTGATGCATTTGTGCTGCAAAATGTTAAACACAAGCAGCAAAAGTTAAACACAACTAAAGCACAGTTGTCATTGTTTACACACAATTCAAAATTGTCCACACTTGTTTCTAATGATGTGATCGAACCAACTGTACAAAATATGAGCCAGTTCAGAGTGCACAAGTGGCACAGGTGACTGAATTATGATTCGAACAATAGATGGAAACAATCTGAGAAGGAGAGGAGGAAGAGTACATGTAAGAAGTGGAGGATGAGTAGGAAGAGGATGAGGAGAGAAAGAGTAAGGTTTAGAGAGTGTTATCAAGGCTGGATCTGTCAGACCAGAAGGTTTTTTCTCTTTGTCTAGCAAAAAAGACAACATTACTCAAGCTAAAAGACATGATGATGAGATGGAATGAATCTCTCATTGACCCTGATTTTACACTTGTACAACTTACAGTATTTGAGTGTACTGTGACATGCTATTAATTTAGTTTTATTTGACCTTTTTGGCCTTTGCAGTTGGACTGCAATATTTTTGCAGAATCCAAGTGCTGAATATATACAAACATTCAGTACTATTCAATATACTACACAATACTATTCTTGCAGGATCATTTACCGGATCATCAAGAACTTCAAGGAGAGAGGTGTGACAACAGTGAAGAAGTCTTCAGGACATCCCAGAGTGTCCAACAAGTGCCAGTACCGTCTCCTCCTGAGGAGTCAGCTACAGAATCGAGTCACCAGCAGTGCAGAGCTTGCTCAGGAATGGCAGCAGGTTGGTGTGAGAGCATCTGCATGCACAGTGAGGCCAAAACTTTGGACAACTGCCTGGTGTCAAGAAGAGCAGCAAAGAAGCACTTCTCTCCAAGATAAACATTAAGGACAGACTGAAATTCTGCAGGAAGTACAAGGATTTGACAGCAGAAGACTGATGCACAGTTATTTTCTCTGATGAAGCTCCCTTCCAACTGTTTGGGACATCTGGAAAATTGATTGTTCTGAGAAGAAAAGTTGAACGCTACCATGAGTCCTGTGACGTGCCAACAGTGAAGCATCCTGAGACCATCCATGTCTGGGGTTGCTTTTCAACCAAGTGAGTTGGCTCTCTTATAATTCTACCCAAAAACACTGCCATGAAAAAAGAATGGTATCAAAATGTCCTGCAAGAGTGACTTCTTCCAACGATCCATGAGCAATTTGTTGATGATCCATGCATTTTCCAGCATGATGGAGCACCATGTCACAAAGCAAGAGTGATAAAGAAGTGGCTCGAAGATCATTACATTGAAATTTTTGATCCGTGGCCAGGCAACTACCCAGAGCTCAATTCCATAAAGAACCTGTGGTCAGTCCTTAAAAGGCGAGTGGACAAGCAGAAGCCCACAAATTGTGATCAACTCCGAGAACTAAAAAGGCAAGAATGTATCGCCATCAGTCAGGATTTGGCCCAGAAGCTAATATCCAGCATGCCAGAGTGAATTGCAGAGGTTATGAAGAACAAGGGTCAACACTGTAAATATTCACTCATATTATATATATATATTGCCAATAAAAGCCTTTAAAATGTATGCTTATTGTTTTTCAGTATACCATAGAAACATGTGGAAAAAGAATCTACAAATACTGAAGTGACAAACTTTGCAAAACAAAATTTATGTCACTGCCAAATATGTTGGCCATGACTCTGTACACACACACACACATAGATAGATAGGTACATATACACACATATACACACTGTGTGTGTTTGTTTCCTTTTTGAGTGTAACTTTTTTTTGTATATTCTCTAAGATGTGTATTGTGACCCCCGTGTCCAAGCCGTACAGCTGATGCCGTGAATGACGGCGCACGACGATGTGGAGATGTATATTCAAATGTTTGAGGCCACCGCGATCCGGGAGGCGTGGCCAGAGGACGAGTGGGCCAGACTTCTCGCGCCGCTGCTGACCGGGGAAGCGCAGCGGGCGTATTTCAACATGACGGCTGAGAGAAGCCGGGACTATGGAGAGGTGAAAAAGGAAATCCTGAGCCGAGTAGGCCTCTCCCCAATCTGTGCGGCGCAGCAGTTCCATGACTGGGAATATCGAGCTCGACAGCCCGCTCGCGCCCAAGCGGCAGAACTAACCCGGTTGGCCCAACATTGGCTGTTGACAGGGGGTCCCCCTGCACACAAGGTAGCTGAGCGTGTGGTGATCGACCGACTCCTCCGCGCCCTCCCCCGCGCGTTGAGACAGGCGGCTGGCATGAGGAATCCCACCGATCTCGACGAGCTCGTGGAGGCCATTGAGCTGGCGGAGGCCGCCCAACACCGGGAGGTAGGGGAGCGAGCGCCGCCTTTTCCCCGAAGGGTGGTCCAGGAGCGACGCTCGCCGGAGGGCACCCAGCGACCCGTGAGCAGGCCTGCGGTTCCCCGGCCCCCAGGACGAGCCGATGCCCACCGAACCGCCGCGCTCCCCAGGACGGACGTGGCTAGCAGGCTGTTCAGTTCACAATCCGCCGCCGGAGGCACCGCGAGCCGAGGTGCACATCAATAGCCGGCCGTTCATCGCCCTCCTCGACTCGGGCAGCGGGGTAAGCCTGAAACAACCAAATGTCCTTCCGCCCCGAACAGGTTCCAGAGCCCGGCTGGTGATAACGTGCGTGCACGGGGATACCAGACATGTACCGGCACGGCGAGTGACCATCACCGCGACCCCTGGTTCCTGGCCCGTCGAAGTGGGAATCTTAAAGGACCTACCGGTACCCGTTCTCCTCGGCCGGGATTGGCCAGGGTTCGATCAGCTCCTCACCTCCAGCACACAGCCTGCTAGCCTGGCCGGGAACCGCCGACGCCGGAGATCAGCAAGGCGCCCTCGACGACGCCCCGCGCTGCTGACGTCGGACAGCCCTCGAGGGAGGTGAGTCCCCCTCCCAAAACTCTAACCTGTTCTTTGATGTCTTCCAGCAGATAGCGGGAGGGGGAACGCTCGCCAAAGAGCAGCGTGGGGACGAACGCCTCAAGCATTGCTGGTCTCAAGTGCGGGTGGCGGAAGGAGAGGATCTACAACCGGCTCCCCACCCCCCACCCCCCATTTCGTCATCCAAAACGGCCTGCTTTACTGTGTCGCGCAGCGAAGGGGGGAGGAAAAGACGTTGCTTGTGGTACCGCGAAGCAAAATCCAGACGGTGTTGGAAGTCGCCCATGCCCACCCGATGGCTGGCCACCTCGGCGCTCAAAACACCGCGCAACGGATCCGGGGATCGCTTCCACTGGCCTGGACTGGAGGCGGATGTCAAGCGGTACGCCAAGCTTGCCCGACATGCCAACGGACATCGCCACACGCTCCCCCCCCAGCCCGCTGATCCCACTGCCTATCATAGAGGTGCCCTTCGAGCGCATCGGGATGGACCTGGTGGGGCCGCTGCCGAAGTCCGCCCGGGGGCATGAACACATCCTAGTTATCGTGGATTATGCCACCCGCTACCCAGAGGCCATTCCCCTCCGCAAGGCCACCGCAAAGAACATCGCACAGGAGCTCTTCCTACTGAGTAGTCGGGTTGGCCTACCAGCGGAGATCTTGACCGACCAGGGCACCCCTTTCATGTCCCGGATCATCGCTGACCTCTGCAAGCTCCTCAAAGTCCGGCAGATCCGTATGTCGGACCACCCTCGAGCACATCAAGGCCATGAGGGAGCGGATCGACAGGGTCATGCCGTTGGTCCGGGAGCACCTTTCCAAGGCCCAGCAAGACCAGCAGCGCCTCTTCAATCGGGCCGCCCAACCACGGGAGTTCCAGCTGGGAGACTACGTCATGGTTCTGGTCCCCACCTCCGCCTGTAAATTCCTGGCACGTTGGCAGGGCCCATACACGGTCACCGAACGGGTAGGACCCGTCACCTATAAAGTGCGCCAACCAGGTCGCCGAAAGGAGGAGCAGCTCTATCATTTAAATCTGTTGAAGCGCTGGGTGGGGACCGGACCCCAACTCTCGGCCCTCGCCACCACCTCTCCCGTGGTTGTAGACATGGATCGCCATCTCTCCGCGGCCCAGAAGACGGAACTGCAGCACCTGGTTGGTCAGTTCTTGGATGTGTTCTCCCCCCTTGCCAGGGCGGACGACCGTCATCCAGCACGAAGTCCGAACACCACCAGGAATTATCGTCCGGAAGCGGCCCTATCGTGTCCCGGAGGCTCGGCGACACGCAATCGAGACAGAGGTACAGGAGATGTTAAAGTTGGGGGTAATTGAGCCCTCGCGGAGTCCCTGGTCCAGCCCCATCGTAATGGTCCCGAAGCCCGACGGCACCCTCCGGTTCTGCAACGACTTCCGCCGCCTAAATGAGGTCTCTGAATTCGATGGCTACCCCATGTCCCGGGTCGATGAGCTCCTGGATCGACTGGGAAGGGCCCGGTTCATATCGACTCTCGACCTCACCAAAGGTTATTGGCAAGTCCCTCTGTCGGAGGAGGCCAAGCCCAAGACAGCCTTCTCAACCCCCAGTGGCCACTGGCAGTACCGGGTCCTTCCCTTCGGCCTGCACGGGGCCCCCGCCACCTTCCAGAGGCTCATGGATGTCCTGCTGAGGCCCCATATGGCCTACGCCGCGGCCTACATCGACAACGTGGTCATCCATTCCGAGACCTGGAGGGAGCATTTAGAGCGGCTCCGGAGGGTGCTGCTGGAACTCCGCGCCGGGCGGGGCTCACCGCCAACCCCCGGAAATGTCACCTGGCTCTCTCCGAAGCCAAGTACCTGGGCTTCTGCGTGGGTCGTGGCCTCATCCGCCCCCAGGAAAAGAAGGTGACAGCTATCCTCTCGGCACCGCGGCCCACTACCAAGACCCAGGTACGAGCCTTTTTGGGGTTGGCAGGATACTACCGTTGTTTTATCCCTAACTTTCTCCTCCTTAGCCTCTTCCCTGACAGATCTGACCAGGAAGGGGCAACCCGAGAAGGTAGCCTGGAGTCCAGAAGCGGAAGAGGCATTCCAGCAGGTGAAGTCAGCCCTCACCTCGGAGCCAGTCCTGCAAGCCCCCTGATTTCAACTGCCCCTTCCTGGTGCAGACCGATGCCTCAGACACCGGGTTGGGAGCTGTTCTCTCCCAAGTCCAGGACGGCGAGGAGCACCCGGTGATCTATATTAGCCGGAAGCTGACCCCGACCGAACAACGGTATGCCGCCGTGGAGAAGGAAGCGTTGGCCGTCAAGTGGCAGCTTTCGCAGGTCTGTCAGGCGCCACTCCCCACCCTCCCCATATCTCCCCATTGTTCCGCAGACGCAGGTCGACGCTTGGGGGGGGGAGTGT
The DNA here is from genome assembly GCF_018340385.1 of Cyprinus carpio. Classification (NCBI taxonomy): domain Eukaryota; kingdom Metazoa; phylum Chordata; class Actinopteri; order Cypriniformes; family Cyprinidae; genus Cyprinus; species Cyprinus carpio. The sequence continues at coordinate 237,898 of NW_024879317.1, read as the reverse complement.
GACGTGTGTCCCGAGCGCTCGTCAGCGTCGCCCTGGCAACACAGTGAAATCACCGGCACTAGCTCGTCACAGGCTGAGCGGCCGCACCTGCAGCTCGTTAAGTGGCGTCTACTTAAGCCGGGAAGGAAAGCAGTGAGGGGAGAGCAATGTCCCCGACGCAGACACTAACTCTTTCCTCCTCTGTTATAGAGAGCAGCGTGTGACCGTCAGCCCCAACCAGGAGAGCAAAGCACGGGATCCACCACTCAAGGCACAGAGAGCACGAGGGAGTTGGAGCACGACGGCGAGCACCGTTTTCACGCAGAGCACAAAGTTTTCAATAAATCCACCCTTCGGGGATTTTCTCTGTCTATCGGTTGTCGTGTAGTTCCTCCCCTCGCCACAGTATATATATATATGTGTGTATATATATATATATATATATATATATATATATTTCTGTCATGACAACTCTTGGAGGGATTGGCATGGTAATGTACATGACAATGTTAATGTATTTGGTCTATTTGTTAATGTATGACCTCATACATCATGGTGCCGGAACTGCTTCCGTGTACAACTGCTGGCGCAAGCCTGATTAAAGTAATTATTACATATTAAATATGGATTTTTTTACAGAAACGCATCGATGTGGAATGATGTGCTCAGCAATTAAATGGGAAGCATTTCTGTTATTTGGTTTGTCACGTGTCGCACCAGAACCGTTTTGGAACGGAAAATTAGAAATTGCTCACAGTTCTGGTTCTTTTCAAAAAACAGAACCGGTTCTGAATAAGTCAACCCTCGTGGCAAAGGGCATCATAGGAACCGCACTCCAATGGTTTAAGTCTTACCTCTCAGATAGGTCTTTGAGGTATCTTGGAGGGTTGAGGTGTCCAAGTCACAACATCTAGCTACTGGGGTGCCTCAGGGCTCAGTTCTTGGATCACTTCTCTTCTCTAGCTATATGGCATCACAAGGTTCTGTCATTCAGAAACATGGCATTTCATATCACTGCTATGCTGATTACACTCAACCTTTCATTCCATCCCGATGATCTGACGATAGCTGCTTGAATCTCAGCAGGTCTAACAGACATTTCTTGCTAGATGAAGAACCATCATCTTCAACTCAAGCTTGCCAAGACAGAACTGCTTGTTGTTTCAGCAAACTCAACACTTAATCACACTTTCTCCATTCAGCTAAGTGCACAACTCCTTGTTCAAGCTCTTGTTCTGACCAGGCTGGATTATTGCAATGCTCTCTTGGTAGGTCGTCCAGCCAGTTCTATTAAACCTCTGCAAATAATCTAGAATAGGGCAGCAAGAGTAGCCATAAAGAGCACATGTCACACCTCTGTTCATAAATTTGCACTGGCTATCAATAGCTGCTTGCATAAAATTCAAGGCACTGATGTTTGCCTACAAAACAACCACTGGCTCTGCACCCCTTTACCCAAATTCACTACTTCAGACTTCTGTACCCTACAGAAGTTTGCATTCTGCAAGTGAATGGCGCATTATAGTGTCATCCCAAAGAGGCACAAAATCACTTTCATAGACTTTTACCTTAACTGTTAGTGTTTAGTGTTTAGACTTCAAGAAATGGCTAAATACAAATCTCTTCCATCTACCCATGACCCTCTATCACTTGCTCTCATATTTTATTTCTATTCTATCATCTAACATTAGCATTCTCTATTCTTTTTTTATTATATCTACTTGTTTTCTTATTGTAAAAAAATAAAATAAATAAATAAATAACTTGAGCCTCCTACACTAGCTCTATATACAGTATTCATTTTTTTCTGTCTACTTTTTATTGTTTTTATGTATTATTTGTGTTTATATATATATATATATATATATATATATATATATATATATATATATATATATATATATATATATATATATATTATACAGCTATATATATATATATATATATATAAAGAGATACTGAAACTCTGTCCCAACCACTGATATTTTCTTGCAAGAGTACCTTATTAAACCAGAAAAAATATAATAATAATAATAATATATATATATATATATATATATATATATATATATATATATATATATATATATATATATATATATGTGTGTGTGTGTGTGTGTGTGTGTGTGTGTGTGTGTGTGTGTGTGTGTGTGTTTTAAAGGACAGTTTTTCTGAGCTGTGCTTTCATTTGAACAATAAGCTGTTGTTTTGAGCAATATGCAGGTGGCTTTGATAGGAAATGCAGACCACTTCTCAAATCTCGAAATGCTTTTATGACATACAGTTAATTCAAACGCTGTTGTGTATGGCAAATCCACTTCAAAATAAAGTTAAATACAGAGTTCTGGCATGAAACTCTGATGGTGCAAGTCTGATAGGTCTAACTCAAGCTGACGTAATGACATCATTATCACATGGCTAGGCTGATTGGTTCTCGTCTGTATTGGTAGCTAATGAGCTCGCTGCTCAACATTCAAATATATGACTGGAGCTTGCCGTAGCAGTGCAGCTTGATTCAGAAACCCTCCACCTTCCCCAGCACCACCTATATAGATCTTCTTCAAGGTGATTCATGTATGCTATGGGGTTATTTCATGTATGATATATTTGCAGCAGCAATATTCTTACATGCTCATAGCAGCATGTTGTGGATGTATTGGCAGTAGCAAGTCTCGGTACTTGCTCTGTCACAGCAGCAGCAGCAGCGTAGGAGATCTATTCCGCTAAGACCAAATACATTTACATTGTCATGCACATTACCATGCCAATCCTTCCAAGAGCTGTCATGACAGAACTACTATTAATTACAATGTCTTGACATTGAAAAAAATGCAAAATCTACACAAATACTTTACGTAAAATAATTGGTGACACATTTTATCAATTACAACATTTTATGTCATTTTGCTTGCTTTGCCATTTCCTTGATCTTAATTATATGATGTCATTCCATTGCTGTCTCGCCGCCAGCCAATCACGGCATTACTGAACATGGTTTTGCATATCAATATATCTGCCGTTTCCAATGAACATGTCCACACAGGATAATCTCAGATTAATCAATTTAAACCAGATATTTTAATCAAATCTGTTAACTTGTTTGAATAACTTAATTAGCCAGAGATCAGTTATCATCTGTCAAATAATCTCAGATATATTAAGCGAGGTATGAAGAACAGACCCCACTTTAACTCAGCTGTTTTGTTTTTGCCCTACCACAGGTCTTTTGTTTTCTAGCCATGTTGGCTGTTATCTGGGCTTTGTTGTCTAGTTTTGTGTTGTTCTTTATTTTTGTTAATAAAGACCTTTAATGAGCTCCCATTGCTGTTTTGCATTTGGGTTCTGTTTGAAAAATATGACTGTTGCTCTTTTCTTGGATTGATTGCTTCTATTGTCCTTGTTTTTAAGTTGTTTTGGATTAAAAGCATCTGCTACATGATCAAATGTAAATTAAAGAGAAATTAAATATATAGTACTGAATCAGTAATACAGTAATATTGCTGTGCCCATATGGAAAGGTAATATATTCAAATGTGAAGCACTGTTAAATATATTGAAATATATTTTGAAAATATATTTTAAAGATACATATGTTGTGTGTGTGTGTTTACATAGGCTATTTGTGTAATTATATTCATGCCTCATATAATTTTTAATCAATGTGTTTTTGGAGTACAGCAAAGCATTTTGTTTCTACACTGTTTAAAAATTTTAAAGCTATTATATTATATTATATTATATTATATTATATTATATTATATTATATTATATATTCTCATTCAATTCAGGCCTACTATCAACTTAAACAATATGTTATCAAGTTTCAGGACAAGTTTCTAATTTTATGTACTATTTATGTAAACACTGTGTAACTTTCATGTGTTTGATGGGCACGCGTTGAACATTCGAGGCCATTTAAACTGGAGTGGAGGGAGTTACCATGGAAACGGGGCAGCAACACAGCTGACAAGTAGCAAAACTACTTCTCTCACGGTTGTTTTTACTGCTTTCAGGTAAGTTTACTCCCTAAAATTACACAAATAATACGACACGCTTCTGTTGAATATTTACTTTACAGAAATGGTTCAGTGTCATTGGATTAAGTCCGTTAGCAACACAACCTTGAGCTAACTATAGAGGCTAACTATAAGAGGTAAGCTAGCTATAGATTTGAGCTCTTATTTTTGAAAGTTTGGGATTTTAATCAAATATTATGTGTAGATGAAATATATATATATACAGTATATATATATAGCTTTGTAAATGTTTTGAAAAAATGATGAATTGAAAAAAGCTAATTAATTTAATCAAAAATGTATGCACTGTACTGTTAATCCACTTATATGAACTAAAATGGGCCAAAACTATTACAAACACGTTTTTATCTTTCATTGTAGACAAATATTGATTAAAAAAAAAAATGTACTGTGGTTTTAGGAGTGTCAGAAAAAAAGCCCTCTAATGGGAGCTGCTGATATTGATATAGGAAACAGGCAAGCGTGATTTCACCAAGTACAACATGTTCCTGGATCAACATCCTTGTTGATCCTGGAACATCATTCCAATCAACCAATCAGAATTGAGATATAACTTTTCAGCAAATGTCTGTTTTAGGCTTACAACCAGAGTTAGGTGCTTCTACACCCTTGTTAATCACATATCATTTCCCACTGATTTTAGGAATAAATTATGGGTAGGGTTAGGTTTAGGGGTAGGGATTGGGTTTAGTCTATATTTTTGGACAATAATGTTGATCCAGGATCATCAGAAGATGTTGATCCAGGAACATGTCTTACTTGGCAAAATCACGGAGACCATAGGAAACACAGGTTATCTGAGAAACCTTATTAAATAACTTAAAATGCATTTTTCACAATATATTTCACATATATCATCATGCATCTTTAAAACCTAAAAACATAAATTCTCTTTTCTCAAGATTTGTTGTATGTTATGTACATTATTCTTTCTCTTTTCTGCATTTCACCGCTGTAGTTTATTTCTAATAAATCTGACATTGTATACTATGTATTGCTGGCTCTGTGACAAATTGTTTATGTTCCTATATTCTTCCATGCTGATGACTATGCAACAGAGTTAAATTAAAATTAAATGAAATTTATGCATTTAGCAGACGCTTTTATCCAAAATGACTTACAGTGCATTCAGGCTATCAATGGATGAGTTGGAGCGGACCTCTTGTTGAAGAACTTTTCCAGGCACTATGAACCATCTGACTAGTAAGTAAAACCTCAAACATTCAAAAGTTTATCAGATATATATATATATCAAATATTTTTGAGTCCTGTATATCTTACAAGGCCATCACATTTAACACTGCATTGAGGACACTACAACCAGAGAGGTACAACATAATTCAAAATGATATAGATGATAATAAAAAAAAAGTGCTTTGAAATGAAAATGAATAATGGTAAGACAGAACTTAGTACTGTGACTGTGCTTCACTTCAAAGTGAAACAGTTTGTAATGGTCATCTGCCATGCCAGATCAATGGTGAAGGTGGGAATTATAAGTAAGATTTTCTAAACTTTAAATGTAGAAAAGTGTTTGTTCAAGTAGACTTTGTGGCTTGTGGAAACCTCACACAAGCCTGAAAGGTGCTTAAAACTTAAAATCTTATTTGCACACTTGAAAACTGTTCACCAAAGACTAAATTTCAGTCTGGTAGAATTTTCTGCACATTTCACCACCAAGATCAAAATGAGCATTGTGAATGTAAAAGCTTCATATTACATGTATAACAACCATTGTTAATTTTTGAATTATATTTCAGGGCTGTTCGTGAAGACAGAAAATCGAGAGATGTTGTGACCACCTGGACAGAATTCAGCTCTGGATCCACCCTCAACACCAGACTTCTCACTCACAAGGACTGCTGTATACTAGCATATTATGTGTTCTCTGCAGTGTTAGGTGCATGCAGATGTTACTTGATTTTTTAGATATAATGAAAAAACTATATATATATATATATATATATATATATATATATATAATTACAGATTACAGATTATATATATACATGCAAAAAGCGATAACTAATTATTATTATTATTATTATTATTATTTTCAGAAATCACTTTTTTTATTGCGCATATATATATATTAGTAGGCCAATATTGCCTAATAAGACTTGCATATTTATGCATAATGTTTTGACTCTGGCTGCTTACAGAAGGACAATCTTTCATTTATGTGCCAGAAACATCATAAACATTCACAATTTTGTTGGTTCATGTTGAACTGGTGTTGATAAATGTACTCTTTATATTAAGTCAATTTATATTATCACTGTTTTTAAGTTACATTGTCTGGAGATTTTTCCCATTTTAAAGGGTCCAAATTTTGTTTGTATTATATTTATTATGAAGGGGCAAATTATAATCTTGATAATGAAAACATTTACATGTGTGGAGATTTAATTTATTTACATAAAGTTTGAGTAAACAGGATGTTTGATGAAAACATGTTTAAGTTTATTTAATTAAATATTTTAATGTTTTAAAATATATTTGGATGTATAGAAATCTAATGTATTTACATGTACAGAAGTGTAATATGTTAACAAATATTAGAAATTAATATATGAACATATATTGCAAATTAATATATTTACATAGTCTATCTAATTATATTTACATATAAAGTAAATATATGTAAATATTTCCAATAAAAATATATTTACATATATTTTATATATGTGAAAAATATTATTAAAAAGTGTCCAAAATCAAATATTTAAATACATTTTAATATATATTTAAAAATATATTTACATATATTGTATAAAACATATTTTATTCTATTTGAATTTAAGATATTTAAATATACCAAAATGTTTTTATTAAAAATATATTTAAATCTATGTGAATTCTGTATGGGTGGTATTCATCTTCTTGCCAGGGCAATTGTTTTTGTAATGGATTATAAGTTAATAAACAAGTAAGATTTAAGAAGCAAAGATTTCCATTTAAGTGATGTACAGTCATACCACTTATTACACGGCTTTTTACCACATAATTATAGGGTCACAAAATATTGATTTGACATGAAACTTCTAAAACCTTTGTTTAAACTTGTTCTTTTATCTTGGCTCAAAGCTGCTTTCGAAAACTCAGGGATCAAATCTCAAGTAGACAGTTTAACAGCTCAGGGCTGAGTTTCCCAAAAGCTTCATAAGCCTAAGAAGTTCATAAAAACCATTGTACGACTGATCTTAATATTACGATCTGTTTCCCAAAAGCATTGTAACTTAAGTAGCACTTGAAAATCATCGGAGATCTATGGGTGCTCTGGAGTAATCGTAAAGCCCTAAGTGCATCGTAAGAAGACAGATTTATGCAGTCATCTGCAGGACAATCGGCAGATTACACCTTTAACTTGATTCAAGTGCAATGAGATTATAATATAAGGATTTGATTGTGCTTTACTGTACACTTTATGACTTGTTTACTTTTTTTTTTATTAATTTATAAATGAAATAATTAAAAGGGGTAGAAAAAAATAGAAAAACACATCTAAATTAAATGACTGAAAAAAAAAACGAATAAAAGAAGTAATGTAGGAAATGCTTCAAAGACTGTGGGGGGTATGTCAATGACTTGCTGAAGTGCACGAAAACCAGCTATGTATTAGACCCGGAAATAACATCTCTCTCTCTCTCTCTCTCTCTCTCTCTCTCTCTCTCTACTCTCTCTCTCTCTCTCTCTCTCTCTCTCTCTCTCTCTCCTCTCTCCTCTCTCTATCTCTCTCTCTCTCTCTCTCTCTCTCTCTCTCTCTCTCTGCTCATCTCTCTCTCTCTCTCTCTCTCTCTCTCTCTCTCTCTCTCTCTCTCTCTCTCTCTCTCTCTCTCTCTCTCCCCCTGTTGGAGTGGATGTTGGGAAGGGTTTGTGTTTGAGAGCGGTTTGCTGTCGTGCGTGTTTTCTATCTTCTTTTTTCTGTATGTGTTTTTTCTTTTTGCTTTGTACAGTTTGCTGTGTGTAAAATTTAATATTGGGTTAAATTTAGTAGCGTGCCGTGCTTTTGCACGGTCCGTCTAGGAATGGCGTCCACAGGTGGAAGAACGCCATTATCTCTGCGTCATGGTTTCAGGTGTGTGCCAGAGTCTAACGCTACAGTTGAGATGTACTGTTGGCGGTCGGTGAGCAGATAGGCTATGAAAATATAGTTTCGGCTTCGAGAATGAATAAAGCCGTAGTTGTGTTTCTTAAAACGGAATCGTTGGTTAATAAGGTAATTGAAAATGGTCTGTGGGTGAAAGAAATTTTTATTACCGTCACTCCGTTTGCACCAGCAACAAAAGTGATTATATCAAACGTCCCTCCGTTCATTGAAAACGAAGTCATAGTGAGAGAACTTGTGAGATTCGGAAAAGTTGTAAGTGAGGTCAAAGCGGTTTCTTTAGGATGTAAAAATCTTGCGCTCAAACATGTAATATCTTTTAGGAGAAACGTGTTCATGTTTCTGAATTCTCCGGATAAATTATTGGATGTATCGTTTAGGGTGAAAGATGGTGATAGCTCGTACATGATTTTTTGCAAGTACGGAGAGTTTACGCTGTTTTGAGTGCCGGGAATACGGCCACAAAAGAGACTCGTGCCCTCAAAAGAAAATTTTGGGGACCAAGCTAGGATAGGTGAGACGGAAGAAACATTGGTGTGTAAAGATGTGGAGGTGAATCAGAAGACAGGAGAGGAAACATCAGGCTCGGAGGAGGGTCCTGTGGCTGTGGCTGAGACGAATAAAGACAATGGATTGGAGGTGAGTGAGAGCGTTGTGAGTAACCTAAAGTACGTTGACAATGAAAAGCCAAGTTGTAGCGGTGTAAATGGTACTGCACATGTAAAAGAGAAGTTCGTAGATAGTGATGTAGGCTTACACGTCAGTGGGCAGCTGTCCGCGACTATAGAGGAGGAGGAGGAGGAGGATGTTGAAGTCATGATGCAGAGTCAGGATGATATGAAGGATGATGAGAGCTTGTCAGATTTGTTAGATCTCTAAAAAGCTGATGATGATTTGTACTCTGTGGAACAGATAAATGCTTTCTTGGATGAGACTAAAGGGAAAAGGGTAGAGATAGGAGATTTCTTCCCTGATAAGGAAAATGTTTGTTGCTTCTGTAGTGTGGGCACGTAAAACGTACAATCATACTGTGTTATCCCAACAGAAACGCTATAGGCTTAAGAAGTACATAACGACGATTAGACAGGATAGAAAGAATGTGAATGAAAGAAGAGTTCGAGGTAAAGCTAAATAGACAGTATGGCTTTATACATGCTTTTGTGTGTGTTTTTTTCTTCTTTCCTGCTTTTCTTTCTATTCTACTCTTTTTCATGGAGTATCTCAAAATAGGTTCTCTTAATGTGAATGGTTTGAGGGATAGGAAAAAGCAGGCTTTAGTTTCGGAATACTTTAATATTAAGAATATTGCAGTAGGTTTTCTTCAAGAAACCCATAGTAATATGAGTAATGAGTCTGAATGGGGTTTGTGGTGGAAGGGAGAATATGTTTTAAGTCACGGCTCTAATGTTAGTGCAGGAGTTGCGATTCTTTTTAATCCAACTTTAAAAATAAAAATTGTATCTACATATGATATAGAACCTGGAAGACTACTTTTAGTAAGAGTTGAAATACAAAATTTTCTTTTTCTTTTTGTTAATATATATGCTCCTAATGGGGGAACAGAAAGGGTTCTTTTATTCGAGAAATTAGGTCGTGTTTTAAAAACTCTTAGTTTAGGAGATATGATTATAATGGCAGGAGACTGGAACTGCATCTTGAATTTTAATATAGATAGAAATGCTGAAGAACCTCACCAGAAATCAGCCTGTGTATTATCTAATATGGTAAAAATTTTAAATCTTGAAGATATTTGGAGAATAAAAAACCCATTGCTTAAACAATACACTTTGGGTAAAAGTCACAGATGGTAGAGTTCATGCTGCTAGATTGGATCGTTTTTATATTTCTCGCGATTCAAGAAACCGAGTGGGTAATGTTAATATTATTCCAAATACCATTTCAGATCATAAAATGATAACAATGGATTTTGTAATTTCGAAAGTAAAAGGAGTTTGTATTGGTATTTTGATGATAAGCTTTTACAAGAATATGTTTTTTTGTGATAATTTTAAATTGTTTTGGGAAATGTGGCGAATGCAAAAAGCAAATTATTGTGATATTAAACAATGGTGGGACATTGGAAAAGTGCAAATTAGAGTTTTCTGTCAGCAATACTCATCTTATTCAAAAAGGACATTAAAGATCAGAATACAAGACTTGGAGAATGAGATTTCTGACATAGAAGAAAAAATGATGGCGAGGAATGGACTTCAATTGGAAACTGCCCTTTCTGAGAAAAAGCTTCAGTTGAGTAATTTATTGTATGATAAAGTGAAAGCTGCCCTTGTTAGGGCACGTTTTATCCAAAAGAGGGACATTGATGGACCTACAAAATACTTCTTCAATTTAGAACGGAAGAATAATCAAGGAAAATTGATGGTTGGTTTAAAAAAAAGATGATGGTGTTGTGTTACTTATGATTCTTATGAAATGAGAAGAATTGCTGTTGATTTCTACCTCTGATTTATATGCCGATAATGTCACAGATTCTAATTGTAGAGAGATGAATTATTTTCATGCCTTAAAAAGTTGACGCCTGAACAACAGGATGTTATTGATTTACCAGTTACTTTTCAAGAAGTGTCAAAAGCTGTACATGATTTATCATCTGAGAAAGCTCCAGGTCTTGATGGGTTTCCATCTGAATTTTATAAACATTTCTGGACTGTGATTGGAAAAGATTATTTTGAAATGCTTTTAAGTTCAATACAGACTGGGTCTCTACCTAAGAGTTGTAACAGGGCAGTGTTGTCTTTGTTACCGAAGAAAGGTGATTTGTATTGTTTGAAGAATTGGAGACCTGTTGCATTAATGTGTATAGATTATAAAATCTTTACGAAATGTATTGCCAATAGATTAAATAATTATATGAGTGTTTTAATCATGAAAGAACAATCATATTGTGTAAAGGGGCGATGTATTAAAGATAACCTTTTTTTAATGAGAGATGTAATAGATTATGCAATGTGCAAGGATTATGATTTGGGTTTAATATCTCTTGATCAAGAGAAGGCGTTCGACAGAGTTGAACATGCTTATTTGTTTGATTTACTTAAGGCTTATGGTTTTGGAAATGGTTTTATCTCATGGGTTAATTTATTGTATAATGAAGCTGAATGTATGGTCAAAATTGATGGTGGATTAAGTGTTCCTATTAAAGTAAAAAGAGGAATAAGGCAAGGGTGCCCTCTTTCAGGGTAACTCTATAGCCTTGTATTTGAACCACTATTGTGTAAATTGAGAGAACAGATTGACAGGTTTACACATTGAGGGGTCAAATATTTTAAATAATGTGAAATTATCCGCTTATGCTGATGACATAACTGTAATAATTAGAAACAGTGAAGATATTAAAATAGTTTTAGAAAATTTTAAATGTTATGGAAGAGCATCATCAGCAAAAATATATTGGACAAAAAGTGAAGCCTTATGGTGTGGTTCAGAAAGATCTAATGTCCCACAGCTGCCAAATAATGTCACTTGGAGAAAAGATGGTTTTAAGTTTTTAGGAGTGTTTTTAGGTTCTAAGGTTTATAAGGAAAAGAACTGGGAAGGATTACTGGAAAAAGTGCGTCTCCGGTTATCCAATTGGAAATGGTTAATTCCTCAGCTCTCCTACAGGGGGTAGGGTCCTGATAGTCAATAATCTGGTTGCTTCAACATTGTGGCATAAAATGGCTGTATTGGACCCCCCTGCTGCTGTCATAAAGGACATTCAGAAATGTCTTGTTGACTTCTTTTGGACCGGTCAGCACTGGCTGAGACCTGCGGTACTCTACCTACCTCTGAATGAAGGGGGGCAAGGATTAATTGATATTGGCTGTAGGATTGCTGCTTTTAGACTACAAGCTGCCCAGAGACTTCTGTATGGGAAAGACGTTAGCTGGGCTCATGTGGCTTGTGGTCTTTTGAGGAGAGGAGGACAGCTGGGTTTAGACCGACAATTGTTTTTAATAAATTTAAATGATACTGTATTAGTTGAAATAACTCCTTTTTATAAGTCCGTTCTAAAATCATGGAATGCTTTGAAAGTTGTACGAGAAGAAGGAATTGTAAGGGGATCATGGATTAAAGAAGAACCTCTTCTTTATAATCCTGCTTTACCTATAAACATCTTGAACTCTCATTCAATGCAAGCTGCTATGGTGAAGGCCCAGTTTATAAAAGTTTCTCATCTTTGGACTAAGAGTGAATGGATGTCTTCAAAGGTTATGGCAGCAAAGCTTGGCATTAAATCACTTCGTTTTGCTGAAAGATTAAGGACTGAATTCTTATCTGTAATACCATCAACATTTACAGAGTTATTGAAAGACGAGGAAACAAAACCACAATATATTAATGAGATGGTTGAATTTCCAAATTTAGGGGTAAGTGCAGCTGTGGAGACAAGGGCAGGAGATGAAGGAAAGCTGTTGAGTTTTAAAACTCCAGAGCTTAATTTTGTTTGCTGATATAGGAAAGAGAGCGTTGTATTATGCTTGTGTAAAAGTAATGCATTACGAGTCTTTAAAAGATGGTTTTAGACTCTAAATGGCAAGGGATAGATGGGTTAGATGGATCACCTAAAGGTAGTTGGAGGACTCTATATAAACGTCCTATTGATAAGAGAACCGGTGATCTCCAGTGGCGTATAATACACGGAATAATAGCTACTAATAGACACAGGGCACATATTGATCCAACTGTAAGGGATGAATGTCCTTTTTGTTTTGAACATGAAGATATGTATCATTTATTTTTGCAGTGTGAGAGATTGAAGCCAATGTTTTTATTGTTGGAAGATTGGAGTAAAAATTTGAATTTTGAATTTACTTTAAACGGGTTTATTTATGGCCCGAAGTATAAATATCAAAATAGAAAAACTGATGTCTTAATTAATTTTTTATATGGTCAAGCAAAGTTAGCTATATGGCTAACAAGGAAAGAAAGGATGAATGGGGGTGTTTCTACTGATGTTAACATGACTTTAAAAGGACTTTTATCTGCCCGGCTTACTGTTGAGTTTACATACTATAAAATGGTTGGAGATCTTGATGTTTTTAAACATACTTGGGCTTTGAATGCGGTTTTATGTGATTTAGAAGATGGAAATTTACACATGAATGTATGAGATTTTTTGTATATTGATGTAAATTTATGTATTTTGTAAATACTGTTTTATTGGTAATGTTATAATTGTTAAGATAAAGAAAAACTAAAAGTAAAGGAAAAGTCTCTCTCTCTCTCTCTCTCTCTCTCTCTCTCTCTATACTGTATATAAAGTACAATATATATTATTATGTAAAGTATAATATTATACACTACAATGAACAATGTATCATGGGGGATACAAATATTTGAGAGGCTGTGGGGAAAGAGTTGAAAGACTGTTTGTTGTAAATGCTTAGATCAGGTGACTTTGTTTATACATTCTGTGTTTAGCTGACAGGCAACACTTAAAAACAGCATAGCTGCCTGTAGCAGAAAACTACTCACTCTCAGGTAAATGTTGATCTATTTCACATATTCACACACACACACACACACAACACACACACACACATATATATATATATATATATATATATATATATATATATATATATATATATATATATACATTTTGATTATGTACATTTTTCGTAATTTGTCTCTAAAGGTTTGTATATCAGAGGATACGTCGCCCTTTTTGGGGTATAAATCTTTTTTTTTTTTTTTTTTTTTTTTTTTAATAAATATAAACTCTGAGACTTTGAGGCCTGTGTTTTAGAAAATCAGTTCCATACTAAAACCCCTTAAGGGATCGACAAACACCTTTCACTTGCATGTTATTAGTTACACGCAGCTGGATAAAACAAAAACTGTCTCTGTCTTTATTTCAGGTTGCAAAGCAACAAAATTTGATTATATTAAAGCTGGGTGATTATTTTACCATTTACCGATATTATATTATATTATATTATATTATATTATATTATATTATATTATATTATATTATATTATATTATATTATATTATATTATATTATATTATATTATATTATATTATAGTTTAGGCAGATCTTGCAAATATTAATGATTTTTTTCAAGCTGTTTGAACTTGAATATAAGCTTAATATAGTCCATGATTCCAGTGTACAGTTGCTTTTTTTTACAATCTTTTTTAAGCCATGCAGTTTCCATTAGACTAATGTTGTGATGTGTTCATTGTAATTTCCCCTGCAGTAGAGGCTAAGGGTCTTTGATGGATCGATCTGGATACTAAGGTGCTTGTATCGGTTTGCTTCTTGCATGTGTATGTGGTGGCTGTTGTTCTGTGTGGAATGTGTAAAAAAGAAGAGAAGTCATCTATGATTTATGCTTCTGTAAAAGCTGAGAGGTCAGAAAGCCAGACAAAGTCAGATGCCATATTCAGGGTCCAGGACCTGCTGTGCTCCTGCGGATGACAAATAAGTGGCTATATGGGAGTATAGCGGACAATACAAATTTAGCTGTAATTATGCCCTCACATGATGGATCTCTCACCCAATAAAAATGTACACTGCTGCATTGTAAGAGATTTACTATCAAAGTGTTACACACAACCTTTTGTCACAACATTTTCAAGTTGTAAGAAGTTGCATATGTAATTCGATTACTTTAGGTTACACCAATAATATTGTTTGAAGAGTCAGATCAGGTACATACATACATACATACAAGTACGTATAAGCGCACACACACACACACACGTTTACTTACAGTAGGTATCTAAATGGGGACATTACATAGACTTTTATTGATTTTATATACAGTTATAGATTGTATAAGATAATCCTAACCCACACCCTAACTCTAACCCTACCCTTAAAAATTTGTCCCCAAAATATGGTTAAGAAACACACACACACACACACACACACACACACATATATATATATATATATATATATATTTATATATATATATATACACACACACACACACACGTGTTATTTTAAAGATGTACTAACTGCCATTATTATTACTGAGTATGTCACTTTGCAAAAATAAAGACTCACCTTGACAGGGTACGCTTCCAATGCCTCATGCATAATACAGTTACAATGCTTCCAAAATTCAATATGAGGCTAAATATTATTATTTTATTTTTTATTATTTTATTTTTTACACTCTAAAAAAATATATATACTCTAAAAAAATGCTTGGTTGTTTCAACCCAACTTGGGTCAAATATGGACTAACCCAACTTGTGGGTTATTATTATTAATATTATTTTTAATGACTTCCTGTTGTGTTAAACCCGCTTCTTCAATGGATAAATGAATGAAAAAAAATAAAAATAAAAAAATAAAATATATATATATATATATATATATATATATATATATATATATATATATACAGTATACACACACACATAAATATAGGCACTTCAGTTTTATGAAGTATAATTATTTTCACTGCGGCGAAAAGAAAAAAACAATAAATGTTGAACAAAGAGATTGAGCTATTGCTCAGTGAATGGAATGAGTTATTTATATAAGAATGCCATTTTTTTGTTTTTGTTTTTATGAACTTTGAAATGCTGATATAGACATTTTACAGTTTTTATTAGGTTCATTAGTGTTTCATGTTAGAAGTACAGCACCTGGGAACCTGGATAAAAATGACAACATATGCTTAAACAAAAGTAATGAAATTACTTCGCGAAATTCACCCCATGTTCACTTAACTGTGATATTGTGAAGAAAATTAATATGATTTACATCTTTAATATGAGTTTAATATTTCATCCAGTATATTAGAAAATATATAGTGTGAGACATGAAATTGTACTGCATAGCAGGAGTTATCTAATTGTATTTATATACAGAACTCATCAGTTACAGTTCTCATGTCTGAACCTTGATATTCGTCATCTTTTGTGTGAATGCATATGTTCGCATTTACATAAACTAATGTGAGTCTGTCAATTGCTTACAGTTGTGTAGCTCTTTTTCTGCTTTCATGTGGCTACAATGATTACGCAATCACAGCACAACTGAATTTGCATGATTACTCCAAACATCTTATTTGACCAATCTCCCTTCAATGAACAAGCCTGGTGAGCTGCTATACCTCAACATAGTGATATAAAAGCTATAAGATTCAGGTACTGTATATAATGATAGCAACACAAGTGTGCTTGTTGAAATAGATCTGGCATCATGCTGTCATAAAATGTCCAATCAATGGCCAATTTAGAGGCAATATGTAGGCTCATAACCTGAAATGCATTTCATTATCATTGGGCCAATTTCCATTCTTACTGTAAATAGATTAAGATGCAATTACTTACACAGGATGTTGATTAGAATTTAGAAATTATGAGAAATCTGAACATTTCTAGCCATTGATCCCATTCAGAGACATGTCTCTTATGGGAATGACACGATTTAAAATCTGCAGTAATATGTAGCAATTCATATGCAATTCACATGTGACTGTGTTCAATAAAGGTTAAAATCTTTAACAGTAACCTGCAGCTTCAGTGAATCTATATATAGGAAATATGGCCACAAACCCAATCTTCTTCAAACTTGTTATCCCAAGCAGTGGGCCACTAGTCCTTTGGCCAGAAAGATTTCAGAACCATGAACATTCATACAGCACACACTTAAGAATGCTACTAAGGGCAAAATGTGGTCAGTTACTTCATTACTTTCAATGCAGGTTGTTAAATTTCACGTCAAGAAGGTGTAAACAGTTTCACTAGGCTTGAAGCTGGTATTAGTAAATGCTTTTGTGCTTCTGAATTATTCACATTTAATTCATGCTAATGTTCTTTAAATTTATTCTGGGCTTCTTCTTTTTTTATTGACTGGACAGCACAGAGTAGACAGGAAAGTAGGAGTAAGAGGGATTGGAACATGACTTGATGTGTATAGTCCACTGCATCACATATCTGGTATGAACACATGTTTGTTTGTTTATTTATTTATTGCCATTAGTGGTTGCATATTTTGTCATGCGATAATAAAGATGCATGCATAGCAGTGAGCACTTTTTTATAAGCATCCTGGACATCTCACAGACATGGTTGGCTCCAGATGCCATCACAATTTGTATTATTGGCAGACGATGCTGCTACGAGCCATTTCTCTTCTCTGACTGATGTCGGCAGACCCCGCTCAGTAGTATACAAAGCCACAGAGATGGCTTTTCAGTGGGCCATTTACCTGTCTCATATTATTTATCATATCTGAATAATTCCCCGTCTGTGATGGCATTCTGATAGATGTGTCCTTCAGCACAAACCCTGTCATGTTTCATGTCAGTCTCAGAAAAGAATCTGATGATTAAATTTTTAGCTCTGCTTTAGGCTATGATATCTAAATGTCTCCCTTTGCATACGGTTCATTTATATCACAAGTACATTTGAATAATGATCAAATGCTTCTCTTTTCTTTGTATCATCTATCTATCTATCTATCTATCTATCTATCATATATATATATATATATATATATATATATATATATATATATATATATATATATATGATAATTACTTATTAATTAAATTGCCATTGAAGTATGTATCCAATCAGATGATTCGTTTTAGATGGGTTTAACAACTGGTGCAACAGTTCAGGCCAGTTGGAGATCTTTAATCTGATCTTTAGCATTTTCATTACTTTCATGGTTCTTCCAGAAGCTCATAAAAAAAAGACTTGCCTTTTTGGTTGTGCTCTGTAACTCAACAAGTGATTTGACCAAAAAAGCAATTACTTTCTGCACTGAACATTACCTTTTATCTCCAACAAGGCCGATTCCATCCTAATATGAGGTGTTTCATGCCCTTTCAGAGCTCTATAGTATCAAAGCTGAATCCATTAATAGTGATATGAAATGAAGTGTTATCATTTAAGTGACAGTTCTTCCCATTTGCGACTTGGATCACCTGAACATTTTAATCAGTGGTTAGTGAAAGAAAAAAAAGAAGAAAAAAAAAACACTGGGAAAGTCTCAGGGAAAGTCACTGAAGAGAGAGAGAGATAGAGAGAGAGACTTATAGTTTTATATATATATATATATATATATATATATATATATATATATATACACACACACACACACTGAACAAAATTATGAATGCAACACTTTTGTTTTTCCACCATTTTTCATGAGCTAAGATCTAAGACTTTTTCTATGTACACCAAATGCCTATTTCTCTCAAATATTGTTCACAAATCTGTCTAAACCTGTGTTAGTGAGCACTTCTCCTTTGCCGAGATAATCCATTCACCTCACAGATGTGGTATATCAAGATGCTGATTAGACAGCATGATTATTGCACAGGTGTGCCTTAGGCTGGCCACAATAAAAGGCCACTCTAAAATGTGCAGTTTTACTGTATTGGGGGGTCCAGGGGGGTCCGAAAACCAGTTAGTATCTGGTGTGACCACCATTTGCCTCACACAGTGCAACACATCTCCTTCGCATAGAGTTGATCAGGTTGTTTATTGTGGCCTGCGGAATGTTGGTCCACTCCTCTTCAATGGCTGTGCGAAGTTGCTGGATATTGGCAGGAACTGGAACACACTGTCGTATATACGCCAATCCAGAGCATCCCAAACATGCTCAATGGGTGACATGTCCAGTGAGTATGCTGGCCATGCAAGAACTGGGATGTTTTCAGCTTCCAGGAATTGTGTACAGATCCTTGCGACATGGGGCAGTGCATTATCATGATACAACATGAGGTGATGGTCGTGGATGAATGGCACAACAATGGGCCTCAGTATCTCGTCACGGTATCTCTGTGCATTCAAAATGCCATCAATAAAATGCAACTGTGTTCGTTGTCCATAACATACACCTGCCCATACCATAATCCCACCGCCACCATGGGCCACTCAATCCACATCGTTGACATCAGCAATCCGCTCACCCACACAACACCATACATGCTGTCTGCCATCTGTCCTGTACAGTGAAAACCGGGATTCATCCGTGAAGAGCACACCTCTCCAAAGTGCCAGACGCCATCGAATGTGAGCATTTGCCAACTCTATTCAATTACGATGACGAACTGCAGTCAGGTCGAGACCTTGATGAGGACAACGAGCATACGGATGAGCTTCCCTAAGAGGGTTTCTGACAGTTTTTTGCAGAAATGTTTTGGTTATGCAAACCGAATGTTGCAGCAGCTGTCCGGGTGGCTTGTCTCAGACGATCTTGGAGGTGAAGATGCTGGATGTGGAGGTCCTGGGCTGGTGTGGTTTCACATGGTCTGCGGTTGTGAGGCCAGTTGGATGTACTGCCAAATTCTCTGAAACACCTTTGGAAATGGCTTATGGCAGAGAAATTAACATTCAGATCATGGGCAACAGCTCTGGTGGACATTCCTGCAGTCGGCATGACAATTGCACGCTCCCCAAAAACTTGCGAGATCTGTGGCATTGTGCTGTGTGACAAAACTGCACATTTTAGAGTGGCCTTTTATTGTGGCCAGCCTAAGGCACACCTGTGCAATAATCATGCTGTCTAATCAGCATCTTGATATGCCACATCTGTGTGGTGGATGGATTATCTCGGCAAAGGAGAAGTGCTCACTAACACAGATTTAGACAGATTTGTAATCAATATTTTGCGAGAAAAAGGCCTTTTGTGTACATAGAAAAAGTCTTAGATCTTTGAGTTCAGCTCAAGAAAAATGGGGGCAAAAAATAAAGTGTTGCATTTATAATTTTGCTTAGTGTGTATATATATATATATATATATATATATATATATATATATATATATATATATATATATATATATGTATGTATATATGTATGTGTATTTTATATTTTATATATATATATAAAATGTCATTGTGAGACCAAAATCAAGAAGAGAGTAGAAATGTCATAGTAAAGGAATGTCAAAGGTGACCTTATCAGCATTGCTCCAATAAAGCAATCCGTTTATTAGTAGCGGGCAGAAAACTGTAATGATTATGGATTTTTCTTGTGCTGAAGCAATTAAAAATGAAGCCCACCCAGCCAGTTATGGATCAATGTGTGCCGTGATGTTTCTCCTCCTCATTTTTCTTTCCATCCTCCCTCTTACACCCTCAGTGGCATTTGGGAGGTAATCAGAGTGGTAGACTCTCACACGCTGTGCATGCCAACAAGGAGCCTATCTATCACACTCCTACTTCCTTTCCCCTCTCTCTCTCTTGCTCGCTTTTTCCTCTCAGCTCTCATCTTAATGATGACATGTAATGGGGTTGTCCATGGGGGTCTCTGTCTTCACATCAGACCCTGGCATCCTTCAAAACAACTCCTACATTTTTTTTTTTTTTATCAGTAAATACACATGAAAAAAAAAAAAAAAAAAAAAAAAACAAGACACAAGATTTGGTAAATGTGGTGGTTTGTTCATAGTATGTCAAATTTGAAAATGAATTACACCAGGCTAACAAATTAGCATTGGCTTTGTGAGAGTGAGCGGACATATATTAATGAGGCCATTTGAGAGGCAAGGCATTGGTAATGCTAATTACCCCAGACTAAATGGCACAGAACAGGTTTGAAAATGCGTGTGTGCACTCGTTTAACGTGCCATTGTGACATGAATACTTCATGTTCTTTGTCTGGTATTAAAGAGTATTTTTGGTTTGTGTCCTTTAGTTACTGCTAATTATGTGTGACAGCTGGGTGTATAATGAGGTCAATCAGAATGATTTGTGAATCCATGGAGACAGCCAACATGGCAGCGCCCATCACTTTTCACTTTCTGATGGATGTCACGGCACCTTTCTGATGCACAGAGATCACACACATCCATTTGTCAGTCGTGTCAAAGTTCACATCAGACTGCATGGCTTTAAAGTCACAATGTACTTCAATGAAGACAGATCATGAGCTATGATGAAAAGTGAGAAAGAGACAAGGCGAGGGAAAAGGAGTGAGTGGGAGAGAGGCAGAAATGAAGTATTTGGACACAGTGGGCGTGACGGGTGAAAAAAGGTGTCACACTGTGTTCTGGGGCGAGCCTCAGCAGCATATTTGCCAGGCCACAGAACTGACAACAGCACCTGCAGTGAGACCCAACGTCATATTGCCCTCAAACTAACTCCCAGAGGCGCTGTCAAAGTGCTCAGCTCACATAGTCCTTCCCCAGTACCACTTTAATCAGCTCTGACACCAGCACAGCAATGCTTTGTAATGGCCACTCCATTTGAAAAGTTTTTTTTATTATTTTATTTAGGCGGAATTACTAGAAATGATATATTTATATTTATAAATTCACTCATCATTGATATTGATGAAACTAATGAACACCTTAATGTTGTTATTGTTAACTAAAACTAAAACTATTGAACAGTTTACATTAATAAAGCTGAAATAAATTAGAAATATTAGATTTTAATATATATAAATGTATAAATATATAAATTTCAACAAATTTTTAAACAATAATTAGAAATGTTGCCTTGGTAACTAACTGAAATAAAATAAGCTTAAGATGGAATACTTTAATAAAAGTAAAACTAAAATAGCAATAAGTAGAAATATTTGTAAAAAGCTAATAAAAATGACAAAAGCACATAACAAAATTACTAACACTTAAACTAAAATCTGAAAAAATAAAAATAAATTTTAAATATTAACAAATAAATAATACACAAATAACACTGATCTTAAAGACATAGTTTACCCCAAAAATATATATATTTTTTTCAGTATTTAATTACCCTCATGCCATTCCAAAACTGGAACACAAAATAATATATTTAGAGGAATGTTTCCCTTTTTTTCCCATTCAATGAAAGTCAACGGGTTCTAATGTTTGAATATTGTTCAAAATATCTTTTTTTTGTGGCAGTACAGGAATAGTGTGGGTTTTCAGAGCGCATCATGATTCTCCAGGGAGAGAGAATCCTGCATGTGTGTCCAATATAACCAGCTTAGAGCCCCTCCAGCAACATCTCTCTCAGGTACAGCACAACACCGCAGTTCTCGCTTGGGTCTCCAGTGACGACTCCTTTCAGGAAGGAGGATTAAGAGTTCCTTTTTACTCTCTCTTTTGACACACACACACACACACACACACACACACACACACACACACACACACACACACACACCATTTTTTTTTTTTTTTTCCCACAAGGACACTCTGTCTTTGTGTTTCAGATATCCAGTGCTCTGTCCCTTTTCTTCCCCTTTGACAAAAGAAGGATGGGGATGTCCATTGATGATAATTAAAGGGGTCAGATGATGCTTTTTTAAAGATCATTATTTTGTGTATTTGGTGTAACAGAATATGTTGACATACTTTAATGTTCAAAAAACACATTATTTTTCAAATACTGTACATTATTGTAGGTCTTCTACAAAGTCCCTCCTTCCGACAAGTGCAGTCTGCTCTGATTGGCCAACTGACCCAGTGCATTGTGATAGGCCGATCACCATCAGTTCAAGCCCGAAAGGGGAACAGTATGTGTTTGCAGTAAACAAGCCATGGACAGTTAAGACAGCTGACTCCACTGTTTGACCATCTCTCACACACACACACACACACACACACACACACACACACACACACACACACACACACACGGGACAAGCAGATACTATTGACAAAACTCCGCATTTGAACATTCAATGGCAAATACTTAAAGTAATAACAAAACATATACAGTAGCTGATTCAGAAGCACCGGATTGTCGTAGCAAAGTCAGAATTACCTCCTCTCCTAGGTTCATGAAACGGTCGTCCATAAAATGCATTGCTGTTCTGTTGTAAGTAATCTTCCTAAATGCATCTACTTTCGGAAGGCCAAATAAAGTGCTTTTGTTTTCACCTAGATACACACAGCATCTCCCTGACATTGCTGCTTCAACACTAACTGCTGTTACTGAAACCACGCCTTCTTTCTTTGTGTGAACTTTTGGGCGGCATTACACAAATGTTTCCACATGGAGATGTGGGGGCGTGTTACAACGAGTCGTTTTGTCATTTTATTTTATTTTATTTTATTTTATTTTTCTTTTCTTTTCTTTTCTTTTCTTTTCTTTTCTTTTCTTTTCTTTTCTTTTCTTTTCTTTTCTTTTCTTTTCTTTTCTTTTCTTTTCTTTTCTTTTTTCTTTTCTTGGTCATATATATTTTGTACATACTTTATTGTAAAGAGTGTTGCTTTCACAAACTTGTGTTTGATAAAGAGATCAAGGCTGAAGTAGATATATTCCATGAGATGTATATCCAATGACACAATGGCTATAGCATCACACCAGAGGCCTGTGATTACAGTACACAGTAAGTGTGTTTACGTGCACTTTAAAAATAAATTTTGAGTCGTACTAAAACAATAATTTGATTTTTTAAAATATACTTTAGTCCAACCCTTTTTTTTTTTTTGCATGGCCATCACATAAATACGGAGCCCCACACATGGCATGCAGGAAAAAATAGTAGGCTAAATCGTGCACACGATTTACTAATTTGTTCCCTCAATGTACTAAAACGTGCACATGATTACTATTGCATTCCCTCGATTTACTATTTCGTTCACTCGATTTATAAATCGCAATATGCAAATAATCGTGTGTACGTTTTAGTACATTGAGTGAACGAATTAGTAAATCGTGCTCACAATTTATTTATTTTTTCTTGCATGTCATGTGCGGGGCGCCATACATTAAAAAAAGAAAAAAAGAAAAGTTTAAAGGGGTCATATGACGTTGCTAAAAAGAACATTATTTTGTGTATTTGGTGTAATTCAATGTGTTTGCACAGTTGAATGTTAAAAAAAAAAAACATTATTTTCCACATACTGTACATTATTGTTGTTCCTCTATCTATCGCCTTTCTGAAACACTTCGATTTTTACAAAGCTCATCGTTCTAAAAAGTGCAGTGTGCTTTGATTGGCCAGCTATCCAGTGCGTTGTGATTGGCCAAATACCTCAAGCATGTGGCGGAAATGTTACACCCCTTACCAGGTCCAGGAAATTTTCTCTGTAAAACGCGCTGCGCACACTCGAATATTTGGGTTGTACTGTTCTGGAACAGTGTTGTCTAGTTGTGTCCTGTTTTGGAAGGCAAAAATAGTTTGGCTTTCGCAATGAAACACAGAGCATCTCCACGACATGGCAGTGGCGAGGACAATACTACAGCGAGAATAAAAGTTACTCCTTCTTTCTTTGCATATACATTTGGGCAGTGTTATGCAAATCTTCCCACGCAGTGACGTAGACATGTGGGGGCATGTTTGAACAACGCATTTTAGGAGGGTGTGGATGAGCATTCACTTGTATAAAGAATATCTCTTTGGGCTTGAGACTTAAATCTTTGCGACTTTATGGATCTTCTGTATGCATGAATAGCTTTTAACACTCCAAAGACAAAGGAAAATGTTCTCTCCTGAACTGCACCTTTATTTTCCTTTTCAGTCTCTTCATTTCTCCTGGTATTTTTGAAATTGCCTAAATGTCAATTTTTTTACAATAACAATACAACATCAATAATACAATATTAGCAACAATGCAGTATTACAAAACAACATCATTACATTATCTTTAAAGTAAAATCCTAATACTGAACATGTTATTGCATTATAATGAGTCATATTTTTTTCCTTTACAAAATTCCACCGGGAATTCTCCCGGTTCTTCCAACGGCCAGTCAGCACCTGAGTCCAACTGATTTTTATTTATTTATTTTTTTTTTTTTTTTGTGAGGTCAAACTAAAAGTCCTACACTGCAGTTCAAAAGTTTATGGTTTTTGAAAGATGTTTCTTAAACTCTAAGGCTGCATTAAAAAAAAAAAATCTAAATTACAGTAAAACCAGTAATATTGTGGAATATTAGTGCAATTTAACTTTCTGTTTTAAAATATAATTTATACCTGTAATGGCAAAGCTGAATTTTCAGCTGATTTTTTTTTTTTTTTACTCCAGTCTTTAGTGTCACATGATCATTCTAATATGCTAATTTGATGCTCAAGAAAGATTTATTTTTATTATCAATGTTAAAAATAGATGTGCTGCTTAATATGTTTGTGGATTTAGTCATACTTTTTTTTCCCCAGAATTCATATTTATTTATTTATTTATTTATTCATTTGTTTGAAATATCAATCTTTTGTAACATTTTCAATGCTTTTAATGTAATTTTTACTAGCATTTACTGGCATTTTGTTTGACAGACAGTTGTTGAATGTAGCTTGCTTATACAAAATCTGCCTGTAGCTTGATTATAACTGCACATGTACATGTATTGACACAGTATTTGTTACATTTCCAGACACACATCATATTGTATAGTAGTACTTCAAATTTGCTTTTCTCTCAAAAAGATCTGTTGAGTGTCAAAAAACAAAAACAAAAAAAAACAAACAATATTGTTCAGAAAGCTTTGTTGGATCAGTTGGTTTTGAGGGCTGTGTGTAAAGTTCTCTGAGTAGTGTGTGTAATGTGTTTTTGTTTGTGATATCTGCGATAATTGGAAAGACACATTTGTGATAACAAGATTTATGTGTACAATTTGGAGAAACTGGATTTGATTCTGTGAAATGTGTGTCCAATTGGAAAATATGTAAGATTTAACAGTTTCCAGAGTACACAAATCTAAGAGAACATCTTCATCTCATGTTTGTAAATGCATTTATACTAAGGTATCTGAAAGAAACACACCCAGACATACAAAATAGTAAGATCAGCACATGCATGTAGAAACCATTGCCTGTGTTTGCACTCTGATTCACTGTACTCTCTTCAGCCCTTGGTCTGCAACATTCCCAACCCAGTAATGTGCTGTGCAGTGACAATAGAACTCATTACTTCGGTCAAATGACTTTATGTACAACCTAATACATGGCAGAGGCAGACTCCACAGGGAGAGCTGGGGCAGGCTTCATATTGACCATAAAATATTTAATGCAGGGGATGACAATTCAATGCTGCAGTCCCAACAGTTAAAGCCAATGCAGCAATCACCAGCCTTGCTGCAATTCAGATAGGAAATAGAAGCACTTACCATTGAGATGTTTCATTACCCACTGTAGACGATGGCCTTATTAATTATTAAAGGGACCACGGCCACACATGGCCTAAATTAAAGAGGATACTAATTGATAATAATAATAATCAATATAATAATTAGTATATAATATAATATATAATAATTAGTGAATAGTATATAGTTATTATATTAATTTTTTTTTTATTATAATAATAGGATAATAATCAAAAACACATCTTTTCCATCTTTATTTGACCCTCTAACTCTAGCACTCTCTATTCTAATTCTATTCTTAAAAAAAAAAAGACATGGCCCTTTTAGACTTGCACTCTATTTATTTATCAACTTGTTTTCTTAAAAAAAAGAAGAAAAAAACTAACACTAGAATCTTTTTTATCCATTTTTTTTTTATTTATTATACAATTAACAAAAGCAAAAAAAGGGCCTCTAATGCTAGCTTGCTCTATTCTTTTCCTATTTTATCTTTTTATTTATTCATTAATTTTTTTATTATATGATTTTAAAAACCTTGCTATGTAAGCTGCATTAAGCACACTGTGACTTGTTATAGCCCTTGTATATCATTGCTCTTTTGTTGATTTTGATTGTTTCCATTGTCCTCATTTGTAAGTCGCTTTGGGTAAAAGTGTCTGCTAAATGACTAAATGGAAATAGATACTGATATCACTGAAGTTGAGCCCACCTTTGACCCCTTCACCAACCCTTAAACCTACCAATTCCAACAAACCTGTCCCCAACATTACCCGTATCACACCGCAGAGGCGGCAAAGGTGTTGTGCATTAACACAAGCTTTTAATCATTGTATAATTTCTTTTTAAATCATTTGTAGATTTTCAAGAAGTGCATAATCATATGAAACTGAAAGTGTCATGTCAAGTTTAACGCGTTTTAATTAACATGAAATAATAATCTGTTAATGATTAAGTAGTTTAATAAGTTTATTAGTAAACATGAACAAGCACATTATCTAATTTTTAGCTATATGAATATATAAAAAACGAATGATCTGTTAAGCATTATTGAATGTTTGTTAATGTTTTTTTTTTTTTTTTTAATGAAAGTTATTATAAAGTGTTACCAAAACAACTGTTTTATATTTGATAGCAAAGCTGAATTTTCTCATGATGGGGATGTGCTGAGAGATCATGTTTTTTATACTCTTCTTAAGTACGTTTGCAGTAATGTCAAGGAGAGGGGTCACTCCTCTTTACAGTTGGCCATTATGGAACATAATCATCCGTTCTCTCAGGGACACACGGCCCAGCCTCAAGCGCTCTCTGTTATCATGTCTCACAATTTCTCTTGATTGCATTGCTTGCTGCATAGTGTTGAGATGCATATGCCAAGGGCAGTCTAAGTCATGAAGGTTTTTGAGAGCTTGAAATGGCAATTTCCTGCGAGTTAAAGGTCAGTCTCATGAAGATCTCTGGCAAATATCATAATGCAGGAAAAGCGAGGTTGGCTGCTTCCTCCCAAGTGCTATCATCATGATCTTCTTGGTTTATGAGTCTTCATCTCTGCAAACTAATTAATACAGTAAGTCATGTTACAATATTATAATATTTATTCAGCTTCAGTATGTGTAAATGTTAACACTAATCTACACTACCGTTCAAAATAGAATAATTAATATATATATATAATATCTATATATATATATATATATATAATATATATATATATATATATATATATATATATATATATATATCCTCACCAAAGATTTTATATTGTGAAGTATTACAACATAAAACAGCTGTTTTCTATTTTAATACATTTAAAAATGTAATTTATTCCTGAGATGGTAAGACTGAACATTTAAGCAGCCATTACTTCAGTCTTCAGTATCACATGATCCTTTAGAAATAATTCTAATATGATGCTTCGGTAAGGGGGAAAAAAAAGATAATAACTTAACACTTTTATTCAGCAAGGCAGCATTAAATGTATCAGGAGTAACAGTAAAAACATTTATAGTGTTAAAAAGATTTGCATTTCAAATAAATGAATCACAGTTTCCACAAAAAATGTTAAGCAACACAACTGTTCACAATATTATGGTTTTTAATGCATTTTTGATTAAAAGCAGCCTTGATGAACATTTGAGACGTCTTTTAAAAAAAATAAAAAAATCTTAATTTCCCTAAACTACTGACCACATTTACATTCACATTTAGTCATTGAGCAGATGCTTTAGTCTTTAGACCAGTGGTGTAATTCTTACATTCTGAAATTCTATATTTTAAATTATAATATTTATATATTTATATATATATATATATATTATATATATATTATATATATATATATATATATATATATATATCAAAAAATCATGGAATTATTTATATTTAGCATTTTTTCCCCAGGTTTATGAACTCTGACACCACTAACTAACCCACTATGTTGAATGTTCATTGGAAATGGAATTTCATGGTTCATAAACATAACCGACATGTATCCACACACACTAACATGCTGCCGTGTGGGTCACTTGTAAGTCTTGTGCCTTACATGTATCTCAGACAATTGCACATATTGAAAGGACACGTTCTGGCACATTGCACCCTCACTGTAACCTGAGAGAAGATGAAGGTGCAGAGAGAGAGGACTTAAGGGCATCATTTCAAAGCCACCTATGGCACGGGTGCTTGTTTGAAGCTGAGATTGAGAGGAACCTGCCTGAAGAGCAAAACAGACAGTTGTTTAGTGTTTCCTACCTCCAAATGAACAGCCTAGCCGGGGTTTGAGCCCTTGGGTTATTCTGCCCTCCCTCTGCCAATGTCTTTGACAAGCTTAAGTAACCCTGGTCCTCCCTTAAATTGTTTATGCCACATTGCTTACAATAATTAGAGCAAACTGAGCCGGGTCCTCATTAGGGGAGGATTTGTTTGTTGAGGAGTGTGGAGTGACTCGCAAAATTCCCCCTGCTCTTGAAGGGAGTTATAGCACAGTGCAAAATAACTGTTTTGTAAAGCCTAGGGGAGCTATTGAACGTTGTAACCTATTTGCTTGCAGTCGTTGTTCCTTATTTGAAAATGTGAGTGAAGAAAATACACTAAGCAATTAAAAACAAAAAGGAATTCCTGCCAGTGCTGTTGAAGTGATTTGCATTTAGCCTTAAAATGTTTCTGCTTTATAGGAGTGTGGTGATTTTAGCCTCACAGCAAAACTTATTTCTGCTAACAAATGGGGCTGCATTGTATACGCAAGAATAAAGTACCATTCATGCCCTGGGTTCCATGATATCATCTCAATGACAATGAGAAAAACATTCTTTGTTATGACTCAAATGACAGTTTTGTCAAGGGTATGGCCACATCTGCTTGTGGAACACAGGGACCCAGTCCTGTTTGGCCCTTTGAATTGTCAGTTATTTAGGGAAGGCTGCTGTAATCATTTTATCAGCACTGGTGGAAATTGACAGTAACTTTGAGTGCTAGACACTGCAGGCCTTGATGAAAACCAGTGGAGGATTTCATACACTAACACTAAGGCAGA
The DNA here is from genome assembly GCF_018340385.1 of Cyprinus carpio. Taxonomy (NCBI): domain Eukaryota; kingdom Metazoa; phylum Chordata; class Actinopteri; order Cypriniformes; family Cyprinidae; genus Cyprinus; species Cyprinus carpio. The sequence continues at coordinate 208,294 of NW_024879317.1, read as the reverse complement.
ATGACAAAAATCCAATTGGAAGGATGAAAAATAGATACAGAGCAACACAGTGGAACAGTAAAACTCTCACTGTCTAGTTATGTTTTCAGATGGAACAAAAGACAGTATGAACTGAAATAACTTCCTTGTATTGGTATTAAGTTTTTAACATCAGTGCTACATTATTTAAATTGTCTGAACAGAGCTATCACACGTCACACCATAATGATGCTGTATTCTGTGGAGCCAGATCAGCCTCAAAAATAATATATTTGCAAACCAAAAATCATAAAAGCACAGCACAGTTTACATTTATAAAATCAGATTCATAAATTCAAAACACAGTTCATAAATACACAAGTAAAAGCATAGATATTTCCCCAAATGTTCACACAAATGCATCTTACCTAAATACATTTAAAATGTTTACACAAATATGTAAGTTCTTGAATTAATTTCCATCACACATTTATGAATGATGTTACATGTATTTATGGATCGTTGAATCTGCATTTGCAAATCGTAACACGTGTATAGACTGCTTTGAATTTCTGTGTGGTATTTTTGTGACCTTCCTGACAGGTTAAGTTTCATAAATATCTTTTTTTGGAGGATGTTCCGTTCAGCCAATCACGGTGAGCTTTTAATCCACCAATCAAAATGCTCCTTACAGAACAGACTCACAAAGCTCAACGCTGCACTTATAGTGACAAAAGTGACATGGCATACAGCCAAGTATGGTGACCCATACTCAGAATTTGGATGTAAAGACATTTTAATGGGTACTCTTTTATTTTTTAAATCCACCTGATTTCTATTTCTACAAAATCACATTATGATTTATATATCGTTCGTACAAAATACAGCTACCCGGTTAGCCTAAGTTGCATATACCCTGTTTATTCAGATCAATCTATAATGTTATTAATGTAAATAAGTGTTAAATGTTCAGATATTTCATTTATTAACAACAATTATGTAATGTGTTCTGTTGTTCTTAGTAGTAGTAGTAGTAGTAGTAGTGTCAGGTTCGTTGTAACTTTTGATCAGGCAATAAATACAGCTACCACCACCTAAGGGAGATTTCTAACACACACACAGCGGAGAGATTGCAGCATGGAGGATGAAAACCAGACTCAACGAGTGAGTAAAGTCGTTTTTTTATCTGATGGCTTTTTCTTGTGATTATAGCTGGTCACGATGGTAACTTTAGACCCAACTATATACAAACCATATTTAAAATTACCTGATAGTTTCTCATCAAAATCGTTGTTTTGTTGATTGTTTATCATTATTCATCCTGTGATTAAGTCTTCCTACATACATCAGTTATAATATAAGGAAGCTGGCGTGGACTAACAACTTTGTAACACTGCAAACTGCACATTTCATTACATAAAACAACCTTTAAAGGGATAGTTCACCCTAAAATGAAAATTTGATGTTTATCTGCTTACCCCCATGGCATCCAAGATGTAGGTGACTTTGTTTCTTCAGTAGAACACAAATTATGATTTTTAACTACAACCGTTGCAGTCTCTCAGCCGTACAATGCATGGCCATGGTAACAAAATCTATTAGAGTAAAAATAAAATGCACAGACAAATCCAAATTAAGCCCTGCGGCTCGTGACAATACATTGATGGGTAAAGACACAAAATGATCGGTCTGTGCAAGAAACTGAACAGTATTAATATAGGTTTTTTTTTTGTTTTTTTTTACTTCTGATTCACGCAATGTCTGAACTGTTAGAACTCCTGTGAATGCGCTTCACAGCAGCAGGCAGCTGAGGCATCTTCTTCTTCTTCTTACTTTATGGCGGATCGCAGACTTATAAGTGCATTACCGCCACCTATCTCTCAAATGGACCATTGACACTCTATCTACAATCTCAGTTAGGAGTGTCAGTGGTCATGGAACAATGCACAGTACAAGTACAGCATTGAGCTTCGTGAGTCTGTTCAGTAAGGAGCTTTTTGTTTAGTGAATTAAAAGCTCACCATGGTTGGCTGAACGGAACATCCTCCAAAAAATATATATTTATAAATCTTAACCTGTCAGGAAAGTCTGAAAATACCGCACACAAATTTAAAGCAGTCCATGCAGGTGTGACGATTTACAAATGCATACTCAGCGATCCATAAATACACATACATCATTCATAAAGACAGAATTTTCATTTTTGAGTGAATAAATAATTGTAGTAGCAATCCTAATATTAGTCTCTATGCTACTGTCTTCAGTCATGTGTTTTAATCTGTATTGTTTGTACAGACATTTTATATGTGTGTGTGCTGTATAAATTTGATTCAATGTTTGAGCCCCAAGCTCAAAGCTATCACAATGTGTGTGTGTTCACAGAAGGTTCAGAACAAGGTGTGTGAATCACCATGCGGTCTGAATGATGGGATAAGAAAAACTCAAGGATGCAGGGACACAGCATTCGATAATGTTACTACAGCCATCAACTGCTGTAATGTCATATAGATGTAACAGCTGAAATACTGAATTAATATTTTACTATAATGAGTACAAAGAAATGCATGTTTGTGCAGAGAGGATTGTTTACAGTCTCTCATACTGATCTGAAGATAACGGGGGATTATCTGTAATTACAAGAGGCACCAGATGAACTAGTGTTCGGAACTGAGCGCTAATGAATTAGATTGATTCAGCTGCACTTATCTCTCAGATTTACATGCACACAAATCAATAAAAAACAGAAACAACTGACAACTGAATGACAAATGAGTTGATGCATCCTAAATGTCTTTAAAGATTTCTTTATTTGCAATGAACCGACTGACACCTCGAGGCACTAACATCCATTTGCTGAAAACGTATGTTCTTACTTATGATTCATTCAATAAGTCAGCTTCAACCTAAAATAAAATACCTTTAATCACGCACTTTATACAAGTCAAAATATCACCTCCAGTCTCATCTTTGAATAAAGTGCAAATCGTTGTCATTAGCAATGAGTTAAAAGCATTAATGTAATGAATTAGTTATGATTCAGTCTGAGTTTTTTTCTTAATTTCTTCCATCAACTCACTAAAAATGTTACATAGTCATAACTTGTCATAACATAAAAAATACTGTCATTTCCTCTCTTTAACGATGCTGGAATAAGAAGATGTGGAGCTTTAATCGAATAATGCATGTTCAATTTATTTTTATATCCTCAATTCCATGACCATGCATCAATGTCCATAAAACCTCAAAGCAATCTCTACACCCATTTCTGTATCTTTTAAATTGATACATCGAAGCATCACTTATTTTGTCAAGGTATCCATTGCCGTTCTCATATTTCCATATTTTCAATTCTCACCTCATCTGTGGTCAGAAGTTATCAAACTTACAAAGACTAAAGAATGTCTGACATGTACTCTGAGAACGTGATATGGCGCTAGTGATAGCACACTTTTGAATCTGTCACCTCTGTGTCCTGTGCCATCCCTGGGAACTGAAACAAAATGGGTCTTGGTTTTGGGTAAAATGTTTAGTGAAAGATATGAGTGGGGATGTGCACTTGTGCCTTTGTATATGTACAGTATGTGCATGTGTGAATGAAAATGTGTCTTTGTCTGATTTTAATTGCACATGCTAAAATTCAGCACCCAACCTCTGCAAAATCATCTTCTTAGTAAAAAATCTTTAGATTAGCCTTTGGTCCTGAATACACCTGGCATTAAAATCCATCTTTGAGACACAACATGGTTTTCACCTTGTAGAAAAGTGCAAATGTGTCTTCTATGACCAAATGTGATAAGATTTTAATTTGGAGGGATGTTTCGAGCTGAATGCTTGTTACTTTTTAGTTAAGTACCTGTATTAGCCGTGGCTTCATCACATGATCTGTTTCAAAATAATTAGTTAGGTCTTGAAAATCTAATTGTACCTCTATATGCTTTTACTCATGTTTTGATTGGATGGTTATTTTATTGAAAACCTGTACATAATTAAAGTTTGTTTTAATGGTATTTTCAAGATTTGTGCTTTTGGTTCCATGCCCAGAACTGCTGCTGTTACATAAAAGTATGACTTGGTGGTTCTCACTATTTTGCTAAGCAACAGTGATGAGCAGAGGAAGAATCTGAAACCTTGTTGTTTGACAAAAATATGCTGTTTGAAAACATGTAAAGTCTGACTCTCTTCCTTTTCTGTGAAAAGTGAATATCAGAAATTCTGCATTTTAATTTAGCCCATTCTGCCCTTTGTGCGAGTCAGAACAGACAAATCATATTGTCAAATATGTCACATGTCAAAATCAGACCGAATTTTTGTGAAGGTGTGAACAGGTCTTTACATTATAAATACAGGATGCTTCTCATTTGGCAGCCTTCCTTTTGTGTGCTTCATTTGGCTTATTTTGAAATATGCATCAAGTGTATCCTCGGTGTCTTCCAGTCACTTCCAATTTGCACACATTCCAATTTAGAAAGAAGAATTAGCAGAAAATGAATAAGCATTCAGCTTGTCTGATTACATTATGTAAAGCAAGACAAAAAAAAAAAAAAAAAAATGCACACTTACTGGTCACTTACTAGTTTTTACTGCTGAGAAGGAGTCTAGTCTACAAGCCTCAGAAGGACTGGACTAGGATAACCTTCTGTTTCAGAAACATCCATCTGCTTCTGTGTGATCTGATCATTCAAAATGGATATTAACACCAGCTGTAAGTGAAGTGAAAAAAAAAAGAAAAAAAAAAAACAAAAAAAAAAAACCAACAACAACATTTGTTGTCCCAGGTCATTCTATTGCCATTTTAAACTATTTTGCCTTTTTACACTCAGTCTCATTCTCACAGGACTGCTGTCATTATATGCCTCTTTGACTGATATTTTCTTTTGGTATGACTTTGAGCCTGCTGACTGAGCATCTAATGCCTGTGATTACTCCTTATTGTGATCACTCTATTGAATAGCTTTGATCCTCAACTTAGTGAAATGCAGTTGGTGTGGCAGCAAAACATTTCAAACCCTCTTTGATCTGTAGAGTACCACAATTTGCAATTGCCAGCACTTAACAAATGTTACTGAGCATTTTGTCACTAATTAATTTCTTCCTTAAAATGTGCATTCATTAATGCAGACAACGTTGGTACAAAAAAATAAGTAAAAATAAAATAAAATAATAATAATAATAATAATAATAATAATAATAATAAAGTCAGGTCTTTATTTTCTCTGTTTTCTTGGCATTGTCTTGCCTTTAAATAGACACAGCAATGAAACAATGCACTCTTAGCATTCAACAGACACCCCTAGAGGGCTCTGAAAGGTCTGTCAACTTCTGTCCTTTCCAAATATTCTGAACAATGAACGTGTTAAAGTGCGTCGGTGTTGTTGTAGCAGAACTTCCATTAATAGCAGTGGAAGGTCAAGGCCAAAAAATGTCAAAAAAAGAAAAACAAAACAAAATAGTGCTCAAGAGATCTGCGCCATGATTTACCTTGGTTTATCTAACTGTGGCCTCATTATGGATACTGATTTGATGTCTGTAAAACAAGCATTTTCACTTACCCCCTTAATTAATGATAAGAATTAATAAATATGTACCTTTAATGACTAATGTAGACACTAATTGAAAATTCATCATTCTCTTCCTGTGAACACAGATGCTCTTCCGGAGACACATGATCAGAGACATCATTTGGACAACTATCTTTAATTTTTTGGGGGGGTTCTTAATCATCACCCTAATAATGAAAATAAAACATAAAGGGTATATAATGCTTTTTATTTATTATGTCTTTATAAACCAGATCGGGTCTCACCAGGTCCTCATTTTATGCAAATAATTTAATGCTCTGGAGATAAAATAAACCAGAATTAGAATGTGTATACTTACATAGTATGCGAAAGCACTTACTTTTAATAACTGGTGGTTAAAAGAAAGATAATAAGCAAAAGATATGAAGTTATTTTTGGTCTGCAATTCATGCAACACCATGGGGCAGAATCATGCACAAATCCCGATGACCTAAAATCTGCTTCTTCATGTGGTTGTCCTTGATTTACAATCCAGTACTGCTTGCCAGGGAAATGGGAGTGTGAAAAGACTATGTTAACAGGGCTTGCAAGTTCGAGATGTTTTATTTATTTATTTGCATTGTTTATTTTTTTTTATTTTTTTTTTTTTTATGTTGCAGACCCTTTATAGTTATCTTGCTGCAGTGGCGAAAGGATGTGACAAAGATGGACTGGGATGTCCTAGCAAGTTGTCATAGCATACTCTGTTGCAGCTGTTGAGTGTGCAGAGTACAAGTATAATCGGTGCAATTGACTGCATTCAGTATACTGTGGAGAGTGGATTGACTTTCGTCAACAGAAAGTACATTCACTTCATCAATATGCACAGAATCTTTGATGTACAAGATTGCGAGCCAGGTTTAATAAATCCATTGGTAATGACTTCAATTCAGGCTGTGCAGAATTGTTGGCCTCTTGGTGAGAAATGTGTGTAGTAATGTGTGATTTTATTGATGAGTGTTTATAGTTCATTTATTTCTCAGCTGACAGCAACTGAGAACCTGGCAACTCACATTTTCAAATCTCAGAGAGAGTTTAAGAGGCTCATCATGTATCTGTGTCTGTGCCCACAGATCATGTGTCCCTTTCATCATGACAATATCCAGGTCTATGGGCATCCCAGGAGTCTCAGGACATGAGGCAGTGCTAGAGGCCATTTCTCCCACAGCAGGCTTCACATTTCTTCAAGTATGAAACTTAGTTGGTCCAATATACCTTAAACAGTTAAACAATTTATTCAGACACCTTCAACATTTCGCACATTATCACAGTTTATTCGCTATAGTTTAGAAAATGGTAATAAAATCTGACAAGATCTTAGAGTTAAACTGTGTCAGAACGAATTCAAAATGAGTTATTGATATTTTTGGGACATTCAAGACATCCTTTATCATGTGCATAAGTATCTTGAGTCAATTTAGTTATTTTTCAGAAAAAATAATGGGTCGCCTCAACTGTAACTTCGAAAAGCCCCAGAGAAACCAAGGCAGAACACCGTATACCACCAGTTATGGCTCTTTCACTTTGTTTGGAATGCTCAAATTGAGTTAAGGTGTTCTGCCTTTGTTCAGCCGTGCGTCAAAATGAAGTTACGGTGCCGGTTTGGAGTTAAGCCGCTGTCACGCTAAACTTCTTTCCATTGACTACGCATGCAAATTTGTCAGAGCGGAAATGCAAGACAGTGTGAAAAGTTTTCACATTTTGCTCCATTCCTAAGTTCAAACTTGGTGAACTCTGGCCTACAAATTCGCATCACATGACACCGTGTAACTAACAGCAGATTGATACGTCACAGCATGACCTCCTATCTGAATTAAAATGATATAAATCTAAAACTGCAGCGCTGCAGGAAAGTGGAGTATATTGTGTGTTTTTACATTTTAGGTGTATTATTATTGTTTATTATTAAAAAGACGCTGCAGAGCATGACGTCATATTACGACCGCTGCAGCGTCTGAACAAATTTTGCATGCTCAAAGTGTAGTGTGAACCCCGGCTTTATACGGTGTTCTTCCCTTTTTTTACTGTCCAATATGGTCTGCTGCATTTTAATTACAGTGTAGACAAGCATATTAGATAGATCACGATCTACCAAACAGCTCCATATAACAAAGCACTGTAAAGACTAGATACCTTGGCAGCAATATGTAAACGTGAATGACCTTTAAAGATTTTTTTTTTTTTTTTTTGTAATGCAGATTATTCACCAGGCTGTCACTTAGTTGGGCGCATGTGGACTTGAATGCTGTAGCTAACATGAACAATCATAAAATCAGTAGCCTAACAGTTCACAATTAAATCCATATCCTAAATTTTCTTGTAACCCGATAGAATCAATCCATGGCGATGAACGTCATGGGAGATGTTTAATCCGCAAGCATTCTGAGCATTATTCCTGCTATCTGGTGTTCACATCAATTCACAAGTCGTTCATTTAGTTTAGGGTATTTAATACAAGTCAATATTAAAGCAATATGCTATGTCTAGTACTCTTTAACGTTAATAAGCATAGCAAATAAATTGGTATCTAGGGTATCCACTCACATGTTTAACTTTTAGTCTGCTTGTTACGGTAAAAAAATAAAATAACAATAAATAATAATAATTAATGCAGTCACATTACTATATGCAATAGCCTATATGAGATAGCCCATGATCACTAGATTTTATACAGGTGTTACTATAACGATTTTGTAAATGGTGATCAGCAACCAAATATTGATAATGTGGAAGTTACTGACTTTTGCCTTGGTGTCATTTCACAAGTTTTGCAGACAATGCAAAGGCAGAGTACATTAACTTCAAAATAAGTTTGAGCTCATAATTTTTAAAGGGGTCATATGATGTTGCGAAAAATAACATTATTTTGTGTATTTGGTGTAATGAAATGTGTTTATGCAATTTAAGGTTAAAAAAACACATTATTTAACATATACTATACATTATTGGTTCCCATACTGTGATGCGTGTCCCCATTGACATGGTCCCTACAGTGTTCATTTATCCCTACTCCCTGAGCAGAGGAAATCTGTTGAAGTTTACCTCACTTCGGAACATTCATTTACGAATTTGCTCTACGCAACATCTTCACACACAGACAAGTGTGACATCATATACCTCTGTAAATAAATACAATTTAAATTCACGTCTCGCACACTTCAATGCCCTTTGAATGGAACATATACGTTCGCTTCTAATTGGAATCATGGCATAATATCCTGTGATGTCCACTTCGCAGGGCACTTACGTTCGAATAGAACAAACGTCTGAAGCCATAAGAGAATCATACAAAATGTGCAGAGCAGCGGGGCGCGAGGACTGGAATTGAGAACCGCTTCACTACACTGCTCAAAACTTGCGTTTGAATCATCAGTGGCAAATCCTTTACATATGTAAACTTACTTACAGACTGTGAGTCAGAACAGTCGGCATTGTAGTCTTCTCTCCCAGGATCAGGAAACAGTCCTCCATAAAATGTGCTGCACACATCTGAATATTTGTGTTAAATTGTTCTGGAACAGTGTTGTAAATACAACTTAACCACTGATTTCTAGTTGTGTCCTCTTTTGGAAGGCCAAACAAAGTATTTTCGCTTTCACAACGAAACAGCATCTCCAAAAAAATGGCACCGGTGGCAACAGCGAGAATCAAAGGTTATGCCTTCTTTCTTTGCGTGAACATTTGGGCGGCGTTATGCAAATCTTCTCACATCGTGACGTAGACATGTGGGGGTGTGTTTAAATGAGGCGTTTTAGGAGGGTGTGGACGAGTCTTAACTTTTAGAAAGAATATCTCTTTGAGTTTGAGACTTTAATCTTTGCAACTTTACAGATCTTCTTTGTGCACCAAGAGCTTGTAACACTCCAAAGAGAAAGGGAAACATGAAATTGCATCATATGACCCCTTTAATATAGATAATTTTCATTATTAAAACATCTAATTGTTAAATTTCCTGTGTCCTACCTATAATTAATTTAGCTGGACAAGTAAAAAGCTTTAAAGTAATTTTTCTCAGTTCCACACTCTAGCGAGTTAAGATATTTTGCCTTTGTAGGGCAGTATAGTGTCCCACAGGTAAAAATATATAAAAAATTATATCTGGTGTTTGAATAATGTTTGGTTTGACTGTATATATAGAAGACCCTCTTGTTTCTTGTTTAGGCACCACTTAAGATATGGATCTTTGTTTTTACTTTTCATATTGTGCTTGTTATGAGTCATTTGTTCGTTGTTTCCATTCTGCCCTCTTGTGTTCTCTCTGTTTATGTGTATCTTTGTGTTTCAGGTGGGCGGTTCATTTAGATAATTTGCTAGAGGCTGCGATTGGTTCTCCTCCTCACCAGACCCGATATAAGGACTGCCCCAGACACTCAATTGGGGCCAATTTGTGCGTGATGCTGTAGTTTGCCTTTGTGCCTTGCCATCATCGTTCTTTTAAATCTTTGAGTGTCTTACCAGAGAGATAGTGTGTGGGTGATTAAGATTGTGAGTGTGATTGTAATTCTGTTTCAATCACATTTGAAACAGATTTCAATTTTTTGTTTCCATTCTGTGAAATTCCTTGTTAACTTGACCCAAGCCTGATTGACTATGATTTTGGATTCCGATTGTGAATTGTGGGCTGTTAACTTGTATATATGTTTTGTAAATACGTTTTGGCAAATTGAGGGATTAAGGGGGTTAGACGCCATTTTATTTTGAAACCACTTTTCACATTGTTTTTGGTTTAGGGAGTCAGGCACTGTAAGTTGAAACTGTATTTTTGTTTTCTTTAATTTTGATTTAGGAAGTGTAGAGTGTTAAAAAAATATATATATTTTTTGTTTGTTATTTTGGCCTTGTCTGCCCCTGACATTTAAACCCTTACTAGTAAATAAATTCTTGTAATTCATCATCTCTCTGATTTTGAGACTCTCTTCCTTTTCCTGTTGTGGCTGACCCCAAGTGGTTGTAACAGAAATTGGGGGCTAAAAAGGATAAAAAGGACCCCCCCCCCCCCCCCCCCCCCCCCCCCCCCCCCCCCCCCCCCCCCATAAACCCCTTGGAGTTTCATGGTTGCGTGTTATTGAAATAAAAACTCATGAAATTTGCTTTGTATGTTTTTGTTTGGCTAGTGGTTTTTACTTTAAGGGGCAGAGAATTTGGAATGTCTTCAATTTTAATTGAAGTTAGCAATTCAGCCCACTGCTGAACAATTGGATATTTGTCGCAAAGATTATCTGTTTTCAGTTGCTGATTTATATCAAATTACAGTTCCTCATGGTACAGTGAAGCAAGAAATCAAGGATGTGATCTATAAGCATTTGGTGGAAAATGGAGTTTTGCCAAAGGTGAGTGAAGCGGGTGTTGCAGACCAGTTGCCAGTTTCCATGGGTAGGGGGGCAGAACCTCCCAAACCCGAGGAAATGGCCAGCATAGATCCCGTTGATCTCCCTTCTCTGAGCGATCCTCAGTTGGCAATCAATCTTAAAAAGTTAGAGTTGGAGTTGAGCAAGCAACAATATCAAAGTCAGCTGCTGCATGCTCGCACAGTTTAGCTTGAAACTAAGCGAGCAATCAAGCTCAAAGAGTTGGAGCTTGAGCTCAAAACTAAATCACTGTTCACCCCTCAGCTGCTGATGCGCCTGGTGTGAGGGTGTCTGTGTTGTCACCCATCAGTGCTTCCACTCCAAGTCCCACTCCTGCACCTCAACGCAACCCATAAGTAAATAAACCAGAATTTGTAATTAACCGCCAAATTGCACTAGTTTCCCTGTTTTGAGAGAGCGAGTTTGACACTTATTTCACTGTGTTTGAGCGAATTGCCGCCACGTTAAAATGGCCACAGAATGTTTGGTTGCAATTGTTTGTTGCAATGCAAACTCATTGGTAAAGCCCAAGAAGTCTGCTCTACATTAACGCTTGAGCAGAGCATGGATTATGATGTAATGAAGAATTCTGTTCTGCATGCTTATGAGCTAGTTCCTGAAGCATACTGGCAAAAGTTCTGCAGTCTTGTGAAAACCCCTAGCCAAACGTTTGTTGAATTTGCAAGAGACAAAGCTAATTTGTTTGATAAGTGACAAACAAGGTAACAAGGTAGACACGTGACAAGGTAGACAAGCAAACAAGGTAAACATGTTTGAGCAGCTTAAAGAGTTACTACTGTTGGAGGAGTTTAAGGATTGTTTACAGGAGAAAATCGTGGTTTACTTAAATGAGCAGAAAGTGTCATCTCTTTCTGAGGCTGCAGTTTTTTCTGGTGAATTTGTACTTGCGCACAAAGTAGTGTGTTCACCCACAAAGTGTAATTTCCCTGATTAAGTTCGCAGTTATAAGGATGCCACAGTAGTATCTAAGAACATTTTGAGTGCAGACAGTAGTGAGAACCGTGAATGTTTTTATTGTCATGAGGTTGGACACCTCATCGCAAATTGTCCCACCTTGAAACGCAAAGTTAGTAGAAAAGCAAACCCTTCGAAAAGTGTTGTGTTGATTGAAAGACAGGTTTTGCCACCTGAGCAAATTGTGTCTCTGAATTCAGTGGTTGAGTCTACTTTTGGAACCCTTCATTTGTGACAGTGTAGTATTACTGAGTGAAGCCGGATCTGAAGCATATTCACATCCTCTGTGATACTGGCGCTGCCCAATTGTTTTTCCTACATAATTGTTTGCCATTCTCTGAACAGTCAAGCTGTGGTTCCAACGTGCTGATGCAAGGTATTGATCTCACAGTAGTTAAAGTTCCTTTACAACAAGTGTTTCTACGTTCTAGGATCATTTCAGGGAATGTTAAACTGGCAGTCTGAGCTCAGTTACCTGTTAAAGGTGTGTCGCTTATTATTGGGAGTGATCTGGCAGGTGATTATATATTTAAGTTCATGCTCTTGTCTGTTGTTGTTCTCTGGCCCTGAGTTATTATTGATTTTTAATGTACTATTCATGACTAACAGTTCACCACCAGTTTTCAAAGTGAGATGTGCAGACTTTCATTTGAAGTGCAGATAATCCTAGTAAGAGCTAAAAAAGACCTCAAAATAATCAATAGTAATTATAGGTACAGTTGTGGTAAGAAGTTTACATACATTCAACATGCATGTCACAAACACTCAACATGCATGTCAATATTGTTTTTTTTTTTAATGGTTTCTCTGAACTGTTCTTTTTATGTGGAAGAGTGATTTTATGATGTAAATTTTTAATACAAACTTAAAAAAAACTAGGATTTGGGGCTCAAGTTATTTGGTTTTGTGTTATCTGAAATCAACATTATAAATACAGGGTCAAAAATATACAAACGTGCACACCGATTATTAGATCTGTAATGCTTACGCAAACTTAACATTTGCTTAAATGTCCCTTGCCATTTTATCACTTCCATCAGATGCTTTTGGTAGCCATTAACAAGCTTCTCACATAAACTGTTTAAATTGACTACTCTTGGCAGATTTGGTAGAGCTCGGTCAAATAACTTGGTCAGGACTTGATCAGGACTTTAAGAATGCCACTCCAAAACTTTAATGTTAGCTTGCTTAATCCACTCCATTCGATCTTGGATGTGTGTTTGGAGTCATTGTCATGTTGTGTCCAAGTCTTGAAGATGATTTGACATTTTGTTGAATAATTTTGAGGTAGTCCTCATTCATTATTCCATCCACTTTTTGCAATTATCCAGTTCCACCAGCAGCAAAACATCAAAACATCCCCAGATGATTCTACCACCACCACTGTTTAAGAGCTGGTAAAGTGTTCTTGGGTTCCCTTACCATAAAGTAGTATACTTCAAGTTTATTTATTAAGTATACTTATGTAAAGTTCAAGTATATTTTAAAGTATAGTTTATGTAGCAAGTATACAAATATCAGTTTTCTAGTAGTAGACTTGTAAGTGTACTGTTTCAATACTCCTTGGGACTAAATTGGCCCACTTTCTAGTATACAAAAGTATATTTTTAAGTATACTCTAAGTATAACAGTAGCAAACTTTGAGTACACAACTAGTTTACTTCTATGTTTGTAGTTTGTACTGCAATTATTCTAAAAGTGAACTTACAGGTATACTGACAGTTTACGTATTAAATACTTTGTTCACTTGAAAGTGAAAGTGACGTGACATTCAGCCAAGTATGGTGACCCATACTCAGAATTCGTGCTCTGCATTTAACCCATCCGAAGTGCACACACACACAGAGCAGTGAACACACACCCGGAGCAGTGGGCAGCCATTTTATGCTGCGGCGCCCGGGGAGCAGTTGGGGGTTCGATGCCTTGCTCAAGGGCACCTAAGTCATGGTATTGAAGGTGGAAAGAGAACTGTAGATGCAGTCCCCCCACCCACAATTCCTGCCGGCCCGAGACTCGAACTCACAACCCTTCGATTGGGCGTCCGACTCTCTAACCATTAGGCCACGACTTCCCAAAATTGGATTCAGAATGATAATCAAAACGTAGATGGAGTCGATCAACACCCCAAAGCTTCACTATAATTATTACCTCTTCATCGGTCGACATTTTATTCCATAACGTTACAGTTTTGATGCTGTTTCATGTCAGATGATTGCGTTACATGTGTTAGTATCTGTTGTTTCTTTTTCTTCTGCACTTATGTTTTTTTTGGAAATTCTGTACAGAAGATGTGTACTAGCGCCCTCTACTGTCCAACAATGAAAACACGAATTGAATGAGCACAAGTTTAGCTCAAATATATTTACACTTTTTGTAAGTATAAGTCAAGTATACGTAAATGTGATTTTAAGTATATTTCTGAGAAGTACATAAAAAGTACTTTCCTATTTTTAGTTTAAAAGAAGTATACTTATAGCACACTTGAATAAACTTCTTTTTCATAAGGGTTTGAATGCCTCACCTTTACTCCTCCAAACATACCTCTGGGCATTGTGTCCAAACAACTCAATCTTTGTCTCATCTGACCATAAGACTTTCCTCCAGTAGGCATTTCCTTTGTCCATGTGGTCAGTTGCAAACTTGGGTTGAGCTTGAAGATGTCATTTTTGCAGCAGGAGCTTCTTTCTCGGACAACAGCCTCTTAATCCGTGGCAATGTAAAACTTTCTTAACTGTAGATTGTGACATTGGTGTTCCATCAGCAGTCAGTTCATGGAAGACCTGTGTTTTGGTGGTTCTTGAGTTCTTCATAACCATTCTGCCTTATTTCCTCTCAGTTGAGGGGGACAATTTGGGTTTTCTTCCAGACCTTGCCAAAGTGGCAACAATTTACAGAGTATTATACTTACAAACTATTTTGATCTTGGAACCTGTAATAGTTAAGACATAGCTCCATGAGACATTCCTGACTTCAAGTCTACAATCTTCTTTCTTAGATCTACACTGAGCTTCTTGGACCTCCCTATTTTGCCGTATATTTTGACTTGTATTATCCCTTGTATCTGATTCTTTGCTGCCTGCCTTGACCCTTGCCTGTTTTATTGGATTACTCTTTTATCTCGCCCTGGTTTGTACCTGTTTGCTGTTGTTTGACCTGGCCTGTTTTGACCACTCTTCTAAATAAAGTAGCATTTGGATCCTCAACTCTGTTGTCACGCCTCCAAAATTACAGTTAGGTTTATCAAATGTGTAATTAAATTGATTTATGAAAACTGGCAAGCATCCATTGGCAAGAATGTAGGCAGAAGTTAATTTACCCAACTGTTTACAAAGCTGAATGTGATTATGTAGATTGTTAAGGTCTATTATTTTTGGGGATTTCTTGATAAAGCATTAATACTTGTGAAATTCCAATCTATGTGTTTCCCTTGTACCTGTTTAACAATGTCTTTTGTTCTTGGTTAACAATGTTGAATGTTTCCTGCCTTCCCAGAGTCATATTTTGAGTTTTTAAAGACACAGCATTTCTTATTCTTAAACAATTATTGATTTATATTCTCAGATTTACAACAGCTGGGTTCAAAACCTTGACAATATTATTACAGTTTCCAAGGAGTACTCTAACAGTTTGTTTCTGTAACTCTGTATGAGTTGAGGGATTGCTACTACTGTTGAAGGACAGAACTGTATATTGGTGTGGGATAAGATTGTTAAATAATGACCAGCACTTTTGATCATCTGCTTTTCACATTTTGCACATTTTATTCTTTATTAATCCTGAAATGAACAATTAAGGATGTCATATCCCTTGCCATCAAACACATGCTTTTCTCCTTTCTGAGAGCCACAGTAATAGTTTGAATTTGCACAGAGAGAACATTGTCCGAGCAGCGTCCTTGCTGCAGCTTGCTGTTAGTAACATGGAATCCAAGTTCAATGTTATTTCCACCCTGTATTGAAGCCACTACATACATATAATTGTTTTAATGTGAGGAGTTGCATTGGGAATTTGGGAAATTGGGAAATTTAATGTGAAGAATTAGCATTGTCCTAGTCAAATCTAAATACTGTAGTTTGCTCAGATCCATCATGCTATTGTCACACTGTTACATTATGGCTGTGCCACACATCTTTGCTTGAGAAATTCAAGAGTTTTACTCTCACTCCTTCCCATCTCATTAAACTCTAACTGCTGTACTAGAATCAGATGTTCTATTTAGTAAAACATATTCTTTGGATATTTCTGAATATGGCAACTTAATTAACATGCACTGTATAATCTATGTAATATGCATGCTGAATGCTAATGTGCCTCTGTGAAAAACAGAAGGCTTGGTGGAATAAAATCTCTGAACTGGTTTAATCACTGAGCTAGAGTCAATCATGCTAGGAGCATACTGTACATCTGTGTTGTTGTCTGTGGCGAGACGGCAGTACTTAGAATTGTGCCGTCAGGCTATTTCTGAATGAATGATTTCTGAACTGAAAGAAAGTGCAGAGGATGACAGTTGCACAACTCAATACTTACATTTGTAATTTTAATTTTAAAAGAAGTAAAAATTATTTATTGACTGAGTGCACAGAGTCCTGCGGGCATATCTCTGCTACGCCTCTCTTTCAGGACTCTCCACCATGTCTGGTGGCCTCGGTGGGGTGTGGGTATTTTAGGCTATTGTGCACTTGCTGATTGTAAGATGTGCTATAATGATTAGAGCAGTTTTTAATTCACCTGAGATAGAAATAATTTGCATACTATCACGACCCATAGGTCCTAACAACTTGATATGCCATATTTCCCCTTAGAAGGTTTATTTTTTATTATTTTTTATTTTTTTGCGCCAAAGATAAAGATTAAATTCTCACTATGACAGCTGTTATTTTGCATTTCTACCCTAAAGGATTGTGATGGGATGAAAGATATCTCTTAGAGGGGAAAAGTCTTCAGGGTCTGAAAAAAGACTGTAAGTGTAAACAATTTTTTGTCATCCACAATTTAGGCACAGGTAATATAAATCATGTGAGCTCTGCATTAGCAATCCTCCCATTCTTTGTGGTGAAATTAATTATTTACAGCTTATGACCAGGCTACTGAATCAAATAAAAGTTACTGAATTTTACATGTAAAGTTGCAAACACATACACACAATGTAATATGCATTGCAAGCACCTGAAAATAATTGCTACCATCATAACGGGCAGATTAATGGTTTTCATAAGTGGCTAAATGCTACAGTGAGCTCCCATATGTCATCTCATATTGTGCTAATTTGATTTTTCTCTCATATACAAATTGCATAAAGGACATACTGAGATGTCCTAATGTTGTAAATTAGCTGTTCATTTATGAGCATCTTGGCTTGTGGTGCTGAGTTTTCCAAAAGGAATCTGCATGTAGAAATGTGCAGCCCAGGTTATGGATAATGTTCTCACTTCCATCATTCTCAGCCATAATTAGTGTCTCACTCCTGTTTGTAACTATTTGAGTCATACCTGAATCTCCTTGACCATTTAGGGCAGAAAATGTGTGATTTTCTTCCAAATGCCCTGCTTTTTATAACCAATTTACACAGGAGGAGATGCCAAACGTTTCCATGGATTTATTAGCAGGAGAAATGAATTCATTTCTCATGCATGTTCTCCAGCAGAGTTTTACATGAAAATCTATTGTATTTTTTTTTTTTTTTTTTTTCGTCTGAACCATTTCTGACTTTTGACCATCTTCTGGCTGTGTGGCCAATGACTGTGAAACTAGATGTGAAGGACATTCAATGACTGTAGGGCGCTGATGCAGACTTTTATAAAACTGCAATGACAGATGTTGTCCAACCACAGGGCTGGACATAGAGAGAAATTTCTCTTTTGGTCTTTCAACAGGTGTGAAAACCTGTCAGCAATATATTTCTGTAAACATGAAGGTCCAAAGGGAATGAAATGCAAAATGTGATTTTGGTTGGTTTTGGAGGTTTTTTTTATATTAAGACTGTCCGCTTTTGGCCTCTGTCATGCCTTCAAAACTCTGAACATTATTTTTAATGGAGATATTTTTGCAGGTCAACTTAAAAATCAAATTGTGAATTAAAGTTAACTATGAACAGTTTCATATTTGGATTATAAATCACAAGGTACCAAGTTGTTATCCATACAAAATAGCCGTGACTGTCGTCTGTGTTTTCTGTTTTGTTCCAGGTCTTAAATATGGAGTTCCTGTAGCTCAATTTGAAGAACATGGTTAATCTGAATAGCTTCTTTTCAGTAAAACAGCTGCATGTGGACATTTCTTATTTACCTTCATGCAGCTCAGAGTCTGTTAAAAACAAATCGGCTTAATTTACTTTTAAGTCACTCTGTTATTGCATGCTATTGAATGAGTGATGAAATGACTGAATTACTGTCATTGCCTACCTTGCACCCTTTCAAACACAGTCAATAGAATGAGTTAGAAAAGCTTGCCTGAAGGTCCTCTTAATTAGACCTATATTCATTCTTACTCTGGGAGTTTATAATGTGGTGGGGTGGGGTGGGGGGGGGTGCTGATCTGTGCTCCCTCTGGTGAGTTGTTTGGTATGGGAAGCCAAACACACCGAAAGTGGTAAGAAAACGTGCGGTATTAAAGTGTTCGCGCCACGCTGACGTGTCATCGGCGCAGATCAATGGACTGAGCTGCGCGACAGACTCGACAGTGCAGAGAGGACGTGTTTACCAGCGCCACAGAACTGACAGCATGGTGATCTGTGATCTGATCTGTGCTCCCTCTGGTGAGTTGTTTGGTATGGGAAGCCAAACACACCGAAAGTGGTAAGAAAACGTGTGGTATTAAAGTGTTCGCGCCACGCTGACGTGTCATCGGCGCAGTTCAATGGACTGAGCTGCGCGACAGACTCGACAGTGCAGAGAGGACGTGTTTACCAGCGCCACAGAACTGACAGCATGGTGCGGATCAGTTAAGGCTGATTTATACTCGACACGTCCGCAAGTTCGATTGGGTGCACGCGGAAAATATGACATTGTGGTGTTGCCGGACGTTCGCTTTGAGTGCAATAATATTCTCCGCAGAAGTTACTTTTCTTCCTGTACATAACATAATGAAGATCAGTATTAAGTTATTACATTTATTTTGCTCATTATCTTTCATATTACTACATGTAAGCAGTAGTGTTACCTACTTTGAAGCATGTATATATTTAGTAGTCACGATCACAGTAGAAAGTTCCATTATCCTCTTAAAATTAAAATGTTTTATGGTTTCGTTCATCAAGGCATATTTTAAGTAAATTTGACATTTTAAGGCTATGTGTGTAACTGTAGCATATGATTATACTTGGAAAAAAAAGAGTAAAATGTACTGATACTTTTGTGTCAGGACATTCATTTTCTCTTACATTAACAATGGTTTTACTATAGTAAAAGTGCAGTAACCAGGATTGATTGTCATTTTTTTAACCCACAGTTTAACTACAAATATATGGTTAAAAGGTTAGTGTAATAAAATCATGGTTAATTTTTATGTTTTCCGATAAACCTTAAACACAATGCAGTGCAAAATTTAAAATACATAGTTTTGAATTTACATACACTGCCCCCAATTTTTTTTTTTTTTATTATTAATTACATTTTATTTATTTATTTAATTTGGAGTGTAGAGAAAAGCCTTACAAACTGTCTTCATTAACCTATATAAAATTGCAATGTTAAAGTTAAAAAACAACGTTCCCTTTACTAGAGACACCAAAAAACATATATTTATATATATATATATATATATATATATATACTATTTAATAATAGTTCAGATTTAAAATGGGCAGTATTGTGCTTAATGTAGACCATGACGACAACAACTAAATACAAATGTATATTATATATATATAATAATAATAAATTTACAATACCATAGTCCTCTTGAGGAGCACACCCAGCTTCTTATATATTAGAAGCTGGGTGTGCTCATCAAGAGGACTATGGTATTGTAAATTTATTAGCGTCTTATGTATTTTATATGTGCAGTTCTTCAAAATACAACTGTTTACATGTAGTAGAAAGATAAGCAAAATAAATGTAATAACTTAATACTGATCTTCATTATGTTATGTGCAGGAAAAAAAAAACATGAACTTCTGTGGAGAATAATGTTCGTGCTACGCTGTTGTAACCATAGATTGTATAAAAACAGGTTGTAACTGATCAGCACCACGCTGGTGAGATTAGTTCGCACCGCATTGTCTGTTCATAGGCACTGGTAAACACGTCCTCTCTGCGCTGTCGAGTCAGTCGCGCAGCTCGGTCCATTGCACCACAACAGGTCAGCGCGGTGCGAACACTTTAATACCGCGCTGTTTCGTCCCACTTTTGGGTTGTTTGGCTTCCCATAGTCTGGGACTGTAAATTTGAATGCTCTCTCTGCAATATAGCACAGCTTGAACACGGCATGCTGTCTTTGTTTCTGAACTGTGGAAATTAGATGATTGTAAAATCTGAGGATTTAAAAAAAAAAGTGTCTTCCCCTTTAAATAGCCAGAAAAAAAATCAGGAAGGAGAGAGAGTAACGTACAGGAGCTTGTGACCATGGTTGATTGTGGATGGTAAAAATCTGTTATCACAAGGGGCAAAATTTTTGCTCTCAACCCATTATTAATGACCTTGTATACAATAAAAACTTGCCATGCTATCTTTTTTTTTGTAATAATTGCCTCCTTGCTGTGATAATGCCATCATTCATCACAGACATTACTGGAGTGTGAATATGGGGACGCTGTTTTATGTTGTAAGTACACTCTTACATAACATTTGATTTTAATTTGTTGTTAAATTGTTTATTGAATAGCAGGACATCAGCTGAGAACATTATTATTAGGGGCCAAGCCCGAAGGGCTTTAGCCCCTATTGTTTCTGTAGGATTTCTTCTTCCTCTTCTTCTTCTCCAATGGGAGTCTATGGCAGCCCTATGAAGGGAACATAGGAAAATGATGAAATTTGGCACACTTGTAGTGATGGCCATGAATAGTGATCTGACCAACTTTGGGGTCTCTAGAACCAACTCTATAGCGCCACCAGCAGTTCAAAAATTCAACATTTAAATTGTAATAACTCCTGAACCCCTAATTCTATGAGAAAAAAAAAAAAAAAACCTTAGTACACCTGATCACTCTCTTCATGCAGATGACATTCAATACCTTACATTAAGTCTCCGCCCATTACAGTAGCGGCCATTTTGAAAAGTACAGTATTCAGTTTTTTCGCTACTCCTCCTTCAAATTTGGCCTAATTCTTCCCAAAATTTGCTTACATAATCTTCAGACCAAGACGCATAGAAATGACTGAACAGAATTTTCGCGCCTACTGGTCAAAAAAAAGTTATGAGGCTTTGAAGTTAACAATGGATGACCTGAAATTGGTTCAGAGGCTGTATCTTGGCCAAACTTTGATTAATCGACACAAAACTTGGTACACTTCATAAGCACCATGATCTGAGGGTCAATGCCAAAGTTGGGAACAGCGCCACCTATGGGTCCTGAGATATCAGAAATTCACATTTATGCTTATTACTTTTGAACAATTAGTCAGAAAATTATGATCTATGGATCTATGTCTATGGATTCTTTGGATCATTCCGAATCTGTGGATATCAACTTTGTCAGAATCAACTGAACCACCTGTCCGCCATTTTGAAATTTGTCAGAAATTGCAATATCTTTTGAACAATTTGACATATCTGCACAAAAATCGATAGGGATCATCAACACCATGTCCCGGGGGTACCCCGGAAGTTTGAAGACGGCACCACCTAGTGTTCCAGAGATATAACGATTCTTGCAAAACCCATTATAACTTTTGAAACTATTGATCAAATTTTGTTATTTTTATGTCATTTCATTCCGTGGGTTATGCCGAATCTGATGATGTATATTTTGTCATTTTCCAACGTTGTGCCTGTCAGCCATATTGAATTGAATGAAAAAAAAAAAATTTGCTACTCCTCCCAGAAATCTTGTTTAATTTTGTTCAAAATCTGATCAGATGATCTTCAGACTGAGCCGCACAGAAATGACTGAACAGATTTTTGATATTCACTCCCATTCCCGACATATACCTCACAGAAGTTGACCGTGCCTGTGTTAGTTGATTTATGCTAGTTAGCTTAGCATGCTAACACGTTTCTATTCATTCTAATGAGACTCTTCGGCTATCAGGTTAACCATAAACTATGTTAACATTATTTAGCTTAGCATGCTAATCTGGCTTAAATGCTAAATCAGGTTTTTGAGAGATCATTCTCACACCTTAACCTCGCTTCTGTGGCTTGTCAAATGTGTGTCAACTAATGTGGTGCACTTGGCTAAGGCACTGGTTCCGAACCTGTGAGGTCGTGGGTTCGAATCCAGGGAGATTAATGTTGCTTCTGTTCCAGATGTTGGATTTTCCGTGTCTGTTCGTACTGAATCAAAAACTTGTTTTTTGGTCCTTCTCATCTGAAGTTCTGTGCAATTTCAAACTTCTCTATTTCTGAACCGATCTGTTGTCCTGACGTACGTTCTATTTCTGCAGTTTTTCTTCCTCCCGCTCTGCTCTCGGCTACAGCCCTTCAGGGCTTGGCCCCGGTATTGCTGCTTGCAGCTATATTTATTATTAGTAGTAGTAGTAGTAGTAGTAGTAGTATTGTTATTATACTTTTTTAAAATAATCATCCTTGTGATTAAGCAATATTATTCAGGGAGGATCAAGCGCCTTCAGGTAATGATAAATCTTTGTGAGCGTTTACAGATTCATTTAGGAACTTATTTGTGAGTGAGTTATTGAAACATTCATCAAACTAATTCATAAATCACTAAAAACACCACTACTGTATGCTGCCCAGAAACACAAAACAGTTCAATCTGCTGCTACAATTTGCGTTAACAGAGAAAAACAAAGTAACTACTGAGTTTCATGTTTTTATTTCTAGTCAGTGAAAATGTTTTTATTTCTAGTCAGTGAAATCTTTAAGCAATTATATTATACATCTGGTTCAAACAGCTGTACTGTGGGACATGTGGGAGTAACTTCCGAGCCATTTCACCTCTCAACACGTTAATAAACCATTTAAAATAATATGTCTTGGTGTATTCTTGCTTTAACAAATGTTAAGGTTCTGCATATGATCCATCAAAAGCACTGTGTTGATTGTACAGCTCTACATAACACACAAAGTGGCATCACACATCAGCCCTGTCTCAAAGCACTCACCATCACCTTGCCCACACGTCAGTCTGCTAGCAAGCCAAATGAGGTTAGTGTGTCATTTTGAGGAGGAAAATCTTTTTTCAGAAAGCTTTTAGGGGGCAGGTGTGGGAGTCTCTCGCCTGCTTCTGTTATCCAAGGCACAGCTTGGTTTTACAAGGTGCTCTTTCCACTGTCACCAACTGGAAAATGCCTCTGCCACCTTTCATGCATTCATCCTATTTTTCTCACTGCCTGTCATTATGGCTTTGCTGCCTTGCTAATATATATATACACAGTATGTGTATATATGCGTGTATATATATATATATATATATATACACACACACACACACTGCATGTTTCCTCCACATTCCAAAAGCAATGTAAAATGCTCATGACATGTTGCTTTTAGAAGAGCACTTTATTTGAGAGTAAAAGGGAAAGAAAGAATGAAATTAAGATGGAGGGGACTATGAACTGCCTGCCACTTTGTTATAAAAAGCAATATTCTTGAACTTTAAATGGACATTAGTTAAAAAATTAATGATGGAACATCTTAGCCAAATTTAGGGACTGTCTAAAAGCCAGCTTTCACTTTTTTTTTTTTGCTAGCTTTCACTTTTTCCCATCCTGTTATGCATACAGTCAAAGATGCCAAAGCAGCCAGAGGTGGGAGCCAGAACTATGTGTTTTAAAACCAAGCAGTTCTCTGTCCCTGTTTTTTTTTTTATTATTATTATTTATATATACAACATGCATGACATGCAAATGAGAATGAAAAAGGACATTTTTTGTGACTAAAAGAAACTTAAGTTGTATTGAATATATGGATGTGCCAATGGCACCGCTTGACATTTTGAGATAAGAAAGATTACGAAAAAAATAATCTCCATCCATATCTCCATCCAGCCATATTACAACTCATCACTTTTGTTTCAAATTCTCTTTGCATGATGGACCTTGCCACAGTGGAACAGTTCCCAGACCTGTAGCACTGTCTCTGCTTTCGGTTGCTGATCTAGCCTGAGTTTACCCACAGCTATGGATCTAGTGAGTCACTTCGCAGATCTGTCTCTGTCAGGTTTCTAGGCAACAAGGAAAGTAAAACCAGGTTACAGACAGATGTAAGTTAATTATCAGAATACACAATTCTACGGGTACATATGTTAAGCATGAATATGTAGAGAATTATGAATAATTATGAAGATTCTGAAGTTTGTGTAAGTTTGAAGAATTTAATTATCTTTGTCTTTGTTTCAGTTTCTGTGATATCTGTATTAGTTCTTGCTTGTTTCTGTGGTAACTCAGTTGTCTCATTATGTTCAGGTGTTCATGATTTAGTTCTTCATTTACTCTGTGTTTAAATATTCCCTGTTGTGTTAATTCTGTTGTCAGTTCACATTACGTTTACATGCTAAAGGTATTGTTATTTGCTATTTCTGAGTCTACTATTTAAGTCTGTTCCTGTTCAGTCATGTTTATCATGCGAGTTTCTACAACAAAGCCTTTATGGATTTGACAGATGAACCGACCATCAAAACGAGTAAAAGAGAGAAAACATGGACTCACCAGCTTAGATATTTCTCCTCCTGCTCAAGAACTGAAGGTTTTTGGGGTATTAGGGATGGATGCTCCTGGAAGTTGGTCTCACCCTCACAGCCAGCAAGCCTGAGGCTCCCACTAAGCTCGTCCTGGAACCAGAGCTGGATACCATCAAAGCCCCGGAGACTAAGTGCGCTGATCAATCCACCTCAGAACCAGAGCAGAATCTGACCTGATTGATCTGTGGAACACAGATCCTATTTCCACCCAAAAACCCACCCCAGAGTCATCACCTTCTTTGCCAGTCCCATCCAGATGTTTGGATGCTACTGTCCTGTATGGAGCTCTTCTTCTGCCTATGCCTGACTCCCTGGTCCCATCACCCACACTGGTGATGGTTAGTTCCCTAGATCCTTGGCTCTCCTTGGCTCTGCCCCTCACCACTAGCTCTGTGTGGTTCGTCAGTTTTACCCCGGGCTTACCCTCCACCAGCTCGTAATGAGACTGAGTCCCTGGGTGCTCCTCGGGCATCCAGGACCATGTCTCCACCTCGGGCTGTCAGCCCTTTGGCTTCGCCCCAGCTCTTTGTTCCCTTGTCTCCACCATGGCCTGTCTGTCATGGAACTCCCTCAGTCTGCCTTGTCCCTCCAGATCAACCTCAGTCAGTTGTCACTCAGCCTCCGCCATGGACTAACGGGTTTCAGGCTACACCCTGACCCTCCATCCATTCGGCTCCAATGGGCTCCTCCTTTCCTTTGGTATTCCTGTCATCCTTACTCACTCCATTGTCACCCCAATTAGGCAAATCCCTATTTCCACCTCGGTCACATGAGCCAGTAGCTCTAACTTGGGCTTCCAGGTCTTCATGTTGCCCAGGTCCATCAACATCTCTGCTCTGCCAGTTCCTTCACTCACCCTGGTTCTCCATCCTTTGATCGGATTCTGGGGTCCACGCAGCCCTTCAGCCAAAGCTCCACTCTGGTTCCTCCCACAATGGTGTTGGTCTCCTCCGACTCATCCAGGTCCCTGTCCTTCACTAGCTCCATGCCCTCCATTCCCACCAGATTATTTATTTTATGGCACGAGGTTGCACCTTCCGGGAACAACTGTTGTCACGGTTATGTTCAGTTTAATTCAGTTTCTATAATGTCTGTATTAGTTCTTGTTTGTTTCTATGGTAACTCATTTGTCACTCATTATGTTCAGGTGTTCTTGGTTTAGTTTCTCATTTATGAAGTATGGAGTACAATGGAGTACAATGTATAAATGATAGTTTTCACGGGTTAAAGAAAGTGACAAAACCATATTTATGGGGCTGTGTTGCCAATGCAGTGGTTCTCAAATGCCCTTTTAGCATTAAACTACTTTTGTACAACACTTACAAGACATAATAGCATGCTTTAATCACAATATTCTGTCTGTCTAGACACAATTGGAACACTTCTTTCAGGCTGGATACATTATCAAAACCATGCTAAAAAATGAATCTAATGTGTTTGAATCAAAAGCAGGCCTACTTTAAAATCAAGCATATAAATATGCTTCTCATTAAAACAGGTTTAGACACGAGGCTATTTTAAAATAATAGAACATAAATTAGAAAATAAAATGTTGGTCAAATCAACCTGAAACAGAAACAAGTACAAGTGCAAAAACAAAGCAGTAGATTTACTATGATAGTATATGATATACAATTATGATAACTCAAGTTATGCAGTTGCTTCTGACTAAACTTCTGTTTAAGCGGTTCTTAATTCCAGTCCTCGCGACCCCCTGCTCTGCACATTTTGTATGTCTCTCTTTGTTAACAGACCTGATTCAGATAATCAGCTCATTAAAAGTGATCTCCGTGCATGAACTGTGTTCCGATTGACATGGTCCCTACACAGTGTACATTGCTCCCTACTCCCTGATCAGGGGAAATCTGTTGAAGTTTACTTCACTTCGGAACATTCATTCACGGATTTGCACTGTGCAATGTCTTCACACATGGACAAGTGTGACATCATCTACCTTGTTAAATAAATACAATTTAAATTCACATCTTGCACACTTCAATGCACTTTGAATGGAACATACATTATACGTTCACTTCGAACAGGAATCATGGCGGAATATCCTGTGATGTCCACCTCACAGGGCACTTACAGTACGTTCAAACAGAACAAACGTCTGAAGTGATAAGAGAGACATTTAAAAATGTGCAGAGCAGGGGGTCGCAAGGACTGGAATTGAGAACAGCTGGATTAATGAAAGCATTTACATAGAAGTGAAGCGTGGATAAAAACGCAAGAAATGAACAAAGTTGTTGCGCTTTTTGTGAACCAAATTGGATGCAGGGAAATCTATCTTGATTTTTTTGGTCAGATTAGTTGACAAGGACACAGCAGTGTTTGTCCCCACAAGGTCTAGGCGAGCAGTTTCTCTCTTTAAAATTGAGCTCTCCTTCACCATCATTGCAACTCACTGTGCCAATTAGCGATAGGCTGTGGCTCTTTCTTGGGTCTTTTTGTGTGGATTTGACTTGGGCTGCCACTCACTATTAGTAAACATAAAACAGATGCATTGAAATGAAGCAGATCTCTGCTCCTGTTTCTTCCCTTTTCCTCCTGTCAGTGCATGACTGTCATTTCTCTGCTACCTTCATGGTATCTTTATGTAGCAGGAAAGAACGGCAGATGAAGGAGAGCAGCAGTTAATTTCGTTGAATAAATAAAATAATTGTCGTCATAACTGTGGTCAACAACTTTTTTTTCACAGACAACAATGAGATGATAATGAACTAAAAGTCTTTTTGAATGACAAAAACTATGATTTAAATCTATTGACATTTTCCTCAACAAATAAAAACGAGAGTTAGGGAGGGACGATTTGGAAAGAGATTAATTCAGAACGAATCTGCTGCGTGGTTCAGAGGTTAGATGCATACATATGAACTGACGGGACATAAGTTAAAATACACTTGCTGCACGTCGCATAAAACATTCAAAAATGTCAATATGTGGGAGTAAGAGAAGAGCAGACATATGGATAAATCTTACGATGCAAGAAAGAGTTCAATTCGGTCCTGTTTTCTAAATGCAGACACTGAAGCATACACATACAGAAAGTGCGTTTCACAGCGCGCGAGTACTCTTTCGCATCGCATGAGCGGAGAATTACACAAAATGATGTTGAATTGTCCGTTTTGACGAGTATTCACGTAAACACAGTTGATTAAGTCTTAAGTGAATGTAAACAGTAGGGAGAACATGTAGGCTATCGGTACATTGCACCAATTGCAGCTGTGCATTCAGTTTAAAAGGGATAGCAGCCTAATTTATTTGCTATTGTCCAAGTTATTTAATCAAGCAACAAAAGAAAGACAGAAAATCACGCACTGCTCTTGACTAATATTAGATATTAATGCATCTCATTAATATCTAACCATATGCTCTAAGCTTTGTCACTCTGATAAACAGAAGATATCCAATCTGTGCAATTCATATTTCATCAGTGTATAATAGTGTATGTTCAATAGTCTTTGGATTTGCAACATGGACTCATTCATGTTGACATACTTATAAATACTTTAAAATGCAACTATGTAATGCATCATTTGTAAGTAATGTGGAATGAAACAAGGCTGATGCAATGCATGCAATCCTTCCAGTCTCTTGTCTTGGTTGCTTAAACATTACTGCAGCACATCTTCACATTTTGTGCAGACTGGAGTTCACAGGTAATGCTGAGAATTATTCAACCGTTTCTGCAGGTATGAAAATAACCCCTTCATTTTCCAGGCCGTGACAGTGCTATCCAATCCCAGTGATTGTATTTATGAAAGAATGTGGGATGGAAGCAACAAGCCCTCTAAACTAATTGTAGGTAT
This sequence comes from Cyprinus carpio, assembly GCF_018340385.1. Classification (NCBI taxonomy): domain Eukaryota; kingdom Metazoa; phylum Chordata; class Actinopteri; order Cypriniformes; family Cyprinidae; genus Cyprinus; species Cyprinus carpio. Next base: position 179,847 of record NW_024879317.1, on the reverse strand, counting down.
GAGTTTCCACAAAGAAGAGGCTGACCATCAATCAAGTCACATCACATGAGTGCTTTGTCTCTGTGTGTGCATATAAATGTGTATGAGTGTAAATAGATGACTGTGAGCACTCTGAAGGAGACTTCAAGAATCTCAATGGCCTCTGCAGTGTCCTGCAGGGCTAACCTTGATATAAGGACAGACTTGTCTCATGGCAAATGATACTTGATATCATTTCAAAGACAGCAGAGAGGTTGGCCATTATCTGAATCGATAGTGACAGTTAGAAGATAGTGAGAAGACAACATACTCATCACTCACCTTCGTGATCTTGGGATATGACATCCTTTTCATGTGACTGCTCTTTTGCCATGTCCTGTGTTTAAGCGGTCACTTTGCTGAGATGATGGGCTGACATGAGACAACCTACTGTACATCATGTAACACATGCAGTGATGGTCAGGCTATTAAAAGAAGCCGATCAATTACTTTCCCTTTGGAAATCTTTGAGCAGTTGCTTGCCAGAAAGTGTTTAAACAATCAATGTAATTATATATTTAAAAATGTTCTTATATGATTCTGAATGATTGTTACATCACATCCTATATGTGTTTGGCCTGCTGAATGTCAATTGTTAGAAACCCTCTGATAGATGAAGGAAACAGTGCTGGACTGCAGTAGAAAGGAATTCCATCAGTCCAAGATGACAACTCTTCCTGCACTATTTATCGGCAGGCACTTTCAGACCACAGCAGCATTTTTAGCTAAAGATATTAACAAAAAACAAACCGCAAATCATGTTCGCAAAGCTGTGCGTTTTACTCTTTCATCTTTACTCTCCTGCTGTAAACTGAGCTATGACACTATGCTTATCTGTTGTGCATCTCTTACAATTTTCATGCTCTGTAATAAGACTTCTTGGTTACATTTCTGCCTGTGATTTCATGTTGACTGCAGACTGCAGAGACCAAAATAATGTATGTATAAAAATAATAATAGTAGATTGAAATCAATAATACAAAATAACAGTAATACCTTAAAATCAATCTCTTATTTTCCTTTCAGATTCTTGTATTAATTTCCTCTGACCTAAAAAAAAGAAAGGATGCATTTAGGTAACATTGTTTCAAGTAACTGAACTTAACTAAAAGTGTTAAGTGTATTTCTACAGTGTATGCTCCAGTCACATAATTTTACTATTAAACTTAATTTCATTATTTAATGTTTTATATGTGTCTCTGAACCTAAATAATAATATTTAGAATAGCCTTGAAATAATGTTATGTTTTTCTGTTATATGGCTCTGGGGTCTCTGGGACACCAAACAGAAAATGATCACAAACCAGTAGGAGGAATACCTTCATTCAAATTAAATCACAAGCACATTTTTCATTAAAATTGTGTTTTGTTTTAAATTATGCATGAAAAAAAATACATTATATTATTTACTCTGTTAGTTTACATTGCTAATCTTGAGGTGAACAATTAATCTGTGCAAGTTAATCTACTATATATATATATATATATATATGTATATATATATATATATATATATATATATATATATGTGTGTGTGTGTGTGTTTGTGTGTGTGTGTGTGTGTGTGTGTGTGTGTGTGTGATCCTGGACCACAAAACCAGTCATTGAGATTTATACATATATATACACACACACATACATATTTACATTTTTCTTGGTAATCTTTAGTGAAAATCTGAACATTTCCTTCCGCTCTGAAATGCCATTGCTTCTCTGATGACGTCAGTTTGACAGCTTGGGCAGAATATCCTTAAAGAGTTAGTTCACCCAAAAATTAGCTTGTGCTTTATTTACCCTTGAGATTTCCTAGGTGTATATGACTTTTTTCTTTCAGACAAATCCAGTCGAAGTTTGCAAAGAAAAATGTCGGAGGATTTCGATATAAACCAAGAGGAGACTTGTTTTCCTTTGCTAAAGTAAGGAAACTTTGCTTCCTTTGCTCCTATACACAAACTCACGAGACTAGCATATCTCAGAGGCGCGTGCGCAGCTTCCGCATATGACAGATAACTAAAGAGCGGGAGGAAAGTGTTTATTACGTTTGAAATATGGATATTTTTCTTACAAAAACGAATGCATTCACTACAGAAGACCTCTATTCACCCCTCAGAGCCGTGTGAGACATTTTATTATGAATGTGCATGCTTTTTTTGACGACTTGTGGACTGTTCAACTGCAACATCCGCTGACTGCAATGATGGAGCTTGAAATGGCCAGGACAATTTTTTATATAACTCAGACTGGATTTGTCTGAAAGAAGAAAGTTATATACACCTAGGATGCTTCGAGGGTAAGTAAAACACAGTCTAATTTTCATTTTTGGGTAAACTAACCGTTTAACCATTTCCTTTCAACCGTAAATTTGCTGCGAGTGAAATATGGAGAGGAGGAGCGCTTAAATAAACCCCACACTCTATTCAATATTCTGTTTCTGTTGGAAAATATGTCACAATACTTAAGGAAAGTTGGCAGCAATTTCTGGTTCACACGGACTTTAATGAGATGCTGTAGAAATGCAATACAAGTATGTTATCCTCCCCTTTCTGGGACTAACGCTCTATTTTTCAGTAGTTTTTTCCCCCTTTCTGTCTGTTGTAACAGAATACAACAAAGCTGTTAGCTCCATATTTACCCAGGCTGTTGCATGAGTGTGTGTTCTGGCCTTGTCAAATTGGAACATCCATCATACATTATCTGCGGGCCACTGCCCAGGCTGATCGAGACCCATTCACGTGACATGTCTGGATGTGAACCAGTGGCTTCTATGACCCCTACATCAGAGAAGCTTACAAATCTGGACTGAGTTTAGCATTCCAGGGCCTGAGTGCCATCCAGATGGCCTGGTCCCAGCTGAACCCACTGACACTGGCCATTATTCTCCTCCTTCATGGTTGGAGGCCTCAGCAATTCATAATGTAAAATGGGGATGAGGATAATTGCTGTTTTTACCCAAGGTTTTTGAGTGGAAAATTAAGTAATAATAAAAAGAGAAGGTTAGAAAATGGAAAAGGCACTGCAATTCTGGTACAATGTACCAATGTAATTTGTTTAACCAATATAAAACTGGCATTTAATTTTTTAGATGGATGAAAAATTCTGGAGGCAAAGAAGTGCATACAAAAGGGGGAAAGTGATGCCAGACACTCAATATACATTTGGTAGTACAGTAGTTGTAATTGATTTCTCTTTTCATATACACATGACAGGACAGTAGTTGTGAATGTTTTCACATTTCCCATCCATCCATCCATCCATCCATTCATAATAATCTCCACCCCAAGTTAAAGTTAAATACTCTAAACAATGAAAGATTTGTTTCACTTAATTGATGAGCTAAAGCTTTGTGGATTACTTGACGTTTATTATGATCTTTTAATCAGCCTTTTGGACTCTCATTCTGGTGGCCGCAGATAATCCATTGGTGAGCAAGTGATATAATGCTAATTTTGGAAAAACAAACTCATCTACATCTTGTGAGCGTTGATAAATTTTCAGCAATGATTTTAATTTTTTTTTGTATTATTATTTATCTGTCCCTTTAAGCAAGCTTTTAAGTTTATGTACAATTTTTATTTTATTCACATCTTGTGCTTTACACTGTCAGTTTTTGGGATTGAAAAACACAAGTTTAAAAGTTTGAGTCTCACAATGTCCCATTCATAGAGCAACATACAGTCGTGGCCAAAAGTTTTGAGAATTACATAAATATTGGAAATTCGAAAAGTTGCTGCTTAAGTTTTTATAATAGCAATTTGCATATACTCCAGAATGTTATTAAGAGTGATCAGATGAATTGCATAGTCCTTCTTTGCCATGAAAATTAACTTAATCCCAAAAAAACCTTCCCACTGCATTTCATTGCTGTCATTAAAGGACCTGCTGAGATCATTTCAGTAATCATCTTGTTAACTCAGGTGAGAATGTTGATGAGCACAAGGCTGGAGATCATTATGTCAGGCTGATTGGGTTAGAATGGTAGACTTGACATGTTAAAAGGAGGGTGATGCTTGAAATCATTGTTCTTCCATTGTTAACCATGGTGACCTGCAAAGAAACGCGTGCAGCCATCATTGTGTTGCATAAAAATGGCTTCACAGGCAAGGATATTGTGGCTACTAAGATTGCACCCTAAATCAACAATTTATAGGTTCATCAAGAACTTCAAGGAAAGAGGTTCAATTCTTGTAAAGAAGGCTTCAGGGCTTCCAAGAAAGTCCAGCAAGCGCCAGGATCGTCTCCTAAAGAGGATTCAGCTGCGGGATCGGAGTGCCACCAATGCAGAGCTTGCTCAGGAATGGCAGCAGGCAGGTGTGAGCGCATCTGCACGCACAGTGAGGCGAAGACTTTTGGAAGATGGCCTGGTGTCAAGAAGGGCAGAAAGAAGCCACTTCTCTCCAAAAAAAACATCAGGGACAGATTGATCTTCTGCAGAAAGTATAGTGAATGGACTGCTGAGGACTGGGGCAAAGTCATATTCTCCGATGAAGCCCCTTTCCGATTGTTTGGGGCATCTGGAAAATGGCTTGTCCGGAAAGAAAAGGTGAGCGCTACCATCAGTCCTGTGTCATGCCAACAGTAAAGCATCCTGACACCATTCATGTGTGGGGTTGCTTCTCATCCAAGGGAGTGGGCTCACTCACAATTCTGCCCAAAAAAACACAGCCATGAATAAAGAATGGTACCAAAACACCCTCCAACAGCAACTTCTTCCAACAACAGTTTGGTGAAGAACAATGCATTTTCCAGCATGATGGAGCACCGTGCCATAAGGCAAAAGTGATAACTAAGTGGCTCGGGGACCAGAATGTTGAAATTTTGAGTCCATGGCCTGGAAACTCCCCAGATCTTAATCCCATTGAGAACTTGTGGCAGGTGGACAAACAAAAACCCACTAATTCTGACAAACTCCAAGAAGTTATTATGAAAGAATGGGTTGCTATCAGTCAGGATTTGGCCCAGAAGTTGATTGAGAGCATGCCCAGTCGAATTGCAGAGGTCCTGAAAAAGAAGGGCCAACACTGCAAATACTGACTCTTTGCATAAATGTCATGTAATTGTCGATAAAAGCCTTTGAAACGTATGAAGTTCTTGTAATTATATTTCAGTACATCACAGAAACAACTGAAACAAAGATCTAAAAGCAGTTTAGCAGCAAACTTTTTGAAAACTAATATTTATGTAATTCTCAAAACTTTTGGCCACGACTGTACATCAGTATCTCAAAGCTGCCTGTATGAAAGTGCAATGGGAGTCAAGCTTTTTACAGTAACCATAGTGACAGTGACCAAAGTAATATCCGAGATAGAGTCATTCACTGAAACGGGCAAGACAGACAGTTCAAAATCAGATATAACAGCAGAAATTTGAAGGACAGTTCAGCATCTTTGGCCGTGACGTGACTCTGGAAGATGTGACATAAGACTTTGGATGATCAGCTGTGACGTGACGAGATTCTGGAATGGCAACCATTTTGTAAAAAGTCTTTGGGTGGCCATTTTGTGAAGAGGCTCTGAAGCAGTAGCCATGAAAGGAAGCAAGCTCTGGAAGAACAATACTGCAGGAGTGTCGTGTTCCTCCTCCACAACACCCACAGTGAATGCAGAGCCACTTAGAATCAAGGCATAGTCCATAAAGTCTTTCAAAGAGCAATTAAACTCTTCTCCAGGAAACCATGACTTCACAGATTCATGGAGTCCAAAGTGAAAAATGTCTTTTAAAGCAATCTCATCGAAGGGTAACTGATAGGACAGTTCACAAAACTGATAATCATAATCCTCAATGGAGCAGTCTCCTTGCTGAAGATGCAATAACTGGTTGACTGGGCCCATAACTGGTCTGGATGGCTCCATGAAAGCCGCTGGATCCGGGTGTGGATGGTGATTCTGTAACGTAGGTGGCTTGACAAGGGAGCGGGGATCCATTTGCAGGCTTTATTAAAGGTGAGTGAGGTCAAAACAGGCAGGGTCCAGAAACAGCAACAGCAGAGACAAAGCAAAAGAGTAATCCAGATACACAAGCAATGGTCAGGGCAGGCAGCAAACAATCAAAACACAATAATCAGGAACCACAGAAGGCAAGACAACTGGAGGCTAAACATTTAATCACCATCAAAATCAGAGAGTGTGTGTGCTACTTTTAAAGTCCTTCTAATGTGAGACAGCTGTGAACTGATGATTAGATCTGATGAACAACAGGTGATTGCAATTGATGATGTGTCCAGGCAGAGGATTATGGGAAATGGAGTCCGGGGTGAGTGGCAACGGGTACAAGATGGGGTGTCCTCTAGCGGAGCTCATGGGCACTCCAGCTAGAGATCGTGACACTATGAAGTTTACAGTAGGCATGTGGGATCTCAGTTTTTACTGTCATTTTTGTTAAAAATCTCATGTTATGAGACATTTGTTGTCATTTGTGTAATACCCAAAATGGTGTCTGCTGACTATGCAATTTAGCATGCACTGACATTAATCTCGACAGTCACAAATGAATAAGGTAAATAACGGTTTGAAATATCTTAAATAACATTACAGTGTTTAATGTGCATCCAATTCAAATACAAATAATTGTCTTTACTGACAAAACCAGCCACGGCCAGAGTGGGAGTCATTTTCAGCCATGGAGTTTCTATGGAGATAGAATTGTTGCTTAATTCAAAATAAATAGATCACGATCCATAAATAAATGTAAAGAGATTAACAAACATTAAAGCATGGGTTTCTGCTGCTTGAATTTGTACTTCAGAAATGAGGTCCAAGTTTAAGAATACACTAGAAGCTATTTTTTTTTTACATTTTTATTTAATGTAGTCTATTTTTTTAATCACTTTTTCTATATAACAGCATTAACTTACAATAGTGAAAGACTTCTTCCCTCAGGTAGATTGAATGTTTTTTTCTGGCTTGCTGGATGTTGGGCTCGTGTTCAATAGACAAGTTGTTTGCATTCACCCAAACTGTTTTGCCAAAATCAAAACATGGACGGTGGAAGGGAATTGCCGTTAGTACAAGTCACGCTCGCTATGAAGTGGGAGCAGCTGGAAGGATTTTGCTTGGTCTTAAAGCCTCCCTCAAATGGCTACACTCACAAAAAAAAAAAAAAAAAAAAAAAAAAAATATTTGTGCAAAAAGAATGATTAATTATCCGCTGAGAACTTGTTATTAATATTGTCTGGTGGTTACAGCATATGCCTGCAAATACGTGACAAACATGCATTCCATATACTATAGCTTTCATACAGGACACTTCTTTGATGCCTTAAATGTGGGACGATTCCGCATTATTCAGAATGGTTGGCAACCCTTTAACCTGCAGGCTGCGAGGGGGCTGTAAGAAATTTATAAATAAAAAAGAGTGGGGCTGCTGTGAGTACAAGCAGGAAGAGCATGTTTCAACCCTAGTGGCATGACAAGTCTTTACAGTCCATGTTTACTAAGTCTTATGTATGTTTACAGTCTCACACAGTATTTATGTATTTACACCAGATTGCCATTGTGATTCTAATCTAAATTTGTGTAAATAGCTTTTCCTTGTTCCAAATACTCATAATGCTCAAATTACTAATGGCAAAGAGACTTACTTTCTTGATGAAACATTTGTATATATTTAAATTTAATTAATTAATTAATTAATTTTTTTTATAAAAAAAAAAAAAATTAAATACATTAATTAATTAATGCTGTTGAGGAGCAGGTTATTGTCAGCGCACCATGTGGCCAGGGAGGAGGTTCAGCACCTGGCCACATGGTGCGCTGACAATAACCTGCTCCTTAACACCAGTAAAACAAAGGAGCTCATTGTGGACTTCAGGAAGAAGAAAGGAAGCACGCATGACCCCATCCACATTAACGGGATGGTTGTTGAACGTGTCTCCAGCTTCAAGTTCCTGGGAACCACCATCACGGAGGACCTGTCCTGGACCACAAACACCTCCAGCCTGGTCAAGAAGGCTAACCAGCGCCTCTTCTTCCTCAGAACACTGAAGAAGAACCAGCTGTCTTCAGCCATAGTGGTGAAATTTTACCGGTGTGCGATCGAGAGCATCCTGACCAGCTGCATCACAGTCTGGTATGGGAACTGCATGGTGGCTGACCGCAAAGCACTGCAGAGGGTGGGGAAAACTGCGTATGGCATCACAGGGACACCACTTCCTGCTATTGAGGACATCCAGAGGAAACGCTGTGTACGTCCAGCTCGCAGCATTCTTAAGGACTCCTCTCACCCTGACCATGGACTGTTTAACCTCCTGCCCTCCGGGAGGCGCTTCAGGAGCCTCCGGACAAGGACCAGCAGATCCAGGAACAGCTTTTTTCCCTACAGCTGTCTCCTTGCTGAACTCTGCCCTCTGACACCCCCCACACCATACACACAGACTCCTCCCCCACTTCATCACTACATCTGACCGATTTATTTATTATTATTTATTTACAACAAGCAAAAACAGCAAACTTGCTATTACTTGCACTACTGTCTGTTCATCCAGGAACACTGAATAACCCATTTGCACACTGAAATATTTTCTATGCACTTTACTTTCCATTGCAATAGTTTAAATTGTTCATATGTTCATAGTTCTGCCTATAGTGTACATACACTTCACATATTTCATCTGTATAATATGTTCATAGTACACCTATCTGTATATCATGCTGATAGTATTTAAAATCTGTAAATTTTGTCCATAATACTTATCTGTATAGTTATTGTACATATTGTAGACCCTGTATATTCTGTACTTACTGCTTATTGCACTTCTGGTTAGATGCTAACTGCATTTCGTTGCCTTGTACCTTACATGTGCAGTGACAATAAAGTTGAATCTAATCTAATCTAATCTAATGTTGTTGGTGGTGGAGTAGATTCAGGAAAAGCCAATAAATAAACTTAATATATATTTTTTAAAAGCCTCATATTCTCATTTCCTAATTAGTGACAGTTTTTATGACATTCAGCCTATCTAATAGTCAAGAACACCTACAGCTGGAGATAAGTTGCTGGTAGAGCTAAATAAATATTTCTGCAGATTATAAAGTCACTCACTGTTGGATATGTATCAAATAAATAAAGTGCTGTCATGAATGGTTCTCTGTATAGAGTTAGAGTCATTTACTTATATCACTCTTCAGCAAAACACGATTGCCAAAAAGCTCTCATGCTCCTCATATCTTTTATCTGTAATTATGAGTGTTTTTATTTTTTTGTTCTCACTTTCACAAGAAAGTGGTACATTTTCAAAACTCAGGATAGTCAACCCTGCAGGCTCCCCATGAAATTGGATTACTTTTAAACTTTTAAACTCGCTAAGGGTTGAATTTACTTTTTTAACTCTGCGGTTTGACATATTGCACAAATTAAATTTGAATGTAAGGGTTTTTGAATTACCAACAGTCATAGATGAAGGGTGTATAAAATTAGGAAGAGCTTACAGTCATAGCTAGTGATTAGAGAGAATTCAGTCCAGGACAGCATTGCCCTCCGTACTTCAAGATCTCCGGCGTTATTTCATCTAAGCCAGCCGCCTTGTTGTTCTTTAGGCTTTTGATTGCGATCTTCACTTCCTCAAGGGTGATGTTCCCAGTGTTCACCTCATTCTCCACATCGAAGTCATACGTAGTGGTCGGATCTGGTTGATTGAATGTCTCCCAGAAATGTTCCATCCACCGCTTATTCTGCTTATCTTGGGTGATCAAATGCTTCCCGTTTTTGTGCTTGATTGGAATGCTGGAGTTACTCTTTGTTCCAGTCAATTCATGGAATATGGGGTACAAGGTCTTGAAGTCATTTCGGTCAACAGCTTCCTGCGCTTCAGCACCTTTACGCTCTAGCTATTCTTTATTATCCTTCAGATAGCTTTTCTTCACAAGTCTGTCCAGCCAGGCCTATCTTCGGCTTCCTTCTTCCATCTTGTCCATTGTTTTGGCCTGGTCATTTGAAGCTTTGCGGCTTCTCCACTTTTGGCTGACGCATATGAAGTCAAACTCATTGAAATTTCGCCCATCTGGTGAACGCCAGTTCTTCTTGTGGATTCGCCAGTGTTGGAAGTATGTGTTCCCGATGTATAACCCGTTATGTCTGCAGAACGACGCCAGCCGCTCCCCATTGTTGCTGATGAGGGCAGGTAACGTGTGGGCACCGATCACGGTTTCGAGTCCTCGACGGGGGCCGCCCAATTGGGCATTGAAATCCCAATCAGGATCTTCAGGTCAGGATTTGGGATGTCGTCGAAGGCATCTTGGAGCTTTTCATAAAAGTCGTCCATTGCTGCATCATCCACACTGTCCAAAGGTGCATAAACTTCCGACGCCGTCATATTACTCTGAGCCGAAATCCCGCTTGTTAGACCAAAATGTCCATTTATTTTAGCTGTTTCCGTAACAATGGTTTGTTTTACGGGGACAGGTTGCTAGCCCAATGCCCAACCCTCCTCCTTTTGCATCCGGGCTTGGGACCAGCATTAGAGGAGTTCAAACCTTGATTATTAGTGAGAATAGAAAAGCTAACACTTGGCCTCCTATGTTGCGGGTCAGTTTGACCAACATTCATTTTTTGTACTGCTTTAAGTCAGTGAATCAGTACGGAATCATGAACACTGATATACTATAGATTTTAAATGTTATAAATGATTATTTGATGTTCTTAGAATTTAACAATTATATTGTCTATTGGTGTAACGTTGTTTTTCCTTTTTTTTCAATAGTTGTATAATCAGTGATTGGATTCACTAGAAAAAAAATAAAATAAATAATAATATATATATATATATATACATATCCAGTAAAAATATAATTATTTAAATGTAATCTACTGATGAAAACAGGCATTATGTGGACTAGCAAATACTCACCCCAATAAACATTATATCCAATAGTATATGCAGTAGTTTAAAAGTATATTAAACCTATTAAGACCCTGCGGCCTCATATGAGGACATTATATTTTTGTGAATTTCTCTGAGACTGTACATGCCACAGTTTTAAGTCTGGATGTCCTGTACAGAGCACATTCAGGGCTTTTCAGAGATACTAAATGATTGGATGTTTCACCATGACCACTCCCTCTCCTTGGTCATCAAAAATGTCTGAAATTAATTTAGTGACACTCTTATGGAAATATGATAATATTTTGTAATTATCATTTAAATCTGTACAATTTTTAAATTGTGTGTCATGAATCAACAACTCAGAAAAATTTTATGGGGTTTAAAATCAAAATATGACTTTCTGTTCTGAAACAGGACGTTGATTTCATACATGTCCTCATATGAGGGCACCGGGACTAAAAGCATGTTTATTACGCATTTTGGGAGACATAAATGAATAGGGAAAAAATATATATTTTTCAATAATCTATGAAATATTATATATTATTATGAAAATCTTGTCAATTATTACTCCCATTATTACACTTCTATTTTCATTACATGTTGCCCCCCAAATACATTTATATGCAAATTAGATTTAGTTTAAAGATACATTGTACTGTATATAATGAGAAAACCCATTTATGGTAATTTTATACAAATTTTGCAGAAAGAAAAATGCTATATTGAACCTTCTGTTATAACATAGTTGAGAATCATCTTTATACAAAGTTTGTTAAAAAAAAATAAAAAATAAAAAATTATTGAAAACTAAAAATGTATTGGTGATTAAAAAAAAAACGTCTCAGGTTACGAATGTAACCATGGTTCCCTGAGTAGGGAACGAGACACTGTGTCCTCTAGGGGTCGCTATGGGGAACACCTCGTCGTGACCCGTGTCTGAAGCATACAAATGAAAAAAACACCAACGAGTTGGCCGGCGACAGACTCTGACGTCACTACCGGTGCGACTATAAAACAGGCACCGGGAAAACACGTCATTCACTTCTTCGTCTGAAGCTTGCGTCCGAAGCATGGCAGGGAGCTAGAGGACGCAGTGTCTCGTTCCCTACTCAGGGAACCATGGTTATATTCGTAACCTGAGACGTTCCTTTTCAAGGGAACTTCGAACTGCATCCTCTAGTGGTCGCTATGGGGAACAGTATACCCACGCCGCCATGCTGAGGGGAGTGCAGGCCAGAATCATGGCGAACACTAAGTGCCAACTCTACCATTTCAATGGGAGTTGCCCCCGGGACGTTTAGACGGCTCTCTGTGACAATACCCCTTACGGCCAAAGGCCTAAGCTACATACCCAACTTAATTGTTAGGGCCTCGGCCCGGTGTTAGAGCTAAAGGCTTGGAATCAGGAAAGATTCCTTTAAAGGGATATGGCTAGGAACCTAGCATTTTATACTAAGTCTTGCCTGTCACACAGGGGCTACAGCTTGCTTCCGCAAAAGCTTGCTGAAGGAGCTGTCTCAACAGATCTCCAGTAGCAACACCCTGTTTAGATAGGTATCCGAGGATACATGGGTGGAGTGGCGCCCAAGATGAACGGGGCTTTTACCAGCTCAAGAAAGGGCACGAAGCAACCCGCGCGAAGCCCTCACCATATAGGATTTTAGAAAGAGCGCAGAGTACTAGCGTGCGAACTTACCACAGTGTGGATTTCAGAAAGTGTGCAAAGACTTCATGTGCACACTTACCATATCATGGATTTTCAAATACTGTTCTAAGGAAGGGCTCTCGTGGCACTCTGATAGAGCAGCTCATAGATGGAATGGTGCATCTCAAAAAAGTATGTTTGAGAGTCATCAACTCGATCTGTTGAAATAATGCTGGAGCGCTCTGGGAAAAACAGTTAACTCAGTCTCATATGAGAGGAGAACTCCTGAATCCAGAGTAGCACGCTCATAGGCGACCCTTCTTGGAAAAGGGGGAGCGCTGCTAAACTACCACGAGAATTGCCCGAATAGCCCCTCATGTTGAGGGAAGCAATGCTTGAAGTGTATAAACAAATACACTGGCTGAATGGAGCCCAAGGAACCAAGGTCTAATCATCTCAAGAAAGGGAACGAGGCAAAGCGCGTAACCCTTACAATACAGGATTTCAGAAAGTGCGCAGAGTCTTGCGTGCACACTTACCAATACGTGGATTTTTAGAAAGTGCGCAAATTGTTCACGTGCACACTGACCACCATGTGGTTTTCAGAAAGTACACAGAGCTTAGCGTGTGTACCTAAAGGTTCCTAAGCATCGCAGAGGCGCTGAACCGCACGGGAGAGGCAAGCTCGAATTTTATAAACCTCTAGCGAGGGGAGCATCACCTGAGGCAGCATATACAAGAAGACTTCTGTAACTGCCACCTTCACTTCCCGCTGGATGCGACAGCACCTAAGCGGCCAGGAGACCCCTCAGGGTGACCTGGCCGGACATCCATGAAATTCCCTGCAGTGCTGTGCCAGGCCTGATGATCAAGGAGGCTCCCGCAGAAACCTGTTATCTCAGCCGCCTAATACCGGAACATGAAGCCGGATGGCTGGTGCTGACGAGTGTTTAGTAAACACTGTAACTGAGCACTGCAAAGGAGACTCCCAGAGTTTATTAGTAGACACATAACCACCAGCAATTTACACATAAGTATATACAGAAAGGGTTATTTCCCACCCTCCTGTGCTGGAGCCCCGCTCAAGGGGCGCCTCCTTTTAGTCCGGACCATCAGTAAGGTGGTTGGTATGAACATAGAACCAGCCAAAAACATTATAGGTCCAGCATAGGAGAGTGTTATGCGTTAGAGGTTTCCACCTAACCTCGATCAGGTGGAGAGCTGGTGGTTATAGGGGAATTAGGAAGGGGAGGATAAAAGCAGAAATTAAAAATCCCTAAAGGGAACGAGTAGATACCTCAGTATCACTCTGACTCAGACAAGAACGCTGCCTCGTCTGGATCACATCCCTTAGGTTCTGCTTACCCCCTTGTGACCCACAATTCCTCTTAACCCTGCCCGTGGGTGGGGGAGGAGCGTGAGTCGCGACACTAGCCTTCTGTGCCCATCTTTGATCCTCAGATCGAGACAGGCCAGGACCCCTATGTTGTTCGGGCTCAGACCTGGACCTTCGTGGAACGAAGGATCTGAAAGCAGCGGAGTGTGCCTTCGTCTCCCCTAACTTCTCGATCACCGTCTCAACGGAAATACCAAAAAGTTCAGAAGGCGAAACCTGAGCATCGAGAAGAAAGCCTTTTCTTTCTTCCCGATGTCTGCCAGTTTCATCCACAGATGTCTCTCCGCCACCACCATGGCCGCCATAGTCCTGCGCTTGGCAGAGGCGGCCTGCTTGGTAGCCCGGAGAGAGGCCTGTGGTGCGGCGCAGCTCAGCTACCTGATCAGGAAAAAGGCTTTCGCCTCTATCCAGGTCTCTTAGCAGATCAGTCTGATATGCTTGATCTTTTTTTTTTTTTTTTTTAGCATTTATTTTGTAATAAAGCCACAGCCTGACCTGCTGCTGCGTATGCCTTGCCATTTAAGCAAGATGCATTGCTTGAAGGGGCTTAGATGGCAAGGAGGGAGATTAAGAGAGGATGTCTCCCCCGCAGAATGAAAGCTCTTTCTGCAGGGGGCATCCTCTCATAGCCGTTTTCGTGCATCGCCTCGATGTCGGCAAAACTCTTATGCTGAAACCGATGGATGCGAGAAGAAAATGGCCTCTTTCATTTCCTTTCGATCTCTGTATGGAGATCAGGCAGAAATGGAAGGCTCACCTGAGCTGGAGGGCTATGGTCGGAAAGATAACGCTCATCGAGGCGCGATCCATAAACTCCAACAGCTCTACATACGCAGGGCAGGAGAATTGAGAAGGCTCAGCCTCAGCTTCTTCACCATCCTCAAATATCTCCTGCTTTTCCTGGGTAAAAAACCCAGCAGAGCACTAACCTCAGTATCAGAAAGTGTTAAAGATATAACATCATCCTCCCGAGGCTCTCTCTCGTCCGCCGCCATTTTGAGCGCGAAAGGGAAAGTCCCTCTTTAAACCATTCAGATAGATCCACCTGAAATTCTCACGAGCTCATTCTCCTCCGTGCCTCAGCAGCGGCGGGTCCTGAACCGCGGGAAGCAGATGGCTGCCTTTTTTTTTTTTTTTTTTCTCGGAAAGAGAGACGAACGAGAGCGGAGCTTTTTCCTTGAACTTGAACGCTCGCAATGCACGCAGATTGCCTCCTTAAAGACATTGCGTGCGTGCTCTTTACCCAAACAAATCACGTAAAGATCGTGTGTGTCATCGGGTGTCAAATAACGCCGACACGGATGCATACATAGTCTAAACGCTTGCTAGTAGTCGCCATGATAGACAGAGAAAGAGCGCTCTTACCGGTTCTTTCAGATGCACGCTTCAAACAAAACAGTCAGTGAAGACGAAGAAGAGAATGACGTGTTTTCCCGGTGCCTGTTTTATAGTCGCACCGGTAGTGAGGTCAGAGGCTGTCGCCGGCCAACTCGTTGGTGTTTTTTCATTTGTATGCTTCAGACACGGGTCACGACGAGGTGTTCCCCATAGCGACCCCTAGAGGACGCAGTTCGAAGTTCCCTTGAAAGGGAATCTATTGTTTTTGCCTATGTTCATTCATGCCTTTTTATTTTTATTTATTTTTTTAAGAAATTGAGTCCCGATGTCCTCTACCGAGGACATAGCATAACTTATGAATGAAATATCTTTTATTATTATTATGTTTTTACATTATTTTTTAATGCTCTAAACCCCCCTTCCTCAAATCTGGACCTCGAGATCCACTAGAGTTTAGCTCCAACCCTGATCAAAGTCACCTGCCTGTGATTTTCTAATGATCCCAAAGACATTGATTGGCACTGATTAGCATGCTCAGGTGTGTTTGATTAGGGTTAGAGCTAAACTCTGCAGGAAAGTGGATCTCGAGGTCCAGATTTGAGGATCCCTGCTCCAAACTGTGTAAAGACATGGGAAAAAATAATTTTCTAGAGCCTTAAGAGGTTAAACCTCTAGAAACGCTAATTTATTCCACACACTTAACATGTAAGTATAAGGAAGGCTTGCACAGGATCACTTGCATTCTTCTCTTCTTTTTTTTTTTTTTTTTTTTGGAACGAACAAGTTGAAAAGACAATAGACAAGTGTATGTTGTGAATGAAAGTGAGAGTCACTTGGAAATATAAAATATTGCCTGTCCTTTTTTTTTTTTTTAAATAAGTTGGAACATTTATTTCCTTCTTTTATTTTCTTAGAAGTATGTATGTATGTGTGTGTGTGTGTGTGTGTGTGTGTATATATATATTTAATTATGTATTCTTCTTGTAGTGTAGATTTTTGGTGAATTGCATGTAAACCAATGGGGCCAATCTGTCCTCCAGTGGAAATGGACTTCCCATATTTAAAAAAAAAAAAAAAGAAAAAAAAAAAAAAAACACTGTTTGCTGCCTGCATGCAGAAACAAAACTTTTTAATACATATTGTGTAATTTGTAGATTATCATTTGATGAGTTAAACATGTTGATTAGTCACTGCCCCGTCTTTGTCATACAGACCTGGCAACCTTGCTTAGTGCAAAATTGATTGTGTTTCAAGTGAGTATTTTAAATGTTGATACTGTACAAACACATAAAAAATCAAATCCAGTGACAATCTAGATATAGCCATTTGAAAATATGCTTAAATGCATTTGTCGTGAGTCTGAATGTTGTACCACTTATGAAAATACTATCACTGTAATAAAAAAGCACTTTTGCTAATATCTGAATAATCATTGTATTTATTAATTTATTTTATATAAACAGACATTGCATTTTTGACAAAGTTGAAACATCAAGCCATCTAAATAGTGCTGATGTGAATGACTGGGTGAAACGAGTCTTACTACATTTTCATAACCATAAAAGACTCCAGATGTCATGGAATCAGTAGTTGCTGAGAGACTTGCTTTTTTATGATGACAGAAATCAGGTGTGCTGCCCCATTTCAGAGAATCACTCAATCTAAGAGCTTTTCATTAATCTTCATAAATGAAAAAAAAAGGAAAAAAAAATCATTAATAGGTGTTTAAAATGTGTTTAATCAAGACATTAGCTCTGAGTTTTCATTCATTTTTGCCACCCAATCATTTCTATTCTCTTGGCTAAATCTTAGCGGATACATCTGCCTGACAATATAGAGTGCAAAATGAATTTTTGGTTTCATTCATTTTTTTTTTTACATTTCCAATTAGTTTCATACTTTTTCTTCCTCTGCTTCCTTTGCTCCATAAGAGCTGATCCATTAGAGAAATCAAATGCAGTAGCCAACGCTAATAAAAGGTATTCCTACAATACAGAGAGAGAGACAGGGTCATATAGGGGCATTATTGCTCAGGTGCACAATAGTATTTCAGCACAGAGAAGGTACAGTAATGGTCCTTTTGTCAGGGTACATTAATGTTTCAGCTATGTGCAAGCAGTGTTTTTAAAGAGTGAATATGCTCTGAGTTCTGCATTAAATGATTAGTTTTACAGTGAATGAAAGAGGCAAGCCAATGCATGGACAAATGGAAGCAAGTCCTGTGAAAGCTGCAAGACATCTGTTCTTTAATGATTGTTCACTTATTTCAGCTGGTAATGACTATCTCACATGACGTGACTGAATTCAGAAGCATGTTTCTCACAGATGGGATGCACTGTTAGAAGCCTGTGTAGTATGGAGTCAAAGTAATACCACATATACACGCAAAAAAATAAAGTTTTGCAAAAGAAAAGAAAGTTTTGCAAACGAAAATTAAAGTATTGAGGAAAATAATTTTGCTTTTTGCAAACAAAAATAAAGAATTGCAAAACATAAATGATACCGCGCGAAAGCAATGATTTTGCAATACATATTTTCCATGGTCATATCTATTATTTTATTTGCAACACTCATTTTATTTTTGCGTGTCGGTCTAGTTTGAGCTTGCGCTGCAGTTTTTCCTGTTCGCTTCATTTTTTCTGCGCGTCTCGCTTTGTGGCGCTGTTTTGACGTGGGGGTGAAGTCAAGGGGCAGGGGCGTGTACAACATGCCTCCCTGGAAGTGACGTCATCGCCCCGAGACGCAGCTCACTGATCCAGGTACTGTCATGATGAGCAGATGTATGCGAGTGGATCGCTTCCTTTTATTCACTAGCATTAAAACATGCATGGTTTCGTTTTATTAACTTTATTAACAAATGTATATGTGTATTAGCAGTGTTTGCTCAAGTTAAAGAAGTTGTTACCATGCACATCTGCTGTTTATTTCTCTCGATGTGCACTCTTTTACTGGCATAAAGTTGGCTTGACGTTGGACGTTCGATATTCACAAATTTAGGGACTGTCTCTAAAGTTACATGCGAAACTACTATACACTTCTCTAACGTCAATAGCATGCAAGGAGAATGACTAACAGTCATGAAAACAACTGTTAACTGTTCATCCAGGTGTCAACTATAATGCACACCTTTTATATTTTTTGATAATTATTAACCCTTTCGCACGTGAGTTTAAAATATTCAAGCTGAGACTCCGGCGTGAGTTCTTTTTCAGGCGACCGTTATTTAGAGTGTACCGCCTTATTGTTTCCATGGCGACGCGTCATGCTTGTCATGTGACACACCAAAGCCAAAATAGATCTGTATGACACTTGGATCGCTTTTATTTCGTTTTCCCTGTTTTATTCAAAATATTCACAAACATGCTCACTATATTATGGTATATCTGATATTCCGATTCTGAAATATGTGCAAGTAAATATATTTGGTAGTTTAAACACTTTTATATCGACCGTGTTAGTTGATCTATACCGGGTGATGGGCGCCGCCATGTTAGTTCACGCTGAATCCGAGCTGTGGGTTTTACAACACGCAAATTCATCCTTTCCTCCCGAAACACGTTAAAGTAGGTCTCTGCTAAACTGGGAGAAGGGCAGAGTAAACTTTATAGTTACCTACACAATCTCTATATGATATCAATAAAAACGTAGTAAGATTATATTTGTAAGGGTCATTATTGCCTTTTCCATAGACATCAGCGTGTATTTTACAAACTGCAAATGTATTTTTTTGCTAGTACTTATGTGTTTTTAAATATCTGAAACCTAAAATAAGCATTATATGGTTGAAAACACAGAATTTGTGATAATATGTCCAGCGCTCAGCGCGTCTGATCTGGCTCTGCGCCAGCCAAAGCGCGAAAGCGGATTTAAATTCAGCAGTTGATGACGTGACGCACTGAAAGTTCTAATCACACCGGTGTGATCGTACGCTTCAGGGACCAGCCAAGACTGATCACACCGGTGTGATCGTACGCGCTAAAGGGTTAAAATAAACTGTAAATCATATGTAAAATATTGCTACTTTTCATTACCAAATGGACGTAAACACTAATTTAAAGCTCAAATGAAAAATAGCAATATTTTACATATGATTTACAGTTTATTTGAATAATTATGAAAAATATGAATGGTGTGCATTATAGTTGACACGAAGATGAACACTTTACAGTATGTTTTATGAAAGTGAGTCATTCTGTTCAAATGCTATTGAGCTTCAAATTATGGCATATTTTAAATTTGAGCCCATTCGGTAATGACAATGAACAATATTTTACATTTGATTTACAGTTTATTTTAATAATTATGAAAAATATGAATGGTGTGCATTATAGCTGACACATAGATGAACACTTTACAGTATGTTTTATGAAATTGAGTCATTCTGTTCAAATGCTATTTAGCTTCAAATTATGGCATATTTTAAATTTGAGCCCATTTGGTAATGAAAATTAGCAATATTTTACATTTGATTTACAGTTTATTTTAATAATTATCAAAAAATATAAAAGGTGTGCATTATAGTTGACACCTGGATAAACAGTTTAACAGTTGTTTTCATGACTGTTAGTCATTCTCCTTGCATGCTATTGACGTTAGAGAAGTGTATAGTAGTTTCGCATGTAACTTTAGAGACGGTCCCTAGATTTGCGAATATCGAACGTCCAACGTCAAGCCAACTTTATGCCAGTCACACACTTTTATAGCATTAAAATGTGTATTGTTTTATTTGGTTAACTGTATGTGTATTAACAGTGTTTGTTTAAGATCTAACCAGTGGGAGGACGCCAGCACACAGAAGCTTTCTTTGTTCACATTAGTTCAGAGTTACTGCTAGCTTTAATGTAAAATTATGCAATTCACTTCATAAACTATAACGTACATCATTAAAGAGGTCTACAACTCAAGTTTTATATCGATCTCGACTTCGTTTTTCATTTACCTAACTCCTGGCATAAATTAATAAATGACTGTCATTGTAAGATTAAAAAAAAAAATAGATTTGAAGCTCGAATCTTTTTGGTTTAATTTTGCCACGAGTTTAATGCATAAACAAACCTGCGTGACCATAGCAACCTGAGATTATCAGAGATTGATCAAATATTTTTATCCATCCCACAGTCCGTTGATCGTGTCTTTTATGTAATATATGTGCATATAAGGCTTTTATTATTTTTATCATTATATATATATATAATATATCCAAGTGGATGCTGCACACTGCTGGTGGTTGAGGAGAGACCACCCACATGATTGTACAGCGAATTGTGTGTACAACAATACACAATAAAGCGCTATATAAATGCATCATTCATTTATTCATATAGGCTAACCGTATATAATAATTGATAATAATATTATATTAAATAGGGCTATATTTTTATATTTATTGTTATGCTTATTTGCCCTTTTAATTCGTGTATTGCTTACCTAATTATCGTTCTTTAAATTAGTGTTTTCATTTACAAATGAAACTAGCGAATTATTCATTTATAATTCTAGTATTTATTATTATAGGGTTAGGGTATTTATAGAGTTATTGTTAAATTCATCCTCTAAAGTGCACTTCCAGTAAAAAATCTTTATTCACATGTCGGGCTTTTACAGTATAGGCTATTATTTACAAAACTCTTCAGGGCTGCGTTTTCCAAAAGCATTGTTAAAACTAGCAGTAACTCTGAACTAATGTGAACAAAGAGTGCTTCTGTGCGCTGGTGTCCTCCCACAGGTTAAGAGATTTTAAACAAACACTGTTAATACACATGCAGTTAACCAAATGAAACAATACACATTTTAATGCTATAAAAGTGTGCACATCGAGAGAAATAAACAGCAGATGTGCATGGTAATAACTTCTTTAACTTGAGCAAACGCTGCTAATACACATATATATTTGTTAATAAAGTTAATAAAACGAAACCATGCATGTTTTAATGCTAGTGAATAAAAGGAAGCGATCCACTCGCATGCATCTGCTCATCATGACAGTACCTGGATCAGTGAGCTGCGTGTCGGGCCGATGACGTCACTTCCAGGGAGGCATGTTGTACACGCCCCTGTCCCTTGACTCCACCCCCACGTCAAAAGTGAGACGCGCAGAAAAATGAAGCGAACAGGAAAAACTGCAGCGCAAGCTCAAACTAGACCGACACGCAAAATATAATGAGTGTTGCAAATAAAATAATAGATATGACCATGGAAAATATGTATTGCAAAATCATTGCTTTCGCGCGGTATCATTTATGTTTTGCAATTCTTTATTTTTGTTTGCAAAAAGCAAAATTATTTTCCTCAATACTTTAATTTTCTTTTGCAAAACTTTATTTTTTTGTGTATATATATGGTATTACTTTGACTCCATAGTGTAGGTCTAGTGTGAAAAAAAAACAAAACAACAACATATATATATATATATATATATATATATATATATATATATATATATATATATATATATATATACCTCATTAGTACATACATTAGTACATACATTAGTAACCTGAAGACAAAGTTATTTAAATATATATTAAAATTTCTTAATTTCCATCCTTTGATCATTAAAATGTATGATTGAAAATAAAGCAAAATGAATGAAGATACTGCATGTTGTGAAACTAATGACTAGCAAGAGGAGTCGCTTGAAATATAATTGTTAAATATGCAATATTATACACTCTTCTTCCATTAATCTGAACATTAAGATATTTATTGCTGGTTAAGTGTATAGTAAAGTGGTTAGATACAACATTCATCCCACATTGTAATGGACTATATTCCTCAGTACTGATATAAGATAAATCATATTGCTGCTCATTTAACAAGCATGCATCATCTTGCACTTCACATTATGCTAATCCAAATCACAGCTAAGTACATTTTAGACCCTCATTTCAATTCACAATTTTCTTCAAGAATCAAACAATTGTCCACTTATCAGATTAATGCAACTGTATCTGTCTGAAAGAAATCTTTCCCCTGGAAATACATCATCACCTTTGAGCTACAAGTTCTGTGTGATTTGGATAACATGTGCTTAATTGGTGTTAACAATGAGAGGATTTCAGCTCATTAGAATGCGATAGATTAGTTCACACTGTTGGATGAACAGCAATTCAAGCAGTGTACAACCAAGTTAATTTATTTGTTTAAATATGTATTTATTTATTTTTACAAGCTGTCAGTGATGACAAGTAATTTAACGATATCATTAATACATTTTAAAATAAGTTAAAAACACCATATTATTTGTATTAATAGCTGATTGGACATTGCAACAGTCTTCTTCCCCAATGCAAAATTAGCTTCAGTCATATATATTTTTATTATTATTATTATTATTATTATTATTATTATTATTATTATTATTATTGTTGTTATTATTATTATTATTATTATTATTATTATTATTATTATTATTATTATTATTATTATTATTATTATATTATTATTTTTGTTTATTCCAGATCCAAAAATTGTCATGTGTCTGATAAAGATTTACTTTTTAGTGTTTTTTTTTTTTTTTTTTTTTTTTGTATTTTTGAACTCTGAACATGAAAACCCATTTGTGCTGTCTAGTCTGAAGCCATACCTACAGGCTGCTCTAATCAGTTAGGTCTCTGACTGGAGAGAGATTGTTATTGATCTGTTTCTTTCAAAACAACAAGAGAACACAGATGTACTTTAGTCTCCTGGATTAGAAGTTGTGGACAATGATGCGAAGAAAAATGGCAAACTTTCACATGTGGACATGTCATGTTTCTGCTTAGTGCCACAGCTTCACTTGTAATGTGATCTATGTCACTGGAGCTACACTTAAAAATTACCTTTTGAATATTATAATTTTATTTATTTATTTATTTATTTTGTAAATCAACTTGGGTATCTGTAAAAAAATGTTATGAAACTCTTTTACAATTAAAAAATGAATGAAAACCAACATCAGGGGCTGGCATGTAAAAGAAACTGTTATTCACAGTTGGCTGAAACAACAGTGTGGGTTTCGCTGCATGAAAGGCCACACTACTCTAACATCAGCTCCAGTCATTTGTGCTTAGCTGTCATTTTAGTCCAAAAAACAAAACAAAAGTCATGGCTTGTGTGCCTGTATGTTGTGCTTGCATAGGAAACACATCAGAGGAAAGTGAATTTTAAAAAGACTTGGAGACAGCAAAAAGTAAAATGTCTCTATTACGTATCATTCCCTGATGGAGGGAATGGAGAAGCTGTGTTGAAGTTTCAACACTTAGGGTCGCACTTAGAAGCCCAGACACATCTGATGTCTTTGAGAAAAAGCCCAGCGTGCCATGACCAAATGCACATCTCCTCCACTTAACCTTCCAGCATCCAAGACTTATCTGGGAAAGCCGGCAAATATGGCAGGGGTCACCTCCAGCTGGAGCCTTTTCTCATTCTGAGAAAAGTAAAAAAAAAAAATGATGGTTGAGAAGTTCTGGTTGCGACATTGGGGATGTGTTTGTTTCAATAAGTGGAGAAAGAACACTACAGAGACCACATCGTACACAAAGGGGAGGTACCATGTGGAAATACATAAGGGGAGAACTACCAAGCACAGAAACAAACAACTGACTGTCTAGGGGAAACACTATTCAGAAAAGAGCAGTGTACTGGGCTAGTTTTGAGTAGCAATTGGGCGACTTTGTTGTGAAAACCCGGCAACCCTGGCATGCTACAAGTGGAAATGTTTGACAGTATATATGAACGTACTTCAAAACGGCACATGGAAATTACTCAAGCAGTAACAGTGTTACAGTGCATTTCATTACTGAAGACTTCGACCTTAAGATAATTATATATATATATATATAGATTATACATAGCCTTTTGTCAGGGTACATTAATGTTTCAGCTATGTGCAAGCAGTGTTTTTAAAGAGTGAATATGCTCTGAGTTCTGCATTAAATGATTAGTTTTACAGTGAATGAAAGAGGCAAGCCAATGCATGGACAAATGGAAGCAAGTCCTGTGAAAGCTGCAAGACATCCGTTCTTTAATGATTGTTCACTTAGTTCAGCAGGTAATGACTATCTCACATGACGTGACTGAATTCAGAAGCCTGTTTTTCACAGATGGAATGCTCTGTTAGAAGCCTGTGTAGATCTAGTGTGAGGAAAAAAAAACAAAAACACACACACACACACACACACATGTATATAGTGTGGTTAAACAACAGATTTGTTTTTATATTTCTGCAATCTACTTTAGTTTGTGTGATTTGTTACTGACTTTCATATTAATGTTTACACCAGGCTTATTTGACAGTGCTTTATGTTGACATAATTATTGCATACTTACAAGGTTGGAAGTTCAACAAATCAGTCACTATACCTCTGTGATTATAGTGATTATAGTTGACATTCATATCAATTAATGCGTCACCTAATTTCATCGTAACTGTGCTGCATCTCCCATAGAGACGCTCCGAAAAACAGAACGAGTGAGCAAATGCCGGCAAATGCCGGCTGGCCTATTTATACTTAGGGCTGGGCAAAAAAAAAAAATTCAATTAATCGTTATTTTAAATGATGTCGATTCGATATATAGATTCTCAAAAGCAACAAATCGATCTTTTCCGGTATTTATTTCAGCAAATAATTAAAAGAAGATTTGGACATATAGGCCCCAGAACATATAGGCTTGGCCTACAGAAAAGAACATTTATGTTTAATCTATCTAATATTGTGTTGGTCATACTATACAATGGTTTATAGCTTGTCTTTGTTGAATAAAACAGAACATAAAGAGCTTTAACAAATAATTGCATATTAAATCGCAATTGCAATATTGTTAAAAAAAGGGAAAAAAATAAATAAAAGACAATTAGCAATTACATTATTTTCCAAAATCGTTGAGCCCTAGTTAGCATTCTGAACGGGAGCTTGTAAAGGGCTCAACTGAGCTCAGCACCCCTAGGTCTAAGATTGGTCTGAGCCCCCCACCCTTCTTAGGTACAATGAAGTAGGGGCTATAAAAACACTTCTTCATTTTGGCTGGGGTGACAGGCTTTATTGCACCCTTCACCAAAAGGGACTCAAACTCCTTCTGAATAACAGCAGCACACTCGCCTCTCACTGAAGTTACAGAATGCCACTAAACTTTAGCGGATGCTTGGCAAACTGAATTTCATAGCCGAGCCGAACGGTTCTAAGGAGCCATCGGAAGGGCTGGGGAGCTTAACCAAGCATCCAGACACCTTGCCAACAGTCACAGTGGAACTACATTCAGTGTATCTGGGGCAGGGTTTCTGCAGCTTTTTGTGTAACAGAAATCACAGTCGCAGAGGGGATACATTCTTCAGGTTGCTCAGTGTCCTGTCCGCCAGGTCTATCAAAGAAGTCCCTGAAAAATGTGGGAACCGGTATTCACCGACATGCGTAATTACTGACTCGAAGACTAACCTGTTGCATCAGAACATGAGGAGGCAGAGAATCTGCATCTGAAAAGGCTCTGATGCGCAATCTTAGCACCTGGCCATCACAAATAGGGGGGTCCAGAAATTCCGGGAGTGTGACCAGGGAAAGAGGATATAACTCTTTGAATGACCATCTGGTGACCCTGCAGATGTGGAGCTAGGCTGGTCAGCTGGTCCCTCATCCCTGGGTCACCCATCTCAGGTTCGCTATGAAGCCTTTCATGAGTTCTTAGCATGCTGAGGATCGGATGACGGTGCCACCTTCATGCCAGTGACTGCGGCCCTGTAGCGGGGCCTCAGCAGTCCTCGCAGTGGGCCATCCCTGGCACTGAACAGACGGAGGCTGCTGCTTTGGTAGTGCAGGGGTAGAAACTGACCCACGCCGTGGCAGGCCCCTGTCTCTTAACCATGGAGAAATGTTGCGCAAATTCTTCAACGGTGTAGCCAAGAAACCAATAAGGGTGTCGATAAAGATCACTTTCTCACCATCCAGCATCTCTGCCAGGTTGAGCAACAGGGGCCATAGTCAGCCACAAACACAGTTTCTGCATGCTTTGGGTTGGGACCACCTTTTTACAGACCCTGGCCTGAACACCTGCAGGACAGCCATGGTATGCATGGAAGCAGTATAATCTCTCACCACAAGGGATGAGGTAACTTATATGCTCTGTACGGGACTCCTGGACAGCCCCTCCAGGTGGTGGCATTTCACACGCAAAATGCACCACAATTGTTCTCTCCACCCGGGGGACCCACTTGTATTCTCTTGCTGGATCAAGCGAGAGCACTCAGCACAGGGTGGAAGAATCCAGCACCCAGAAGTTCCGGTTTAGTCGAGTCATCCGCTTCCGATAGGTCAGACCCGCCCACTGATGCTGCGATAGAGAACTCATTCACATCAAGAGCCCTGAATAAGAGATTGAACCCATGCTGAGGCTGGCTCTCAAACTCACTCAGAAACTGTACTGGAGAACTTGTGCAGTTGGAGGAAGGTCTGTGGGAATCAATCTGGCGGAACCGCTCCTGCAATATCTCCTTGCTCTCCTTCAGTGCAAATCATCATGGCCTCGTACCTAGAAGAAGAAGGGCCAGGACAGGAAGCAGCTGAGCTGACGCACTGAACGTGAGCTGCGAGCACAATGAGCCAATAGTAATGTCCTCATAAAAAGGACATAAACCTTAAAAAAATAAAATAATGTCAGAGGGTGAGATGGGACAAACCACAACCAGAAGGACACAGATGGAAAGGAATGTTGTAAACACACACAAATCCATCCGTGAAGCTCTTTTAGAGAAATTGCTCTTTTAAGAGGAAATTACTCCCAAATTACTCCCAAAGACCGTCGTTGAAGCACCCAGGGGTACTCTCACTGCACTTATCTGTTTATGGGCAAGGGAGAAATTTCTGCTTGTGCCATAGATCCAACAGCAAGGAGATTGAGAGGTGAATGCTGTGCTGCATCTCCCAGAGAGACGCTCCGAAAAACAGAACGAGTGAGCAAATGCCGGCAAATGCCGGCTGGCCTATTTATACTTAGGGCTGGGCAAAAAAAAAATTTCAATTAATCGTTATTTTAAATGATGTCGATTCGATATAGATTCTCAAAAGCAACAAATCGATCTTTTCCGGTATTTATTTCAGCAAATAATTAAATGGTTAATGGCCTAATGGTTAGAGAGTCGGACTCCCAATCGAAGGGTTGTGAGTTTGAGTCTCGGGCCGGCAGGAATTGTGGGTAGGGGGAGTGCGTGTACAGTTCTCTCTCCACCTTCAATACCACGACTTAGGTGCCCTTGAGCAAGGCATCGAGCCCTCAACTGCTCCCCGGGTGCCACAGCATAAAATGGCTGCCCACTGCTCCGGGTGTGTGTTCACAGTGTGTGTGTGTGTGTTCACTGCTCTGTGTGTGTGCACTTCGGATGGGTTAAATGCAGAGCACGAATTCTGAGTATGGGTCAGCATACTTGGCTGAATGTCACGTCACTTTCACTTTTTTTTTCACTTTCATTAATGTGAATCTTTTCATTAGTTTTCTCCACTAGATGTCACCCTCTTATTTACCTTGCGCAATGTTACAACAAAGCCTATCTCTTATTCAATGCTTATCATGGCGGCGATAATGTTGACAAGAACAGAGCAATATGCCTGATTTGCAATGCTCAGGTAAAATTCTATAGTAATACTAAAAATCTGCGGAAGCATTTGCCATCAAGCGTAAAGGCGCCATAATTTCCACAATGAATTACACAAGCGCGGATGTCGCTCGCGGTATTTTCAGCCTCTGTCATCTCACTACGATGATATGAATACATGAATATCATCCCCAGCTGCTCTGAGAGTCACTTCATTAGCATTTTACCATTTAATCTGACAAATCTACCATCATATCATATACACAGCATCTGCAAGTTCCTCATGGCAACTCGTCAAAATAAAAGTTTAGTTTCTCGTGAAGAAACTGTCAAAAATATTTTACTATTTAGCAGTCTTAAGACTCAATGTAACAACAATGCTGCTGCTACTACTACTACTAACAATAATAATAAATATCAATAAATATTTATTTTTAAATGAATAATCACATTTGTTTTCTTTTTAATTTTAACAGTAAACCTCTGTTGTGCAGCACTTTGTTTTCCAAAAAAAAAAGTTTTTTTTTTTTTTTTTCATTTAATGAAATTATTCAATTAGGATAAATTAAAATTGTTTTATGCCTTCATCTGATTACCAGAAAAATTAAGAAGAACATTTTATATGGCCCTATTATTGTTTAAAAATGACCCTATACAAAAAAAAGAAAAGGTTTAAAATACAGGCCGGTGGCTCTTAATTTATTTTTATAAATTCACCATTTGTAAAATGTTTACTGTTTATTTTTATTTATTTTTTTTTAAATATCAATAGCATTTGTATTAAAACTATATTCACTGAATGTAATAATAAAAAAAAAAAATTGAAAATCGAATCGAGAGCTTGTGAATCGAAATCGAATCGAGACATCTGAATCGATACCCAGCCCTATTTATACCCGAATGTCCGGGGTGTGGCCAGCTATGCAAATTTTACTTGCCAATTTCATTGGCCCTTTCTCAATGATGTCAGAGGTGTCTGGGCTCCCAAGTGCAACCCCTAGTGTTGGAAGTGACCAACTGAAAGGGAACTAATAATAAAATAGGACTTAAGGATTTTGAATGCATAGAAAATAGAATTAAACATGCTATTATTATCATAATTATTATTATTATTATTATTATTATTTAATAATAGTGCCATTGGCATTTGAAATTTAAATGATGTTCTTTGGTGAGTTTTATTCTTTATACATCAATTAAATACACAAGTGTCATCATGCTTTGATCAACTGATCTTTTTTTTGCTCCAAAAAGACTAATTTATGTTTTTTAATTATCAGCATGAAATCTTCTCTTTCTGGAAAGACTGGTGAATAATGTTATTTATCTAAGTCATTTAAATATATTTCAAGTTTTACAAGCCTTACGTAACAAAATGTTTTTGCTAATTTCAATGTCAGAGAGGCAAGGGCTGTTTTTTTCTCTTTTTTTAAAACCTGAGTTTGATTAATTTGATATTGTGAGCTGTAATCAGAAATATTTTTCTGCTGAAAATTTTGTGTGCAACTCAGGGTTTGTTTTTCACACCACACACACACACACACACACACACACACACACACTAATCACTCGAATTAACTAATCCTCAGTGTGGGGGTTCTGACATTCTCTAGCGCTGTGACCCAGTGGAACAGATCGACAGTGCAGTTCAATGATCTGAGTTCCAATCATGGAGAGAGAAACTGGTTTCACTCAACTGACAGCAGGCTGAGGCTCAGATAAATCACTGCTGCTAAAGCCTCTGTAATACTGTGGACGACACATGTTCAGGATCGTGGACTGCATGATGTCCCATCATGTACATCCGTGGATATCTTAACTGGTCCTGGGTAAAGATTTTTGATAAAATGTAAAAGAGATGATTCACCCAAAAATGAAAATGATGTCATCATTTACTCACCCTCATGTTCTTTCTTCTGCGTAAACACAGTGTTGTCCACTGACTTGGAAGAAAAGATAAAAAAACACTAAGACATTTTTGAAAATATTTTATGCATTCCACAGAAGAAAGACAGTCATAGAGGTTTGGAACCCCATAAGGATTAATAAATTATGACCATGAAATATGAAATATGACCATAAATATATATTTTAGTATATATCACACCAGTTAAAAAGGAACTGTGCATAAACCTGATGAATATTCAAGCTCAGTGAGTATTTACTGACGTGAAGGATACGGCTACTTGCTGTATGTTTAAATACATCCTACACTTAACTCAAAAGACAACAGAAGCACAGATGGAGATGTTTTTTGCTTTAATTGCTTGTTAACTTTTTTTTTTTTTTTTTCATGGACCTTAGCATGCTGTAGAATAATCTCATATAACCAAGAACTGACATGATTGAAGGTATTCTGTTTTTTTAACCACATGTGCACTTTTCCTCTTACCATGCCACTGCTCCAGGTCTCCATTTGATTTGCTTTATCTATCCTTACTGATTTTTATGGATTGAAAGAGCCTTATTCTGTATACATGTATGTGCAGATAAGAGGGGCATCAGAATATGATTAGAATATGTTTTCTGGAAGAGAGCAGTGGATGGAAGGGCCTGTGTGAGAGTGCCAAATGCTTTCGGTGTCACCCCCGAATGTCAGTGCCAACTCTGTGCTTTGCAAAATTTGCTGCACGGCACCTCAAAAAGATGTTGCATAGGCTTTCATTGCATCCCATCAGTTTATCAAGCTCATTTTGTCAACTCTCTAAACTGGAGCATCCACAAAGCATAGCTTCCTCTTGACTATTTTAAATCTTGATCTACTGCACCATGCAGAAGCACGTGGAATGTTGACCAAAAAGTGAGAGAGTGAAAGTGAAAGACTAATCTCCTGGCACAACACTGAAGTGAATTGCTTTCTTTAACCTTCATTCTGAACAGTTTAGACAATAACATAGATTTACTTTTCAGCCTGAAACTCACAACACCAGATTGATCACACTTATGAGGCATAGACGAAGAAAAGAGACAATGCAACTGACAGGGCTGGGGAGTAACTAAATACGTAACGGTGTTATGTATTTAAAATACGAGTAACTGTATTTCATTATAATTACTTTTTAAATAGGTGGTAATCAAATTACAGTTACATCTGAAAAGTATTTTAGATTACCAAAGTGATTATTTTGTATTTTAATGTATTTTTTTAATTTTAATATTTAAGTAAATGAAAGCTGCTTCCGGCTTTGTTACCGTTCGGACGTCTTTGCTTACTGCTCTGCACTTTGCTCCCTATTTCTATGTACTTTTCTCTGATTTTTCTAAGATTTTTACTTCAGCAGATCAGCACAGTGCTCAAACAACACATTTTTGGCACAAACACTAAAACTAAAAACTCTTTGGGACTGGAACAATACCACAAAAAAGAAGACTTTGCCTCCCACTGCCAACAGCTTAAATTCTGGAGAAGGGAAAACACAGCTGTCTACATTCAAACAGAAGAGAACAAAAATGCCTCCTTTTGAATTTACTTGCTGCATGAACTGCTGCAAACTTCTACAAAGGATTGTGGTTCTTGAAACAAAGTTACAGGCAGAAAACTCAGCAGACCATTGTCACAGACCCCCTCAGCATACAGCGGTGAGTTCTGTGAATCTAGTGAATTTTAACAGTTTATACCAAGTGTAGAGGAACAAGCCAAAACTTATTGTCACACAAATCCATGGCACAAACAGGGAGTGAGACCCAATGGCACACAAGACATCAGATTGTCACGAGTTTCTTGTATTGCTGCCGTAGCATCCTTTACCCCAGATTTGGCTATGACAAGACTTGTGAATACTGGTATTCTACCACCCCCTATACATCTTGAGAACAGATTTGAAGCATTTATGAATGCAGGTGAGGAATCCCCAAATGTGATTAAACATGGATCGGATCAGCCAGCAGCTAACATCGCTACTAACAGGCGCTTAAGGTCGAGCAGACAGTGGCATTCAGCTCAGAGCACAGCCGAGCCCAGAACTCTGATAGTGGGTGACTCTGTTATCAGAAACATCATTACCAGAAATACAACAACATATTGTTTTCCTCAAGCAACCGTTTCTGATTTGAACAAGGAACTTTGGAAAATTCTAATGAAGCACAAGATTACAAATGGAATGATCATCCATTTGGGGAAGAATTATATTCGGAAAGAGCAGTCAGAACTCCTTAAGAAGGACTTCAGTGAACTCTTTGAAACAGTTTGAAGACTTAAAGTTCATCAGTGGACCACTCCCAGCCAGGGGAACTAATATATTTTTACGTTTGCTTGGGCTAAACACATGGCTACAAAGAATTTGTAGTTTAAAAGGAGTCAATTTCCTCGACAACTACAATATTTTCTGGGGCCATAGACAACTGTTTAACCCTTTAGCGCGTACGATCACACCGGTGTGATCAGTCTTGGCTGGTCCCTGAAGCGTACGATCACACCGGTGTGATTAGAACTTTCAGTGCATCACGTCATCAACTGCTGAATTTAAATCCGCTTTCGCACTTTGGCTGGCGCAGAGCCAGATCAGATGCGCTGAGCGCTGGACATATCACAAATATTCAGTGTTTTCAACCATATAATGCTTATTTTAGGTTTCAGATATTTAAAAACACATAAGTACTAGCAAAAACATACATTTACAGTTTGTAAAATACACGCTGATGTCTATGGAAACGGCAATAATGACCCTTACAAATATAATCTGACTATGTTTTTATTGATATCATATACAGATTGTGTAGGTAACTATAAAGTTTACTCTGCCCTTCTCCGAGTTTACCGGAGACCTACTTTAACGTGTTTCGGGAGGAGAGGATGAATTTTGCATGCTGTAAATCCCACAGCTCGGATTCAGCGTGAACTAACATGGTGGCACCCATCACCCGGTATAGATCAACTAACATGGTCGATATAAAAGTGTTTAAACTGCCAAATATATTTACTTGCACATACTTCAGAATCGGAATATCAGATATACCATAATGTAGTGATCATGTTTGTGAATATTTTGAATAAAACAGGAAAAACAAAATAAAAGCGATCCATGTGTCATACAGATCTATTTTGGCTTTGGTGTGTCACATGACAAGCATGACGCGTCGCCATGGAAACAATAAGACGGTACACTCTAAATAACGGTCGCCTGAAAAAGAACTCACGCCGGGGTCTCAGCCTGAATATTTTAAACTCACGTCGAAAGGGTTAAACTGGATGGCCTCCACCCAAACAAACTTGGTGCAAGAGTGCTAAAGGACAATATCTACTTCTCCCTCCGTCATCCTTCAGTAGTGTGTGAAGTCACACACTACTCACACCTGGACAAAGTATGAGTGATGACAGGACTTCATATCAGCTTCTGAGTCATGATGTGGTTGATACATCCAACAAGGACACCGATAACACCACGCAGCCAAAACATGCACTGCTCATAGACACCATCCTGGCTGAGCCCTGCCCACAGAGGTCATCACAGACAGACTGTGACGTATCAGAACAGCTCCAAGACTCAGCACCCAAGGACGACTTTCTGGAAAACAGCCAGGGAAGCCAGGACAACATATTTCAGCCACCGGAAACACCAGAGCCACAGCCCACTCACCAGGAACTGGTTCATGCTGGGACCAAACTCTCCTACTCTTTTGCTGCAAGCACCCAGATATCAACTAAAAAATGGCGGAACCCACAACCACCAAAGCCCGTGGGCCCAGCTCGTCCTCCCCCTCCTGTGAGAGCTCTCCGGCCGCTGCCACAACGGCAGGGCCCAAACCCTCCATCTGCTGTAGGTGAACCAAAAACAACTGATAGCAGCTCTCAGTGATATGTGTCGGGTTCCCGCTATAATAACAGCAACATTCACAAATGTTTACAGAACAAGCAGGAACCCAGTGTGCCTGTAGTTTTCTCTATTTCTGTTTTATCACATGATAGAAAGTCTAAGGCCTTCTCAAGCCGTATGGCTGACTCTTCTAATTTGCGGCCTGTTATGCATCAAACTTATATACTGCTGTTGAGACAAAATGCAATGCCATCAAGTTAGCATTTTTAAACATTCGCTTACTAAAAAATAACTAATTTCTAATCATTGACTTAATAACCACAAACAACCTGGATTTTATATTTCTAAACAAAACATGGCTAGGAGACAGCTCCAGTGCAATGGTTCTCAATGAAACAGCCCCTCCTAACTTTACTTTCATGAGTGTCTGCAGGACTGTTAGGAGAGGTGGAGGTGTAGCTGTTCTATTTAAAGATGTCTATTGTAAGGGAAACAGGTCAATTTAGCTCAAAGGGAATCATTTAAGATTTTAAAGGGAATTTGAACAGAATCACTGTTTCACGGCTGATCACTGAAACGGCCAGCGATTCACTGAACGAGCCGTTTAACATCAAATCTGCGCTGGATATTATTTTACAATGTATAGTGAAAACACTATTTATTAGCACAGTAACAAGATCGGCAGTTTAAGACATTAACTTGTAAGCACAAAACACAAGATACTTCTCTTTTCAATATGAATAAGGCTTTATTAGATAAATCTAAGACATATAAACTAATCTAACACATAACCACACACACTCACACATTCACACAAGTTGCAGGAAGATATAAATTTAGGGAAGAATGAGTTTAAGAGAATGAAAATGTGAAATCCCAAGTTTACAGCAATACGTGAAATTGCATAGACATGAACAACCCATCAGTCGCTTAATTAACCCTCGCACTGAGTTCATCAATTAGGTTAAAATTATATTAGATAACACCAGTACAGATCAGAGTCTGGAGGTACGTTACTTGTGATGCCTGTGTAACGGGGTTCCCTTTGTTGTCGCTGAAAAGGGGGTTTCCCGAGGTTGCTGATTGGCTGGAAGTTCAGTAGTCGTTGAAGTGACGTCTTGGGAAGCCCGTGGTTGGGCGTAGGCTGAAGATGCAGAGTTGTGGGCTGGTTGAAGTTTCAGACGGGCACGCGAGGTCAGACTCGGAGACACAGCGTTACAAAACTTAACTCAGAACACGAAACTCTCAAACAGAAAAGAAAAGAAACTAAAGTAAAAGAATAGAAGTAAAGTTTGACGAGACTAGGTGGTGTTTCTTCTCATCGTAGCTAAGTAGCAGCAGGCGTGCAGGCCGAAGCACGCTGGAAAGGCGCTCGAAGAACGCTAAAAGTGATGCCAAAGCATGACTTAAAGCAGCAGCTAAAAAGCAGGCTAAAAGCTAAATTTGATGGTGTCCTGAGTATTTAAACTGGCCTTTTGGCCACACCTCAAATGTTGTCTTGACCAATTAGATATTGTCTTTTCTCTGTGTCTTGCGATGTTTGTCCCACCCATTCATAAATCATATGTTATCTTATCAAGCACGTGGTCCGAATTTTCCCGCTCTTGCAGGGTATAATTTGGACATGATTCCTATAACAAGAATATGATACATTTGACAAATAACTGATGGTCAGAAACGTTTCAAGCAAGAAGATTCGAACACACACATACTTAAACATGAATATGATCCCTTAAGCTATTCAAGAGATATTTAAAAAGACATACACAATAAGTGATTAGAAACATTAAAGTCAAATGTGTGGGTTACATGTATGATAGGGAGTTAAGCAATGGACTGATATCCATTTAGAAGTCTTTTTTGAGTTCATTTTGGTGCATATATGCATTGGAAGGCATTCTCTGTGCCATTCTGTGGAGTAAGGATATGTCCTGTGAAGACCAGAGGGGTTAACAGGTCTCCTTAGGAATTTGAGTCTGGTTTCCTTCGAGGTGGGGGAAGTCAATCCGAAGATCTTGTGATCATGATTACTATCATGGGTTTACATGTGATGGTAACGCTGTGCATCTCTTTGATTACTTGCCCCAAATTTGACAATCTCTTCTTCGAATTTAAATTGTCAATAATTGTTCTAATGGTGTTAATGTTGAAAGCTGATCTGTGAAAGAGCTGGTTGGTTATCTAGCTTCAGACTGTGGTGCTAGGAGTTGATTTACAACATCCCTTTTCCGAGGAATTCGGCTTCTCTTGTTTCAAACATGCTCCCGATCGAATCATTAATTTGTCTGGTTCAGGCCTGATACGCTACACTATCAATACAAGCAAATGTCAGTTGGTCAGTACTTGTCTTTTGAATATCTAGGGATTGTGTTGAAAGGTGCTCCACACATTCTGTTTATCATTATTTACAGGCCTTTAATACTCTCCAGCCTTTGTTGAAGATTTCACAGAAATGCTATCAATGATTTCCTCAGAGTTTGACTGTTTTGCTATTGCAGGGGATTTTAATATTCACATAGATGATTCAGAAAACAAAACTACAAAATAAATTATAACTGTTTTAAACACTTTTGACCTGATTCAGCATGTGCATGGACCCATACACAAACGTGGACATACTCTAGATTTAATCATCAGTAGAGGTCTAAACAATTCATCCATTGTTATTAAGGACGTAGCACTATCTGATCAATTCTGTATTTTCTTTGATATATTGATCTCTGCTACCACTGAATCTAGGTCTGTCTCTGTCAGAAA
Organism: Cyprinus carpio; assembly: GCF_018340385.1. NCBI lineage: Eukaryota > Metazoa > Chordata > Actinopteri > Cypriniformes > Cyprinidae > Cyprinus > Cyprinus carpio. The sequence continues at coordinate 143,562 of NW_024879317.1, read as the reverse complement.
GAGATGCATTAACGAAAACACTAGTTTGCTATTTATGGAGGCTATATCTCTAACACGAAGCATTTCTGCAGACTCTGTTGATCTTCTGCTTGATTCCTTTAACTCAAAAGTTAAAAATGTTATTGATGATATAGCTCCTGTGAAAGTCAGCAAGAAGACAGGCAGACAGCAATCAGCTTGGAGAAAATCAGCAGCAGTACAGAGTATGAAAAGACTGCAGAAAAGCTGAGCGGATGTGGTGGAAGACAAAACTTGAAATTCACTATAGCATCTATAAAGACAGCCTTCATGCTTTCAATGTGAAACTAGCCACAGCTAAACAAACTTTCTTCTCATACCTTATAAACAGTAACTTAAACAACACTTGCACTCTTTTTGCTACTTTTGAGAGACTGACAAACCCCCCAAATCAGACTGCCAGTGAAATGCTCTCCGACAGCAAATGCAATGAGTTTGCTTCCTTCTTTTCTGAGAATATCAATAATATCAGGAAGATGATTAGCACATCCCCAAGTTATGCAGAGGTCAGACAGATTCGACTGCAATATCAAAAATATGATACTGTGTCTGCTTTTGAAGAAATTGATTGCAAAATTTTGGAAGAAATAGTGCAGCACCTTAAATCATCAAACTGCTATCCTGACACACTTCCCAAATATTTTTTTTCAAAAGGGTGCTTAACTGTTTAGAAGCAGATCTCTTAGAAGTGGTGAATGCCTCACTTCTTTCTGGGACTTTTACAAACTCCCTGAAAACTGCAGTTGTTAAACCCCTTTAAAAAAAGAGCAATCTTGATAACACCATATTGAGCAACTACAGACCAATATCAAATCTTCCTTTTATAGGCAAGATTATTGAAAAGGTAGTCTTTAATCAGCTGAACAAATACTTAAACTCAAATGGATACCTGGACAATTTTCAATCTGATTCTGGCAAATTATCAGTGCTGGTCCTACTAGATCTCAGTGCTGCGTTTGACACTGTCGATCATAACAGAGCATTAGACTAAGTGGACGTCCATGACATGCAATTTTTGAACTGCTCTTGTTTAGCCTGTATATGTGTAACCGGCAGAGTAGTCACTGTCTGGGTGAAGTTTGTCCCTCTGCAGCTACGGTATCCCTCTGATGTCACAGTGTCCAGCTGGCTGCTGAGTGGTTAACAATTCATTAGCAGCCAGGCCAGGTGCTATATAAGTCTTCACTGTCGGGCTAAGAGAGATTCCCTGGTCTACAGTCTTGTTGCTGTTTGGATGTGTGGCTCCTCTGTGTAACCAAGGTATATGTAGATGTTTATACGATGTAGCAGGCTAAGCATTTAGCATTGTTTGTTTAATACTGGGTCATTGGAAAATAGGTGTCAGACTGATTGCCAGACGCTTCCGGGTAGTCGTGTGGTGTACTACCGAAGGTATTTTTGTGCATCTTACTGTGTTACAATGTGAGTGTCATTGTGGGACATGCCTTTCAGTTTAATGAGCATATTTGCACATAGGTCTCGGGCAAGGCACCCGCCAGGTAGCTGTACCACAATTAAGACGCAATATCTAAAAGGTAAATGTTTGTGTTACAGGTAAAACCAGTGTGTTAGGGTTGATAGTCTTGAACACATGCAAAATGAGTCTGATTGTGTTGTCCTGATGTAATGCATGGTTGTGTTAATTGTCAACCCTTAATAAATATGTATTTAATGAATATATTGTGTGTAACAACTTATGTAGGATTGTGAAGACTGGTGCAGGGGCTCTTTTTCCACTGGTCATCTTGTATGTCACATGGAGGCAGATTGCTCCTGCTGCTTTGCCTTGCCTAAATTAAGTGTATTGATAGCTGTGCCTTTCTTTTATATTTTCTTTTCTTTGTTTTTAGTTATTTTGCTGTGGCCTCTGTCTAGTGCCCCTGTCGGACCAATGTGGTATTGGCTGTTCCAGTAGTATACATAGTCCTGTTAAGATTCTGTTCAGCTGTATACCTTATCCATCCTGCTAGTGATAACGACCTCCTTGCCGCCTTCCCTCTTTCTCCAGAGTATTAACGCAGCTGTTCATAGGAGAGGTTCCTGGGTCCGTCTTCGTGCACTGCACCTCGTATTGTAGTGGTAAACTGCACCTCACAATATTGATTGAATCACTTGTTTGTAGTGGTTGTGCCTATGTGTGTGCGTGGTGCGTGTATGCTTTTGACTGTAGGCACCAGAGTTTAGAGCACGGTTGGTGAACTTCACTTTTATCCCGGACAGGTAACCTACCTTGACAGCGAATTGATATGGTCCTGTTACACTGCTAATCCTAGTGTCTCTGGTAGCAGCCAATACCAGTCCTGGTCTCTCTCTGTAGGCCAAGTCTTTTTGTTTGCAACTACTGTGCCTCTACCATGACGGTGTGGCTCTTTTAATTATACTATTTACTAATAAAGGTTGTAGGTTTTTTTTTTTTTTTTTAAACTGAAAGCACGTCTCTGTTTAGTTCATCTTTGGTGTATTTTTATGAACCTGCTTGCCTTAGGTTAGGTATTCAGCGGTTAATATGCAAAGTATATCTTGGTGTGAGAGGCACTAGGTGGCGTAGTCAAGAACCTTTAAGCCTAGATCTGGTTGAAGTTCTCTAAGGTCACATATGCTCCCACTAAGTCAAATAATGACAAAGAACCAAATTGCCTATCACAGCTATGCTGATGATACCCAGATTTACGTAGCCTTTTTGCCAAATGACTACAGCCCAATTGACTCCCTCAGCCAATGCACTGACAACAGCTGGATGTGCCAGAACTTTCTTCAGTTAAAGGACAAAACCAAAGTCATTGCATTTGGAAACAAAGATGTTTTTAAGGTGAATGCATACCTGGACTCTAGGGGTCTAACAACTAAAAATCAAGTCAGGAATCTTGGTGTGATTCTGGAGACAGACCTTAGTTTCAGTAGTCATGTCAAAGCAGTAACTAAATCAGCATACTATCATCTAAAAAAAATTGCAATAATTAGATGTTTTGTTTCCAGTCAAGACTTAGAGAAACTTGTTCATGCCCCTATCACCAGCAGTGTGGACTATTGTAATGGTTTTCTTACTGGCCTTCCCAAAAAGACCATTAGACAGCTGCAGCTCATCCAGAACGCTGCTGCCAGAATTCTGACTAGAACCAGAAAATCTGAGGATATCACACCAGTCCTCAGGTCCTTACACTTTCTTCCAGATGTATTGTATATATCCAGATAATTTTAAACTACTTTTACTCATTTATAATTCACCCAGTGGCCTAGGACCTTAATACATAGCAGATATGTTCACTGAATATAAACCTAAAAGACCACTCAGATCATTATGATGGAGTCATTTAGAAATACCAAGCATTCACACAAAACATGGGGAGTCTGCTTTTAGTTATTATGCCGCCCGCAGTTGGAATCAGCTTCCAGAAGAAATCAGATGTGCTAAAACAATAGTCACATTTAAATGCAGACTCAAAACTCATCTGTTTAGCTGTGTATTTATTGAATGAGCACTGTGCAATGTCCGAACTGATTGCACTATATTTTGTATAATCATTCTCTATTCTTAACTGTTTTACTCATTTTAAACCTCTTAAATCATTTTTTTTTTATAATTGTCAAAGTTTTTAAATTCCTTGTTTTATTGTTGTGATTATTATTTTATTTTATGTAAATCACTTTGAATTACCATTGTGTATGAAATGTGGTACATAATAAACTTGCCTTGCCTAAACAGTTTGGAGTTTTTAACCAATAAGGCAACTGATTATTTGTTAAAAAAAAAAAAACTGTGTGCAGCAGCCTGTTCATTTTAACAACTCGTAGTGAGAGTGCTTACGCTTCGCTTATCATCCCGACACAAAAATGGATGACACAACAGAAATCCATTAGCATTATGCATTTATCTTGTGGAAATACAAAGACTATTTTAATTATAAATCTGAAAAAGGATGGAACATCTCAATGCCTACCTGCAACAAATCTATCAGCATCGAAGGAACCAACGTCTAATCTGAAAAATCTTGATGGAAGTTTTTTGCAGTACTCCAAATTTTGAGTGTTGAATGGTTATCATTATGTTTAATATTTATAAAAAGTTAATTGAAAAATGACAAATTATTTTTGAGTTTTTAATTTGAATTTGGTTAACAGATCCATAGAAATCATGCGTGAAATAAAAGTTTATAAAGTCAAAAAATAGCTTTGTGTGCTTTACAGATGAACTTGAAGTTTTATTCATTCGAAATGTTCAAGAATAGATTGGCGCGGTAATGCAAGTTCATGATCCAATTTGTGAACAGATGATTCTTTTGATTCAATCTTTTAAATGAATAATTTATTTTGTTTAATGAAACAGTGTGAATGGTTTACATTAAACTGGATAGATCTGGGGTGTGTTTCCCAAAAGCATCATTAGCGAACTGTGTTTGTTAACCCTCTAAGCGCCACAGTTGCAAAGTTGTGGGTGAATGTGACTGGGCAGATAGCTGGTCAACTGATCAAAAAATAGGCACATGCATTTAACTATGGCACAGTAATATAGTAATAATTTACTACTTTATCAGTGAAGCTGGTCAACTGATCAAAAAATAGGCACATGCATTTAACTACGGCACAGTAATATGAGGACAAAAAAAAAAAAAAAAAACCTTCCAACTAAGTTTAAGCATCCATTTATTATCTATTATTTCCTGAATACTGCTGATGAACTGATCAAAAAGTAGGCTACTGTTCACATGTATTTTACTACTATATAGTCTAGTAATTATTTAGTACTTTTTCCTGTTTTATTGTTGGATTCCTCTTTTCTGATCATTTGGAATGAGGATAAAAAGACAAAAAAAAAAAAAAAAAAAAAAAAAAAAAAAAAAACCTTGCAAATAAGTTCAAACATCAATTCAATATCTACTATTTCCTGAATATTATGAAATTTGAGATGCCCCCGATGACGTCATAATATGCAAATTAGATGAATATATTTACACCCCACATAAACTTTTGGTCATGCCCAACATTTTTCTAATTTACAGTAGATCTCTATCTTTAAGCCCTTTTAAGCCACTAGCTTTTGAAATCTTGATGTCAAAATTCAGCATTTTGCATGGCAACCTAAAGGGTTAAAATATTGAACTTACTTGCGACCATAGTTGCTTTGGGAACTGAGCCCTGTTAGTTTTGACTCAGCGATTTTTCTGTTCCAATCACTTCTCCATAGAGAGGATTATCAGTGAAGTAATTCACTCAAAGTTTGGTCCATTCATTAAACAAATCTATAACTTGTTACTATAACTGTGACACTTGTTTTGGCTACTTTTATGATATGTTTGGTGTGTTTGGATTCATTTTGAAGCTTGGAATGCAGCATGAGACAGCACGGAATCCCATTCATTGTATTAAAATTTGGTCCCACTTTATATTGTGTCCCTAATACCTGTGTACTTACAAAGTAACTAGATGTGTATGTAGTATGTAACCACAGTGTAAGTATACATTGGTACATAGTATCTACAGCTGTAACTACACACATGTAACAACCCTCCGAATGGTTTGTGTAAGTACAAATGAGTAACATTTACATTTATGCATTTAGCAGACCCTTTTATCCAAAGCGACTTACAGTACATTAAGGCTATACATTTTTATTTTATTTTTTTAATCAGTATGTCTGTTCCCTGGGAATTGAACCCACAACCTTTTGCGCTGCTAACGCAATGCTCTACCACTGAGCCACAGGAACACTATATAACAGGATATATATAACTACATTTTGTTACAACAATATGTATAAGAGTAATTGGAACCATTTGATCTAGGGTGGGGAAATGAGATCCAGGGGGTGGAGATGGGTAGGTTTAGGGGTGGAAAGTGGATCCAGGGGGTGGAGATGGGTAGGTTTAGGGGTGGAAAGTGGATCCAGGGGGTGGAGATGGGTAGGTTTAGGGGTGGAAAGTGGATCCAGTGGGTGGAGATGGGTAGGTTTAGGGTTGGAAATGGGATCCAGGGGTTCAGATGGGTAGATTTAGGTATATGTAAAGTGGGATGAGTTGGAACTCAAGTTGGAGTTGGTGCACCACTGTAATACCAGTGTACTTACATGGTAACTCCTCAGGAACTGTCCACCTAATATGAAGTGTAACATTCTGGACACCAACCACAATTTATATGCAAAGCCTAACTTACTAGCTGCTGCTGGGTAACATAAGAGTAATTACATGATAAATCGAATATAAATTATAACACTTTATTTACCAATAAGTACTGTAAGTCCTGTTACACATTTGTACTTTCATTACCAAAAAGTGTTGTTACCAATGTCCTGTTACAAATTTGTACTTACACATACCATGCATTGGGTTGTTACATGTGTAGTTACACAAACATTAGAGCTGTAGATGCAATGTGTACTTACACTGTGGTTACATACTACGTACACATCTAGTTAATATATAAGTACACAGGTATTAGGGACACAATATAAAGCGGGACCAAGTTACTAAACCTGAGTAATCTAATAAAATACATTACTGATTACGTTTTAAAGCATGTATTTTGTAGTTTGTAGTGAAATACATTTTAAAAGTAACCTTCCCAGCCCAGATCATAACCCATATCCATTATTAATACATTTGCTTGAAGAGTGCATCTTTCTCTCAATATAAACTTTGCATGCAACTACAAAGCTGCTACAAAGCCAGAGAAATCAAATCAGAGGCACAAACTTGGCAAGTGAAAGAGCATATGTGATCAAGCAAGACACTGAAAGCTAGGACAGCAAAGATGTTCACAGCATCCATCATCGGTGTAGGAAAAAAATAAGCAAGGGTGCAAAAAATCCAAATGTTCTGTGTTTGTTTCAACTTTGATTAGTCATTGCCAAGCACACAATGTTCTCAGGGTTGAAAGGAGCTCCTCCTCATCTACAGAAATTTGTATTTCTTCATCTTTGATATATCAACTATATTGAGGAGACAAGCAGTCAGCACCATTTATTATTACTTCTTTGGTTCCCCTGCAGATTACCTCCCACTGAGAAAGGTGAGACAGCAGAGACAGGAGCTAAAACAGGACCTAGCCTACAGTTTGCTGCTTTGTTTACTTCACAGACTTCTTTTTTTTTTTTCTCCTGTCATATTATTGTGTGTGGTATTATGATGTTGACCGGCCTTTGCCTGCGGTCAGACTGCAGTTGCACAGTGGGCCTGAGACTTTGTGCTGAAAATGGCTTTATGGATTTCATTTACATTTGTTATTGAAAATATTGCAGCTCCTAGTCAGCTCTCAGTAAACATCAGACAGGAGATCTGTGCACCTGTGTTGTTCAGAGCCAATCCCATCATAGCAAAGCTCCACGACACTCAGGCTGATGTTGAGCCCTGTTGAGCCCTTCTACATGATGATTTTTTTCATACACAGGAAGAGAGAAAAAAAAAGGCAATACATTTAATATATATATATATATATATATATATATATATATATATATATATATATATATATATATATATATATATATATATATATATATATATATATATATATATATTGGCACCCTTGGTAAATATGAGCATAGATGGATTGTAAACATAAATTAAAAATAAATTAAACATAAAAATAAAACATAAAAAAAAGAAATCACAAAATTCTAACCAATCATTGACGTAAAACAATTAAAATTGGGGGAAACTCACATTATGAAATAAATGGTTTTCTCTAATGTATGTTGGCCACAGTTAATGGCATCCTTAGAAATTCTTATGAGTAAAATATTTCTGAAGTATATTTCCATTCATATTTACAATTTTTAGCACAAAAGGGTGACTAGGAGCATGACATTTTCCAGCCATGACTTCCTGTTCCACAGGATTATAAATAGACGGACACAAAGGCCAAATTCCCTTAATCATCCATCACAAAGAGTAAAACCAAAGAATATAGTTCTGATGTGCAGAAAAAGATTGTTGAGCCTCACAAAATAGAAAGTGGCTGTAAGAAAATAGCTAAAGCATTTAAAAAATCCCCATTTCCACCATCAGGGCAATAATTAAGAAGTTCCAAACAACTAAAGATATTACAAATCTGCCTTGAAGAAGATGTGTGTCTATATCGTCCTAATGCACGTTGAGAAGGAGTGGCCAAAGACTCTCCAAGGAGTCACAGCTGGAGAACTGCAGAAATTAAAAGAGTCTTGGGGTCAAAAAAAAAAAACAAACAAAAAAAAAACAGCCCCTACATCAGCACATGTTGTTCAGGAAGGTTTCAAGAAAAATCCTCTTCACTCATCCAAAAACAAACTCCAGAATATTCAGTTGTCAGACACGACTGGAACTTCAAATGGGACTGGCTTCTATGGTCAGATGAAACTTAAAAAAAAAAGAGTTTTTTGGCGGCAAACCCAACAGATGCGTTTGGTGCAAACAGTGATACTTGCTGAATATACTGCTGGATCTTTAATGCTGTGTGCCTATTTATCTGCCAGAGGTAGTGGACATCTTGTTCAGAGACTGGCATCATGGATCCTATCAAATACCAACAGATAAAAAAACCTAAACCTGACTGCCTCTGTTAGAAATCTTAAAATAGTCTGTGGTTGGATCTTCCATCAGGACAATGATCCATAACAAACATCAAAATCAACACAAAAATAAAAACTTCTGCCATGGTGATCTCAGATCCCTGACCTGAACCCCATAGAAAATGTGTGAGGTGAACTGAAGGGAAGAAGCATCAACATGGAGATGGTAATCTGAAGGATCTGGAGAGATTATGTATGCTTGAATGTTCTCTGATCTCTTATCAGGTGTTCTCTAAACTCTTCAGGCATTATAAGAGAAAACTCAGAACTGTTATCTTGGGAAAAGGACGTTGCAATAATTGGGTCCCAATAATTGTGGATAATGTGAACCAGAGAAAAAACATTTATTTCATAATAATATATATATATATATATATATATATATATATATATATATATATATATATATTTTTTTTTTTTTTTTTTTTTTTCACTTAAGTGATGATGTGGCATTTAGGCCAAGTATGTTAACCCATACTCTAAATTTGTGTTCTGCATTTACACCATCCATGCACACACACAGCAATGAATAGAGAGTAGTGAACACACACACACACACACACACACACACACACACCGTTCACACACACACACACCGTTAACACACACCTGGAGCAATTGGCAGCCATTTTTGCTGCAATAATTGGGGGTTTGGTGCTTTGCTCAAGGGTATTGAGTGTGGAAGAGATTTCCTGTCGGTACTGAGAATCGAACCCATGATCTTCAGGTTATAAGTCCAAATCTAACTATTAGGCCACAGTTGCTGACTGACACTGCCATTTTCCATTTTCCAGCATCTAGCTGAGTGCTGATTACTTTGATGCAGCCGGATCAGAACAGCATTATCAGAACACTCTGCAGGTGGTTGAGGCAGACTGGAATCTGAGACATAACCTAAGAAAGAAGAATGTTGCAAATAAGAGCATTTTATACATGTACACTAGGGCACATGGCATTTGTGGCCTAATGGTTAGAGCATCAGACTTATAACCAGAAGGTTTTCAGTACCGGCAGTAAATATAGGTGAATTAACAGCACTCTCTTCCACACTTAATAACCACTTAATATCCTCAATACCCTCCCTCAGCTTGACACCACACTCTGCACAGTCATTCATGACAAAATGGCAGTGGCAGTGGGTAAATAAGTAAAGAAAAGTAAGGAAAATAAATAAATAAATAAAAAATGAGTAAGGCACAGAATCTCCACTACTCCAGGTGTGTTTTCACAGTTTGTGTATGTTTGTCCACTACTCATGCTAATGTAATTGTATATATACAATTTAAAGGGGTCATGTACTGAGAAATTAAAATTCCCTCTATCTTTTGACATATTTTTCACATCTTTTTGACAAGAGGTCATTGTGCTGTAAAACATCCTGTAAGTTTCAGAACTCAAAAGTTTCTCGTTAGTCTAAAATCAGCCTACAGTCATGGCCAAAAGTTTTGAGAATTACATAAATATTAGTTTTCAAAAATTTTGCTGCTAAACTGCTTTTAGATCTTTGTTTCAGTTGTTTCTGTGATGTACTGAAATATAATTACAAGCACTTCATACGTTTCAAAGGCTTTTATCGACAATTACATGACATTTATGCAAAGAGTCAGTATTTGCAGTGTTGGCCCTTCTTTTTCAGGACCTCTGCAATTCGACTGGGCATGCTCTCAATCAACTTCTGGGCCAAATCCTGACTGATAGCAACCCATTCTTCTTTCATAATAACTTCTTGGAGTTTGTCAGAATTAGTGGGTTTTTGTTTGTCCACCCGCCTCTTGGGGATTGACCACAAGTTCTCAATGGGATTAAGATCTGGGGAGTTTTCAGGCCATGGACCCAAAATTTCAACATTCTGGTCCCCGAGCCACTTAGTTATCACTTTTGCCTTATGGCACGGTGCTCCATCGTGCTGGAAAATGCATTGTTCTTCACCAAACTGTTGTTGTTGGATTGTTGGAAGAAGTTGCTGTTGGAGGGTGTTTTGGTACCATTCTTTATTCATGGCTGTGCTTTTGGGCAGAATTGTGAGTGAGCCCACTCCCTTGGATGAGAAGCAACCCCACACATGAATGGTGTCAGGATGCTTTACTGTTGGCATGACACTGATGGTACTGATGGTAGCGCTCACCTTTTCTTCTCCGGACAAGCCTTTTTCCAGATGCCCCAAACAATCGGAAAGGGGCTTCATCGGAGAATATGACTTTGCCCCAGTCCTAAGCAGTCCATTCACTATACTTTCTGCAGAAAATCAATCTGTCCCTGATGTTTTTTTTTGGAGAGAAGTGGCTTCTTTGCTGCCCTTCTTGACACCAGGCCATCTTCCAAAAGTCTTCGCCTCACTGTGCGTGCAGATGCGCTCACACCTGCCTGCTGCCATTCCTGAGCAAGCTCTGCACTCTTTAGGAGACGATCCTGGCGCTTGCTGGACTTTCTTGGACGCACTGAAGCCTTCTTTACAAGAATTGAACCTCTTTCCTTGAAGTTATTGATGAACCTATAAATTGTTGATTTAGGTGCAATCTTAGTAGCCACAATATCCTTGCCTGTGAAGTAATTTTTATAAGACGCAATGATGGCTGCACGCGTTTCTTTGCAGGTCACCATGGTTAACAATGGAAGAACAATGATTTCAAGCATCACCCTCCTTTTAACATGTCAAGTCTGCCATTCTAACCCAATCAGCCTGACATAATGATCTCCAGCCTTGTGCTCGTCAACATTCTCACCTGAGTAAACAAGATGATTACTGAAATGATCTCAGCAGGTCCTTTAATGACAGCAATGAAATGCAGTGGAAAGGTTTTTTTTGGGATTAAGTTAATTTTCATGGCAAAGAAGGACTATGCAATTCATCTGATCACTCTTCATAACATTCTGGAGTATATGCAAATTGCTATTATAAAAACTTAAGCAGCAACTTTTCCAATTTCCAATATTTATGTAATTCTCAAAACTTTTGGCCACGACTGTATACTGAAGCCAATCTGACAAAATGACAGGTTGTGGAATGTGCCACTTCATGACGTAATAGTGTAGCTAAACACCACCTCTGCAGAAGATGATCAACACTTGATTCTACATTACTGCCTGTTTAGCCCTGCCCACTGATTCGCAGATCTAGTGTAAATAGCGAGAGAAGCAAATGCAGGTCTACGCAGAAATCAAACTATAAACTTTATTTGATGAACTTGTTTTTAATGAAGTTCCAGACCATGTCAGGAAGAACTTGGTCCTTTGTTCGCTTCATTTTTATTTATTTATTTTTTTTTTTACCACGGATTTGTTTACAAACAAGGCACAGTTTGACGCAGGATTTTCAGAAAGACTGAAACTAAAAGATGATGCTGTGCCCAGGGTTGGGCAAAGATACATCAAAATGTATTTTAAAATAAAATACCAAATACCTTCGTTTTAAATCTATCAAAATAAATTACAAAATACAGCAGCCACACCATGTATCAAAATAAACTACTGTATTTTTGTATTTTAAAAATACTAAAAAATACTTTTACAAGGGAGCATGAAATTTCTTTGCAAACCTTCCATCAGTTGGCTTATTTGATCTATCCCTTCACTATTACACTGACTCAGTTGATTAAGTAAACAATGTTTGATAGCAACAGCTTTTCTCTGCCCAGGTCATACAATAAATTTGGCATATGCAACCAGTTAACAGATCAAATATTCACATATCCCTTTGATCTCCCAGATAAAGGTTAGTTTTAAAGTAACCAACATTTAAATGTTTAACAGTTTGCGAATGACTCATAATTGTATCCTAATTTAGTTACTTGGTGTTTGGTAACGAAGGGCCTACTTTGCATCAGCAAGACTGATTTAATGACAAACAAGTTATTCATAAGAAGACAACTGATGGCACCTGAATTCATAGCAACAAGTTTCTAACTAATTAATAATTTGAATGTTAATATAAATATTATAATATATTATGTATCAGGTATGCATTGGTATGCAAAATCATGATCCCACTAAACAGCTACTTCAATTATGGTACAATATTCAGCAATCAAACATTTATTTATCAGTCATTGGACACCTGTTTGGAAGTTGAAAACAAACATTTTAGCTTTTCAACAATTATTAAATGATCAATATGTTTTGTTTTTAAATGTAGCCAGAAACTTAATCAGAACATAGCAACAGAAGGAATATTAACCCAACTCCAACCACTGAATCTACTGAGAGACATAGAAGTATAGTTGACACATACACATTACAGTTTTCTCGATTGCTAAAACATTATAACCAGGCTTTTGAACTAAAATTTCAAAACCATAATGCCATTTTTGAAAAAGCACACCCATTTTGCTGAACTATAAACACTATTCCCCTGCTTTAACACGAGTCAGATTTGGTGAACTCTTACTTCAAAACTCTAGACACAAATCCCTACATTTCTCAATGCTTACACCATGTGGTCATTTAGAAAGCACTAGCATTCAATACTGCACAGTTTGAGCTCAATTAGCACACAATTACCTAAGTGGAAACACTAGTAGTCAAAGTTTATCACACACCAATCAGAACCTTCGATGGATAAAGGGCCAAAGTCAGCCTACAGTTTTTCTCAGTGGCTTTGGTGCATATCTCGAATCAGAAATTTAATTCTCAAAAATACTTTTTCAGCCTCCACATTATCTAGTCACTTGTGCACATCATAAAATGTTTTGAAAAAGTTCCAATTACTTAGGTACTTTCATGCAACTTTTATGTACATTTGTCGGTTGTTTCCTAGATTATCAGCTGCTAATGTCATGTTGCTCAAAATGTATTATATAGTTCTCTGAGATGAGATGTTTCCCCACACTTCCACCAAGACACTGGCAAGTTCCCGGACATTTCTAGTGAGACACATGTTTACACAGGGTTTACCACTACAAGGACGATCAGCTGTCCTTGTCTCCCTGTACCACTGTCTTACGCATCTTACATTACAGAAACTGCAGTTTATTGCTCTGGCCACATCTGCAGTCCTCATGCCTCTCTGCAGTAGGACTATGGCATGTTCACACAGGTGATCAAGAGCGCTGGACATCTTTCTTCTGGTGTTTTCCGGAGTCAGCAGAAAGGTCTCTTTAATGTCCTAAGTTATTGTAACAGTGGGTTTAATTACATAACGCCTGTAAACCGTAAGTTTCACAGGGGCATGTGCAATATTGTTTATGTTTAATTGAACATGCATGAAAAACATAGCTTAAAACCTTTCCAAAAAAGATCTGTAAAGCATGTACATGATAAAAAAAAAGAAAAAAATGTATGTATGTACGTAATACAGTAAAAGGGATGTTTATTTTTTTCTGAGTTTGTGTGTGTGTGTGTGTGTGTGTGTGACAACAGGACACAATTTTTTTATAATTACAAGGGTATGACAGGTATTACAAGGAGAAGGTGGCTTTTCAGGACATTACCCCATGTCCCCACTTTTCAAAACGCATATAAATCACACAGAATGGAGTGTATTGAAAATCTGATATAGCACAAAGTTTCCTGTGAGGGCTAGGGTTAGGTGTAGGGTTGGTGTAGGGCGATAGAATATACAGTTTGTACAGGATAAAAACCATTACGCCTATGGGATGTCCCCACTTTTCACAAAAAAGTGTTTCTTCTTGAATATGTGCCTGTGGCATATAGGTGAATGGAAAAGCCATTATGTATACAGGTGCAGCATGTGAGTTAATGTAAAACAACCACACACACATACACAGTATGACTAATCAAGACATTATCACTCTCACATATCTGAAGCACCACTCTTATCTACCTCAGTAGCTATCTTTATCAAGGTGGCCTAATACCCGGAGAGAGCTATCCATTAGCATTTTCATCTTAATGGCAGTGGCCTGACTGGACCCACAACTTTTTAAGCAAATCATATGAGCGTTAAACACTGTGAGACTAATCGCACTGGAGCCACAGGAAAATTACGTTGTGATTAGAGGACCATACAGCAAGTGAGGCACAGTCCCGAGCTCATCGCTAGCAACTAATGATGAATAAGTTAATGTCAAATCCAGCAGATGGAAAAATGTCAGGTTTTGGTAAAACATCTATTTTAATAATTATGCTATAATTATAAATATTAACAATAAATATGCTACCTATCAGAACACGACTAATATATTTATAATTATATATAATTTTGAAATGCTGTCAGAGGAGAAAGATGTTGATCAGCATGATGGTGTCATTCAGCTAACTATCAAAGCTAAACAGCCAAACCGCTTGATCTGTTATACAGCATAACTAGACCCTATTTTACATATTTGAGACGTAACTGTGAAAGAACAAATTTTAATGTAGTATGTATTTAATATGTCCACAAAACCTAGCCTTCAGGAATATGTTGGCTAAAATGAGTTTTATTTTTGCCTCTTCTTTTATCATGCCTTTATTTATCTCCAGATCAGTATAAAAAAAAAAAAAAAAAAATGATGTGTGTAGTGTTAGTGTAAAAGGCTGTCAAAAGCCTTTTAGACTTCAGCTCCAGTCATTACAGATGGACCAGACTTTGACATGGCTTCAGACTCTGCTTAGATTGGACAAGGTATCTGTAACTGACTGTTTTTCTGTGTTTGTGTGCATGTGGTTGTATGTGCCTTTAGAAACAATCTTGTCAAACAGATGAATCAGACCTTTGCCTCTCATACATTTGGGAAAACTTTGCTTGTCAATAAAGCTAAATAAGAAATAATAAAGCTGTCTGTAAGACTGAACTGAGCTTCTAATGAATTCTGTCTTCCTTTGAAGGCATATGGTCAGCATGTTTGGACCAATATGATAATTTGGAAAGACTTTTGGGGTTCCTTCACATTAAGTGCAAATATGGCTCGCAGGACTCACTTGACAGTGAAACGTGCTTTTAGCATGTCCAATATTTAATGTCATGTGACAAAGGTTATTATAAGGACAAACTCTTAAGGACTTATTTTATAAGATGGAACCAGAAAAAACTTTTACAATTTCAAAAGTACATTTTAATATATTTTATAGAAATTTATGTGTAATAATTTGTTTTATAATTGTTTTTTATTAATTTATTTATGTTTATTGTATTTTGTGTTATAATCTTTGCCATGAAATAGCCTGTGAAGCTAATGTGGCAATAAACTGTTATAACTGTTAATGTGCAAATATGGCCATACATACAGTACACAGTAGCTGTTTTGAGTAACTTTTTTTTCTTTTTTCTTTTTTTTTTGAGTAACTTATATTGTAGACAGTTATTCTGTCTATTTTTGCTCCATCAATGGAAATAGTTCCACAGCAAATATACCACTGCGGAATTTAACACACAATACTGGTGTGAATTAATCAGTGTTTTTGAATGAATCATTTGAGAGAATGATTTAATAATCCACACAATCAAAACAAACAACAGTCACTTGTTTCATTCCTGAATGAATTATTTTTCTTTTTCCATTGAATGAATGAATTATTGAATGAATCGGTTGAAAAATAAATAAATAAATAATCCAGTCAGTGTTTTGATTGAAATGGTATGGATGATTCACTCTTAAATCCAGTCACTTGTTTAGTTCCTGAATAAATCAGTTTTTTGAATGAATCAGTTGAGTAAAACTGAATGACTCACTCATAAAGGCAATCATTTGTTTCATTCCTAAACGAATCAGTGTTCTGAACAAACCAGTTGAGTGAATGATCCAATAATTCATAAAGGCAAGCTCTTTGTTCCTTAATGAAACAGTGTTTTGAATGAAATGGCAGAATCAACAATTAACTCAAAGACAGTCACTTGTTGCCACCTACTGGCATAACAATGTAATCTTCAGAAAGAGAGAGAGAAAAAAAACACTTAATACTGTACACTAAATGACAAGCAGACTAATACAAACACTGAAAAAAATCCATGTTAAATATGTAAAGCACATGAAAATTACCTACTGTATTTATTTGTAGAATTGTCTTTTGTTGTTAAATTATTTTTTTCTTATTTCAGTTAATTTCCCCACAGTTCAATTAATTTTATGTTATTCTGATTAACAATTAAAACAATTATTTTACATCACACAATCAGCTTACAGTGGGAGGTGAACTCTGAATGGCCCATGCATGTAAGCTTGTCTTATATATATCTAAACAGCAAATCTGCATCAGATGGATAGAGCACAAGCAATGCTGCCAAATACCAGATTCATGGCTCCCCCATGAGACTGAATGGGCTCTGTCCTCTCTCCCGAGCCTTCGATGCTGATTGGGGTGAGCATCTGGTCACCATGAGCAAATGTTTCATCTCCAGCCATCTCAAAGAGCACATCACATGCCCAAAACACAGACAGAAATTACTCATTCGAAACTTTCTTTCTCTCAGATCAACAGAGAAAGCAAAGACACTGTGTGAATCCTAACCTAGTGTGCCAAAAGCCCCCATTATTTATCATCTTTTTAGGTTGTAGAAGAGAATTTACATTGCATTGTCGTGATTTGTGTCAAATCTCTCACAATGAAAAGCATAAGGGAATGAAATGCACAGGACAAAAACACATTTGTATTAGGCTCTGAAGTTGATAGACAAGCTTATATATATATATATATATATATATATATATATATATATATATATATATATATATATATATTTTTTTTTTTTTTTTTTTTTTTTTTTTTTTTTTTTTTTTTTTTTTTTGCATGATGTTAAAAAGGAGGTCTACATAACACACAGTTTCACCTAATCTCATGTTAATCTTGAGCACCTACCTGGTACTGCATCCTTCATATCTCCAAAAAGTCTTTAGTTTTATCATATTTATAAAAGAAAAATACAGATTTCCGATTCTCTCTGAAAAAAGCCGAGCTCCTGTAGGCGTGCCGTGGGCGGAGCAATAATACTGATGTTTCGTGTTGTTTCCATTAACTTATATTCACTTATGTGCAGATTTCCAGCAAAAGACAGAAATCTGATGCAGTTGTACTTACATGAATGGGGTCTTTTATCACTGGGACCACTCCATGTTTTAATAGCAAACAATGTGCAAATCCAACGTGGACCTAGGGCTTGTTTATAAAACATTCATCACTGAAATGAGAGAACACACAAACGCACTTGCTACACTCCGTTGCTGCCCCGGAAAAACAAACTGCAACCACTGTTCGTGTAACGCTGGGTTCTTTGGGAAGCTTTCCCTCACATCCAAAAACACACTTATTTGTAGACATTCTTGAACAAATCCTATGCAGCACTGCCGAGGATTTCCCGATGAAGCGCGTTGATGAGCGCGGTCTCGCTCTCCACTGGTCGACGTGTGCGTGGGCGCGCTTTTCCGAGATAAATGATCATATAAGGAGTTCCACCATTGTCTACGTCATTAAATCCACAATCAAAAAAAAAAAAAAAAAACAGCCGAAACTTGTACCAACCCGGAAGTAAGGTTTTCGGCACAGAAATTCTCCGTCATTCGTCCAAATTATTTTTTACAATTTTGGCCATGTTTAGCATGAGAATCGATCTCTTTAACATTGTGAACAACTCTGAATACATGAAACACCATTGTAGCCCCCCTTTAAGGTGAGATTGACAGACACCTTTTAGACAAGATGAAGCTATAGCATTTACATAAATGTTGGGTTCTGAACAGCTTGTTATTCATCACTCACTGTCATCCCGGATGATGTGTTTATTTCCTTGATAATAAACACTGTGATTTCAGGATTCTGGCGTGTGATTAAACTAACCTTTGGGTATTTGAATGACAATTAGGGAACCACGGGTTGATAACACACTTAGTGGAGCATTGAAACCTGCCTATTGTGGTTCAAGCTGACAGCAGACTATAGTAGGGTAACTGACTGCTATCACCATGGTGACAAATAAACCTTAAATGAGTGTTCTTCAAAATACCGGTGCCTAATAAAAATCGCCAGAACACACTGACTACTGGACCTCTAGATAATACCTTACTTGATTAAATTTTAATTACAATTAGATAGATTTCACAATACACAATTTCACAATATTATTACATGCACAATGTTAAATATCACATTCAAGTTCAGATAAAGAAAACAGCATGCAAATGTTTAGCGCAGTGGTTCTTTACTGGTCTTGTTTAAAGACACTGATTTCTCAAACCAACAGTGCCAAAAATGCGTATCATACAAAGCTAAACAAAAGTCTCTTAAAAAAACCTGCACAGGCCAGCAAATGGTTTGTATGTATTTTATTTTTAGATTGTTTCATTAAAGTTATTCGCATTTAGAATTGTTTTTGCTTGCTGTTCACAATCCTACCAAAGTACACTTGTGACCCATTTCTGAACAATAAGCAGAGTACCACTAATTGAACTTTTTTTTTCTTTTTTTTTTATCCAACGTGAGTTACAGTAGCCTATTATTATAGTGACATCATTTTTAAGCAAGCACCTCAGTCATTTCAGTTCGATTTGATGAGGTCATTATGGATACCTCAATGACTGATTCTTTGGATCTTTCTTTTTGTTGTTGCTCATACCATTTCCCATTCAACAACAAAACCTGCGTCCTTCCCAATGTAAAATGAGTTCAAATAAAACAGAAAAGAGGCAGTTTCAGGAACAAGAAGCTGGAGCGATAGGCACTGTCAGCTAACCTCTCCAAATGACCCTAAACAAGTGTCCTTCTATTGATCTTCTCCCTGAAAAGATTTAATCAGATAGTTGGTGAGATTGGAAGAGGACAAAATCCCTGTTTAACCCCATTGTTGTATCCTTCAGTTATCATTCAATCTCCTTTATCTTCACAGGAATTTAACTTGCTCAAATCAAGAGGAAATATAGTATCTATACATTAGGGAAATAAAAGAAGCATACATTTTATACAAATAATTATTCATTTTGATTTTTTTTTCCAGTAATAACATTTTAATATTTACAAACTTGACATTTTTAAAATAATTATTGATTTTCATAATATCTAACAAATGGCCACGAGTAACCACTATATTTTAATAGTTAAATGTCAGGCTCATATTTTATAATTTAAAAGATACAATGCAGTGCAACGCATCATTCATGATAATCAGGTAATGGCTGTTTACATATAGAAACAACACCCCATTAGTGAAGTCAGCTAGAGTCAGAGAAACAAAGATACTCTGTTCTGCGCAATAATCATTATAATATAATACATGTCAAGCAGCAGGTCAGGATTGTAATCAGCATAGAAAATCTGCCAATTATACCAAGCTGCTTTAATTTGTCACATTCATTTAAACAGATATATTGAAAGAGAGAGCCAGACAGTGTTGAATTCTCAAAAGAGTTCTGACGTGGTATATGCCATATATCATCAAGAGCAATGCTATAATTAAGTATATAAGTATAATTCAAAAGAATAAAACAGCCTCTTATTTTAAATTTAAATAAATACACCCCTTCACCTTTTTTCATACTAGTGCTTGAGGGACCTTAATTGCTTTTTGATGTCAGCTTGAATTGATGGGTAATTTTACTTCAACCTGTGCAGAAGTCAGCACAAGGAAATTTTTCACCAATAGGTCAGGTAAACAAGTGGATTTACGGACAATTACATGCGAAGGGAATCACAGTTTCAAAATTGTATTTTGTACAATGTATTGGTAGTGACTCAATGAGAATAAATTATAATGATAAATTATGTCTTATGAAGATTAAGGGTAGTGTAATCATACAGAAATAAAAACATATTTTTACCCCGTCACCTCGATTTACACTGTAACGCATAAAAATATTTCCAGAACAGCAGATCCTAACTGAGAGACTGGAAAGGAGGAGAGAGGCCTCTGGCGTTTCCTATCATTATGGAGCAAATAGTTTTCTCCTTATCTGCAGGTCTAAAGCAATTATTGTACCAAAATTTCTCCTCTGGCCACATTATGTTCAAACAGTAAAAAAAAAAAAAAAAAAAAAAAAAAACACCTACCGACCCCCACCTCTCCTTCACCAGAAACACACAACTACCAGGCAGCATCCCTTGCATGTGTACCAAAGCACCGCATGACCTCATAAGTCTCATGGGTGTCACAGGCCACTAGTTTCATCTAGTATGCAGGAGACATAGGAGGCTGATGATTTGCCCTTGCTTACCCACTCAGGTCCAGAGTTTGCACAGGTGACTAATTGCTGAGGAAATATGTTCATTCAGAGACTTGTGATATCTCTACTGAACTAAGTTGTTTTAGCTGGAAGGTTCCTGCATACAGTAGATGTGGATGTTTTTAAATATATTCATGAAATCAGGATCACATTTATCAAATGGTTTTATTCTTGTTTTCATGACATATTCTCAATTCAAGGCTAAATCCTATATTTATTTGTGTGTTGTTACCATTATGATGTTGATTCCCAGTCTGTGACTTTTTTTCCTCTGCCTTATACAGTGTGCTTTTATCTCGCCATTATCCAAATTGTTTTACAACATGGACAGTAAGCTGTTTCTTGTGAATGTGTGAGACTTCAGATTCGTTAGTTGTCATTGGTAATTAACTAGAAAAACATAGCAAAAATCTAGTTACAGAACAACCTGTACATTTAAAAATGGTAATTAACAAAACAAACAAATGAAAAAAGCTATAGCTAAAATGTGTTTGTACCTTTAACATATACTGACAACCTCCATAATAACATAAAGAGAAAGCCCAGAAAATTCTGGGAATGTCATTTTACAATTTTCCACTGTAAACCATAAAATGTCTTATTCTTTTTCACTTCCAAAAATTCATAAATTCACATTTAACAGTATTTTAATGTAAACTTGGATCTATTGGATCTATCTGGTTGGATCTACTACAGTTTTTCCTGTTACTATCACAGTTAAAAGCACAATGATTTTAAAGAGTACAACTGTTTGTGCTACAAACAAGTGTATTTATTACAATAATTAAATTCAAATAATATGATATGAAAATACCAGTTTGCAATTTTAAACAGCATAGTGGACTGTTTTTGTACAGCTAAAATAACTGGAAGCAGCTGACACCGGAATCCTCGCTACATTTGACTTGTGTCATCTACTGGTGTCATCTATGTGAAGCAGGCATGAAATTCAGAGAAAGGCATGACTGTCATTTTACCACATGCTCCACTAAACTCTAAATCAGCACCTGAGGGTTCAACATATCTAAATAGGACAAGCATGGATGGTCTTTTCTAAAAAAAAAAATAAAAAATAAAAAGCCTTTAATGTTAGCTGTTAGTTTTCCTACAGGATTAATGAGCAGATTCAAAAATGCATAACTGAAAGACATACTGTTTCTGACTTTCATGGTGAAGCAATAACTGTTTCCCATGTGGAAAGAAAAATAAGGACAGTCTAAGGGGATTCCTGTCAGTTCAGAAGAGCAGCTTTTGAGACTTCTGACATCTTGTGATAACATATTATGACATACACTTTTGCATCAACTTTCTTTCTGAACACTGAATGTTCCTCCTTATTGCATTCTGAAGGCTGAAATAGAGGCACAAATTTGATAACACTATGGCAGATGGCTCTGAGGAACCACTATGCCAGGGCGAGGGGAGTTGGGGGTAGTGTGCAGAAAATCCTTTTTTGTACAAAATGACACAGCATGTTGAACATCTGCTGAGAGAAAATAAATAAATAAATAAATAATAACATACGATGGCGATGTATCAAGCCAAGTTAATATCTCATGAGCGTGTGTTGTTTGCTCTCTGCGTGACATCTCACACACGAAGAGCTAATTTCTGATCAGTTTTTCTCACATTGCAATGTTCAACTTTGTCAGATTCATACTTATTTAAGTAATAGTAACTCGCCCCCTTGCCATTGTTTATGCTTGTGCTCCATCTGCCAGGGAAGGGCTGGCTCACTTTTATAAAAGAAGGCCTTGCTGAACAGAAAGCACTTGCTGCCTTTGCTTTATCTTGAGAGCACAGAGGGTTTACTAATTAGAGTGTGTTTTGGAGAGAAACGGAGAGCCGAAACAGAGGATTGCGATATGGCCCTTGACGAACAGCCTCATCGGTACAAGGTATTTGGTATTTTGATAATTACCCAGCTGCCTACTGGTTGCATGTCAGGCGGTATGCGAAATCAAAATGACGTTTAATTTGGAGTTACATGACTGATATTTTAATTATCCTTCCACATCTGTCACAGCTCTCTGGTATCTTTATGTTTCCCTGATAAAACAATAATACACAGCTATTCCGGAGATGATTGTAATTTGGAGAAGGGTGCACACCTCCTTCTGAATTTTATCCTCCTTCCCTCCTTTTATCACCCTTCATCCTCATTAAAATAACATCATACAGAGTATATTTGCCCTTTGATGGCTTACAAATACAAATCTGTACTTAAACAGAAAATCTGCTTTGTACAAATGCTTCTCTAAACCTAGGGACCATATTTCTGAGCTGGTGGCAGATGGCACAAGTTGTGCTGACACTTTATTATGTAACATTTAGCAGTGGAGAGTGTACAAAGTAAGCCAGAGCAAAGAAACTACATCAATAAACCCATCAAATGCAGCCCAGCCGTCTCTATTATTAAAAGTATGTTGGCATGTTTTATTCTTTGAAGAAATTGAATACTATTTACATCATAGTCAACGACAACACTTTATTATGATCTGGAATGCCAGGAATGTGCTTTTGATTCAACACTTGTAAGAATAAAACATTCATCAAGTGGCTGGATGTTCAGATGTTTTTCTGAAGTTGCCCTGTCTTTCATTCATCAGAGATAGAGAGCAAGGCATACTCCTTTTCCATATTGTGCACTGAATTCTTGAAAGGCTGAAGCCAAGTCTATTTCCTATTAGAGAGAAAGAGAAAGGCTGAGGGACAGGGAGGAAAGAGGGACAAATAATTATTTCTTTCTTTCCCTTTTTGCAAAGCAATTTGAAGTTTTCTGAATGATGCCAACTCTGGAAAGTTTTATTTGGGGATTTTAGTTGCGTGCATGAGACTCAGTAGTACACTATTCCCACAAACCCCTGTGCTATAAAATATAGATTATCAGGATATAAACTTGACATGAGAACAGCAATCAAAGAAGCCGAACTCCTCAAGAGGATTTTTTTTTTTTTTTTAGGTCTATGTTACATTTGCAGACAACAGTTGTATGTACGATGGCCCCTCCTTCTCGGGAAAGATGTAAAGGTTTTCTTCAAGATAAAGAAGTGTGCTAAACTGCTGTTGGCATGCTGTGCTTAGTCTTTCAAAACGCTAAGATGCAGTTGGTACTACTGTAAGTGCTAAGTTACATTGTAGCTAAGATGCTAAGCTAAGTTGTTCTAAGGAGAAACAAGGAAGTTCTGCAAGAAGTGAATTTGTGGAGTTTGGAAACCGCTGAAGCCATTTGACTAGTTGATGATTCACACAAAAGTTTTTTTTTCTAATTTAGTTTAAAATTAGAATTATAGGGCTATAAATAATTGGCAGTTGAAAAGACTTAAAAGGACTGAGAAATGTCTTAAATGGCTGGGTTAATATAGTGTGACTTGAGTGGGCTCATTTAAACATGTTAGCAATTGTGGTTACTTGACTTTATTGATGACAGAGACAAGCACTCAACAGCAGATAGAAATGATGAGACAGGATGCAGGGCATCTCACACTTAAAATTGAATATGCACATGGCAAATGAGGTTTAATAAAATAGCATTCATTGTCAAGTGGGTGAAAAATGTATTAGAATAATAATCAGAATTCAACAGAGAAAGGGGAAGGTTTTATTTAACACCTTTTAGGTGGCCTGCTTTCTTTGCTTGGGATCATTAGTTTCATCTAAGTAAAAATATGTATTATTTTCATGTCCTCAGTGTGCTGTTTTGATAGTTTTAATGGTCCTGGATCAAACCCCTGTGATTTTTTTTTTTTAAATATGGGATCATCCTGAACATGCCTCAAGTAATGACTGTTTTCAATATTTGAATGACCTCAATCCGAGCAGCTGAGTCCTTAGCCATCTTCAAGAATTGGCTAAAAACATTTTCTTCCATTTTTATTTGACCCTCTAACTCTAGCATTCCCTATTCTAATTATGTTCTTTAAAAGACTTGCCCTTTTAGACTTGCACTTTATTCATTTACTAACTGCTTGTTTTCTTGTTTAATTGTTATCTTTATTTGACTTTCTAATTTTAGTATATATATATATATATATATATATATATATATATATATATATATACACACACACAGTATATATATATATATATATATATATATATATATATATATATATATATATATATATATATATATATATATATATATATATATATACAAACCCGATTCCAAAAAAGTTGGGAAACTGCACAAATTGTGAATAAGAACAGCATGCAATGATGTGGAAGTTTCAAATTTCAACATTTTATTCAGAATACAACATAGATGACATATCAAATGTTTAAGCTGAGAAAATGTATAAATTTAAGGGAAAAATAAGTTAATCTTAAATTTCATGGCATCAACACATCTCAAAAAAAAGTTGGGACAAGGCCATGTTTACCACTGTGTGGCATCCCCTCTTCTTTTTATAACAGTCTGCAAACGTCTGGGGACTGAGGAGACAAGTTGCTCAAGTTTAGGAATAGGAATGTTGTCCCATTCTTGTCTAATACAGGCTTCTAGTTGCTCAACTGTCTTAGGTCTTCTTTGTCGCATCTTCCTCTTTATGATGCGCCAAATGTTTTCTATGGGTGAAAGATCTGGACTGCAGGCTGGCCATTTCAGTACCCGGATCCTTCTTCTACGCAGCCATGATGTTGTAATTGATGCAGTATGTGGTCTGGCATTGTCATGTTGGAAAATGCAAGGTCTTCCCTGAAAGAGGCGATGTCTGGATGGGAGCATATGTTGTTCTAGAACTTGGATATACTTTTCAGCATTGATGGTGCCTTTCCAGATGTGTAAGCTGCCCATGCCACACGCACTCATGCAACCCCATACCATCAGTGATGCAGGCTTCTGAACTGAGCGCTGAACTTGGGTTGTCCTTGTCCTCTTTAGTTCGGATGACATGGTGTCCCAGTTTTCCAAAAAGAACTCCAAATTTTGATTCGTCTGGCCACAGAATAGTTTTCCACTTTGCCACAGTCCATTTTAAATGAGCCTTGGCCCAGAGAAAACGCCTGCGCTTCTGGATCATGTTTAGATATGGCTTCTTTTTTGTCCTATAGAGTTTTAGCCGGCAACGGCGAATGGCACGGTGGATTGTGTTCACCGACAATGTTTTCTGGAAGTGTTCCTGGGCCCATGTTGTGATTTCCATTACAGTAGCATTCCTGTATGTGATGCAGTGCCGTCTAAGGGCCCGAAGATCACAGGCATCCAGTATGGTTTTCCGGTCTTGACCCTTATGCACAGAGATTGTTCCAGATGCTACAGTATGTCATGTGTACTGCTTAAAGCTAACTTAGACTTGTTATAGCACTTGCATATCATTGCTCTCTTGTTGATTTTGATTGCTTCCATTGTCCTCATTTGTAAGTCACTTTGGATAAAAGTGTCTGCTAAATGACTAAATGTAAATATTTTCCATTGCACAAACATGCCTGCATAAAAGGTACATTTATGCCATGAGACCAGGTAGCAACAAACTTCAATAGATAGATAGATATACATAGACAGATTGGCCAATGTGTTTTTACAAGAGATATGGAGAAAAAAAAAATCTGATGGCTCATGGAATTGATGGTCATGGAATTTTTTATTTGATATGAACATTTAATTTATTATTATTATTTATTTATTTTATTTTTTTTAATTGCCCATATTTGAACTGAAGGCATCTGAGCCCAAAGGTCTAATTTAATGTTTTTATTAATCATTTTTACTCCACAAATCTAAAAACATTAACGTGACACACACACACACACACACACACAAACTTTGGTAGTCAACATAGCAATGTCAGATCACTATTTTCCAGAGACACAAATCAAGTAAATTAACCTCAAAACTGGTTTGTCTGACTAAATCTCACAAATGTTAATATACAGATGAAACAGCAAAATAAAAAATAGCATAGCCATTTCATTCATTTCTTTTTCTTTTTTTTTTTGCTACCTATGATCAAGAGGTCAAGAATAAAATTAATAAATAAATAAGGTGGTGGGTATCTTACCCCGTTTCACCTTATAGATAGATATTTAGATGATTGATTGATGGATGGACGGATGGATGGATGGATGGATTGACTAACTGATTGATTGATTGATTGATTGATTGATTTCCTCCTACCATCACTAGCTCTCAAATCTCATTCACATTTCCAAACTTGGCACATCACAATACACAAGAACCAATAACCAATTGTGAGATCCAAAGTCTGTGTGCAGTATGTCCACCTCCTTATATGTGTTGAGTGCACAGAGCTTCCTGACTTAATGCAAGCAAAAAGTTTGCCAGTATTTCATGGTGAACTCGCAGAAGGAAAAAACTTTGTGTCTTTTGAGAAAGATGCTGAGCATCGCACTTCTTTATTTTTCTATGTTCTGTGACAGCAAGGCTATACCAGATGCATTCTTTATGGAAATATAGGCAGAAAATGAGAAAAACTCAACAGATGTAAAGATTAGGGAGTAAAAAGAAGAAGGGTTTTTATTCTACAAATGCAGTAATTGCTCAGTAACCTGTGCTGAGCTTTACACCACAGTGCAGTGAGGGTGAAGCCCTGCAATCGTCAAAAAAAAAAAAAAAAAAAAAAAAATCAGCTAAATTTAATATTTTTTGTCTTGACTTGCCCATGCAGAAATTAATGTACATTAAAGAAGAAGAAGAAGAAGAAGAAGAAGAAAAAGAAGAAGAAAGATTATTTACAAATATTTTTGATTGTGTGTGTGTGTGTATGTATAGACTATGTTTTTGTACCCTCTTAGTAATGGAAGAAATATATTTTGTAACATTTTTCTGTAAGTTTCCTAGAACAGAATAAATACTGTTCAACACAACCCTCTCAGTGTTTTGCTTCTCCTTTAGCATTCTTCATACCAACAGGTAGACAAATTACACAATTCCATCTCAGTATACAGAATAAATAATAGAATATCATGATCCTAGTTTCAGAGCAGGACTCCATGGAGCTCTTTGCTCTGTCTGAATGAACTGTCAAACAAACCGGCTCGTCTAAGCACATGCAAGGAAATGGCCCCTCTCTGTGATGAATCTGGTGGGGTTCTCAGTTAATCATAGGAAGCAGATTGGCCCTGCCAGCCTCCATACAGGCAGAGATATTTCAGCCTCCTATCATCAGTGTAGCGCCAGCAGATGTTTGAGACCCTTCGCCTCATTCATCCATCTGCCCACTGCTTAAATCTCTCTCTTCGTCAACCTCAGTTGTTTCCTTTTCCCCATCAGTGTTAAGAGAAACTGAATTGTATTGTACCATAACAGTAAATTAAACATTACAATCATACAATGAGCACACAATTATATCACTATTTGATGAACATTCTCAAAAACTGAATTGAATTTTTTTTTGGCAGTGTTTCAATAACTAGCATCACAACGTTGTACAAAAAAAAGCAAGTATTTCAAAGACCAGCATAACATAGAGCAATTCCAGCTTTATGGATGTGACTTTCGGAGACAAAACCTGAAGCATAAATTCTCATAGAATGTATTCATTACCAATATATTGAACTATATCTTCATTTTTTTCTTAACCCCTGAAAATAGAGTCTAGAAATCATAAAAGTATCAATCTATAAACGTGATTTATATTTTAGATGATGGAAATAAACATGGTTACAGATGTGACCAAAAAATGAATATAAATAAATAAATAAATAAATAAATAAGACCTGAGTTTTGGGGAGACAACATATTTTGCAGACTTTCTATGCAATGCACAACCCAGAAACAACAACATCTGCCGGATGGAGAAAGGTTGGCTATTCACAAAACATTATGTATCTATGTATGTATGTTTGTATGTAATTATTTATTTTTTATTTAAATTTTCAAAAATCAATGTTGGGCCTACGGACCTGACATCTCTCCGTTACAGTCGTGACAGTTCTGAAAGCAGAATTTATCAGACTATGGAAACCCATATAAAATCAAATGCACAAGCACACGCATAAGTTTGCAACAAAACACAGGCAAACGTAGCCTAATTATGAATGTGTCGGAAAAAGAGACATTTTAATTATTTATTAATAAACTAGTGTTTCTGAGTCCTTGTCGGCCGATATTTCTTGTCACATGAAATTCACATTGCTGACTCATCTCCATAGTAGGCTACTGGACACGCCTTTATGTACAGTCGTGGACAAAAGTTTTAAAAATTACATAAATATTAGTTTTCAAAAAGTTTGCTGCTAAACTGCTTTTAGATCTTTGTTTCAGTTGTTTCTGTGATGTACTGAAATATAATTACAAGCACTTCATACGTTTCAAAGGGTTTTATCAACAATTAAATGACATTTATGCAAAGAGTCAGTATTTGCAGTTTTGGCCCTTCTTTTTCAGGACCTCTGCAATTCGACTGGGCATGCTCTCAATCAACTTCTGGGCCAAATCCTGACTGATAGCAACCCATTCTTTCATAATAACTTCTTGGAGTTTGTCAGAATTAGTGGGGTTTTTGTTTGTCCACCCGCCTCTTGAGGATTTACCACAAGTTCTCAATGGGATTAAGATCTGGGGGAGTTTCCAGGCCATGGACCCAAAATTTCAACATTCTGTTCCCCGAGCCACTTAGTTATCACTTTTGCCTTATGGCACGGTGCTCCATCGTGCTGGAAAATGCATTGTTCTTCACCAAACTGTTGTTGGATTGTTGGAAGAAGTTGCTGTTGGAGAATGTTTTGGTACCATTCTTTATTCATGGCTGTGTTTTTGGGCAGAATTGTGAGTGAGTGAGCCCACTCCCTTGGATGAGAAGCAACCCCACACATGAATGGTGTCAGGATGCTTTACTGTTGGCATGACACAGGACTGATGGTAGCGCTCACCTTTTCTTCTCCGGACAAGCCTTTTTTCCAGATGCCCCAAACAATCGGAAAGGGGCTTCATCGGAGAATATGACTTTGCCCCAGTCCTCAGCAGTCCATTCACTATACTTTCTGCAGAAGATCAATCTGTCCCTGATGTTTTTTTGGAGAGAAGTGGCTTCTTTGCTGCCCTTCTTGACAGCAGGCCATCTTCCAAAAGTCTTCGCCTCACTGTGCGTGCAGATGCGCTCACACCTGCCTGCTGCCATTCCTGAGCAAGCTCTGCAATGGTGGCACTCCGATCCCGCAGCTGAATCCTCTTTAGGAGACGATCCTGGCGCTTGCTGGACTTTCTTGGACGCCCTGAAGCCTTCTTTACAAGAATTGAACCTCTTTCCTTGAAGTTCTTGATGAACCTATAAATTGTTGATTTAGGTGCAATCTTAGTAGCCACAATATCCTTGCCTGTGAAGCCATTTTTATGCAACCCAATGATGGCTGCGCGCGTTTCTTTGCAGGTCACCATGGTTAACAATGGAAGAACAATGATTTCAAGCATCACCCTCCTTTTAACATGTCAAGTCTGCCATTCTAACCCAATCAGCCTGACATAATGATCTCCAGGCTTGTGCTCGTCAACATTCTCACCTGAGTCAACAAGATGATTACCGAAATGATCTCAGCAGGTCCTTTAAGGACAGCAATGAAATGCAGTGGAAAGGTTTTTTTGGGATTAAGTTAATTTTCATGGCAAAGAAGGACTATGCAATTCATCTGATCACTCTTCATAACATTCTGGAGTATATGCAAATTGCTATTATAAAAACTTAAGCAGCAACTTTTCCAATTTCCAATATTTATGTAATTCTCAAAACTTTTGGCCACGACTGTAGAAATGCAACCTTCATACAGATGAAATAATAATTTTGAATTGGTTTATTTAAAGGTAGACATTTTAAGCTTTCTGTAGATATATTTCTCATGTCTGTGACTGTGAGGTAACCATACGCTGAGTTTTGGTTCTTTTTTTGTGACACGCTCCAGTTCAGTGAGACAGAGATGGCAGAAAGTGTGTCTTGTTTGTTTTCATTATTTTACAAAAGCACATTGTTTTGATGTTATTATTAGTTTACAGAAATAAAATTAGTTTCAAACTGATTTTAAGTTGTTTCATTATCAGGAAAAATGCAAGTGATCGCGCAGGCTCTATGTCATGCAGTGCACTCCACAAACATTTGAATATGGGCCAGTAATAGAGCACATTTACAGGTCTATAGAGCTCCGGATGTCACGTGACCCATTTTGTTTGCACCACCATGCTGGCAGGCAGGCACAGCCGGGAGTAAATATGAAATGAGTGGCGCCAGCATGAGTTTCAAAATCAACAGAGTTCACTGTGCACTTTAATTCAAAAGACAGAGACCTGTACACAGCAAAACTTAATAGATTAAACATAACAGATCCCTATAATGTCCCGGGGGTGCTTTTAACATACAA
This sequence comes from Cyprinus carpio, assembly GCF_018340385.1. NCBI lineage: Eukaryota > Metazoa > Chordata > Actinopteri > Cypriniformes > Cyprinidae > Cyprinus > Cyprinus carpio. The sequence goes on along the minus strand of NW_024879317.1, from coordinate 112,614 downwards.
ATCAATAGGTTACAACTAGGACTATGAAATTAATCACATGCGATTGTCATGCGCATCTCTTCAGTAAAGCGGGTTCCATGATTAGCAGTAAATCTCCATCACCTGCTTTCAGATGAAGCGGCATTTAGTACACAGAGCCATAGATCACTGACAAGCTACGCAATATCGCGTTTATAATCGCAGGTGATTCGATCTGTGATAATGAACGCAATATTCTCTAATTGTCAGTGAAGTACAGCTCTGTGTAGTAAATGCCGCTCCATCTGAAAACAGGTGATTGAGATTTACTCCATAAAACATTGATCAATTTCAGGTTCCACATGTGAAGTTTTGTTTTATTGCATAGTTTATAGAGGTTTAAGGAGTGTAGTAGGCTATGTCAAAAAGACTGAAGCTAAAAAGTATACCATTTAAAATTTTAGAACCAACAGAATATCACCCTCAAGCTGACACTTTAAAATAGTTAACTTCCTTAAAAGTAATTTACCTGAACTGGTATGTTTGATTGGCTGAGACATTTTCCCACACTATGAAAAAAAATAGCTACTGTTTAAAAGCAACATCACACTCTTGTTTATATGATTTTGATTAAACATTTAAATTAAATGTTTAAAGGGGTATTTGATTGTGATTTCACTTTTTCAACATTAGTTGGTGTGTAATGTTGCTGTTTGAACATAAACAATATCTGCAAAGTTACAAAGCTGAAAGTTCAATTCAAACGGAGATACTGTCTTTTAAAATTCTGGCAGTTTAATGCCTACAAAACGGCTCGTAGGGACTACAACAAGTTACTTCCCGGGTTTGTGACGTAACAAACCCAGATAAACCCCCAGCAAAGGGGGAGAGGCCATGCTGCGCTGCTTTAGAGAAGATTAAGAGAAAACTAGAGGTGCACGTAAAAATCTATTCATATATGAATCGTGATTCTGTCTTCTAATGATTCTAATGGATACACAAATTTCAAAATGAATGTTCTAAAGCAGCGATCTTTAATACTGTTCCTCGAGTCCCCATGCTCTGCACACACTCTGCATCTCTTTCTCTCTCTCTCTCATTCAGCTCAGCTCGTTCAAATTATACACTTATTTTCACATAGCTGTGAGAAGCGTTATACATGGACGTGCGTGCAGTTGCCATACTATATTAAAGCTTTAATCAGGATAAAACTGTATATTAAAATCTAACATAAGCAGTAGCATTTACAAATAACAGTGTATCTAAAAGTTTGAGACAACAACAAACAAAAAACATAGGCCTACTAATAAAAGTTGTGCTTGCACAAGTTCTGCATGATCTTCTTCTATAATAATACATAGGTGTGCTTTTCACACAGCACTTAACCGTGCTTTTAACCCCAGGTAGAGGAATGTTTCTCACTTGTAAATTAGAAGTGGGGTTAGCACCACTTTTTATCTGGGGTTATAAAACCCTGATCTGTGTGCAGTGTGAAACAATGTGGTGTTAGAATGTTATGGTTAGATGCTTAGCAACAGACACCCAATTGCATGCTTTATATTCACATGCTTTGGACAATTATAGAAACACCACACGTTGTATAAACAGTCGTTTCAGTGTTTGAGGGGAAAAATGGAAAATGTCAATGGAAAACCTTTTCTAGTTTCATAGCTTTAATGTCTGAAAAGTTAATTCAGGAAAACCAGTATACACTCTCAGAAATATAGGTACAGTGAGGGTACAATTAAGTACTTTAAGGTACAAATTTAACAAATGTGCCAGCAAAGGAACAAACATGTATCCAGCTGAGTACCAAAAAGTACCTTTCCAAAGAAAAGGGGTACACAATGAAATATGCATGGTGAAAGGTACATATATGTACCCTTTGAAAAGGTACATTGTCATATAAAGTAATAGTTAAGGTACAACATTCACAAATGTACCATTAAAGGTCCTATCGTGTTCCCATGTAGTACTTAGAAGTACCTTTTGGGTACACATCCTGTAGGGTACAAAAAAGTACCTTATTCAAGTCAAAGGGTACACTTCCTGTGGGGTACTAAGAAGTACTTTTTAAGTTACAGGGTACACAATCCTCTGGGGTAGCAGCTACTTATGCATGCCTTTTCTAAGACTGATAGAGCCTTTGTCATAATTTGTAAATGTGGTATGCTGAATAATCCTCTGTGATAAGTGCATAATTATTGTCACTATCAGTTTTCGTAAGTATTTTCATTTGTTTCTGCTAAGGGATTATTTATAGATTTATACTCGATTTTTATAATTATTATCATTATTGTTTTCATTTAAATAATTGTTTCATATATTTTGGGTTCTATAATAAGCACTATTGGTTCAAATTAATTCAATATATATTATTATAGTTAAGATGGATGTGTGTGCTTGGTTGTGCGGGCGTGGGCGCGGAATTTCATGCATTTAGAGGACTTCTCGCGATACGTTCATTCAAGATAAATAAACGCTGATGATCGCATCGCTTAAACTTGTTAATTAATATCATCCTTTACAGGTAACGAATGTATAAAATGCACACCATCATTGTTTTAGATCTTCATAAGAAGGACTGTTAACTGTATTGTTTCCTATACGAGACTGTTGAGTCTGTAAACTGTTTATAGTTTTAACGATCTGTGCTGCGCACATTGTTAGCAAATGTGGTTTGATTAACGCGCACGCGCCACGAGTTATGCTGAGATGCGGAGAAAAAGTACCGGGTATAGTGTTATTCTGCATGTTTTATGTTTTCCTTTATTCATTAATTCTGTGTTATGAGTTTATTTCGTGCTGTTTCACTGATAGTGAGTATGTATGTGACGTCATGAGTATGTAGTCGAGTGAACTTGGATGTACATCAATGGCATTAATGGAATTTGAGTGTTTACATGAACAGCATGTGAACAAACGAATCGTCAACGGCGAAATAAAAGCCTCTAATTTACGAGACCGGTCTGAGAGATCTCCAGCTCACAGCGGGTTTCTGAGCAGGACTGGCCAAGCGACGAGCTAGCGGCCGGGGCAGGCGCCTGCTGGCTGTCACCTCACTTCATGGAGCTTCTCAACTCCGAAAACTTTGAAGCAAATTGTCAATTCGGCATAAATTTTCACAAGACTGCCTATTTTCAAAATCTAAACAGTTTTTTCTCGCCTAAAACGTTCTCATAAGTGAATTTAGTAATGAATAAGATGGCGAAAATTGTTAAAATTGTCCTGTTGTTGGTCTGTCTAATATTATGAGTGGCTGTTTTTTCGCGCCGTTATTCGTGTTCTAGGTCAGTGGTCATGCCTCTTTCTTTCACTCGGCAGGGCAGTCGCTGGAGCCTGCAGGACGCTTGACAGCTCAACAATGGCCCTGCCAACTTTATCCTCAGATGAGCTGATCCAAACATGACAGAAGGTGGTTTAACTATGACAGAAGTTGAAACACAGAAATTCAGAGGTGAGTAATACTGTCGTTAGCTAACGTAAAGTTACATTTAAGTGACACTTGCGGCTGATTAAAGCTGCACGTTAGCTACAGTCAGATCGAACTAACATTATATCGGGACTTATTTTTAAGTTACCACTAACGTTCGTTACATGTAGCTATTTGTAAAGATTGTAAAGAAAAAAGCATAACGTTAGCTGACCTTAGCTAATGTTTGCCAGCTAGCTTAGAGTTGGCTACAGCTATGGTTAGCTAGCTCGAGTTCCTCATACAGCCAATGTACTCAACTGAAAAGTTGAGTTAAAGTTAAGTTGATGCCCAAATAGTGCTGCAGCTATGTAGATAATCAATTATATAAGTGTTTAGTGTATGGGTATTGTATATTTATAAGTTGAATATGTTGGATGATGTTCGATTCCATTTGTGCATGTGGAACACAGTTTAACGTTAGAAGATGGCGGCTATGTTGTGTACGTTAGAATAGACTAGTTGCATGTGGCCGCCATTTTGCGAGTGTGCGGTTAGACACTTCCGGTTTCGCATTACGTCCGGTGCAGGGAGCCGGAGAAAGACGAAATGTATCTTTTATAGTTGTTTATAGAATCATCACTTAAAATACTACTAAGATCCATATTACTATCAGACGAGCGAATGGCAATTAAATGCACGGATGCATAGTCAGATTAATGAATGAAATACAACTGTTCACGAACAGAAGATTGTATTTGACTCATGCTGCATACACATACGCAATGACAATTATGCCTACTGTAAATATAGAGTTACAACTACGATTAGAGTTGTTTGCATAAAATGTACCGTGAACATTCACATGTTTGCCCCATGTCTACTTTGCTGTATTCTTCAGGGTGAACACAGCACACCATAGCCAATTGTCCAGGTGACCCAAGAAGACTGGAAGTCCACATTTGAGGGACGAAGCTCCTGTTCCCTGAAGGTAGACAGGGTCGAGATGTGTGAAGGCATGAAGGTAGAGGAAGCCATGATCTTCTCGTTTTATTCATATTTTGTTTTCAATCTTGAATACCAACCCAAAAACAAGAACACTCTGACCTTCCTCCAGCGATGTATTGCGAAAATGCCATCCAAGATATCCATGTCTTTCTTTCCTCAGTGGGAGAGAAATTATGTTTTTTGAGGAAAACATTTCAGTTCATTGGTTACCATCGTTTTTAAGTGCAAATCAATGCAGTTTCAAAAGTCTTTGAAGTGTTTAAACGGGCTGTACGCGATCAAAGCTGAAGAAGGTTGTTATCTAGCGAAACGATAGGTCATTTTCAAAAAAAATATAATTTATAGTTTTTACCTTCAATAGTTCAGATTGAGCTGATCAACAAATGGACAGGGAACTACATCATCACGTTGAAAGGTCACGCCAGCGCTGGCAATACTATTTAAACTACTATTCATATTCATCAGAATGTTATTCATATAGTACTTAGTGAATATGAATAGTGTATATATACATATATATATATATATATATATATATATATATATATATATATATATATATATATATATATATATAATGGAAAACAATACTATTTGAACTATTCTCCTACGTACGGTCACATTGTAAACAGTGGGGCGGTACTTCTGCCGGCGCCGGTGTGACCTTTCAACATGATGACGTAGTTCCCTGTCCGTTTGTTGATCAGCTCAATCCGAACTATTGAAGGTAAAAAGTATAAATTATATATATTTTTTTTTTTAAATGACCTATCGTTTCACTAGATAACAACCTTCTTCAGCTGTGATCGCGTACAGCCCATTTAAACACTTCAAAGACTTTTGAAACTGCATTGATTTAGACTTAAAAACAATGGTAACCAATGAACTCCATTGTTAGAAGAAAAATCCTGAAATGTTTTCCTCAAAAAACATAATTTCTCTCCCACTGAGGAAAGAAAGACATGGATATCTTGGATGGCATTGGGTGAGTAAATTATTAGGAAATTTTCATTTTGGGGTGAACTAATCCTTTAAGCATACAATGAACACTCACAGTAGCTTTTAGTCAATATAAAGCATGATGTTATGTTATGTTCTTACACTGCAGTAAGTAATGCATTCATAAAGTGATTCTCTATTAAAGTTGATTAAATGTGAAAAACTTTGTTTATTAAAGTTTATTGCAAACGAAGATTGTGGTGTGCGGTCTTATTCTCTTTCCAGTATTTAAATTTGTACAGTTTAACTTCTTTTAAATCATTGATTGTGGGAAAACAAAACATTGCTTTCTTTTGCTCTCATTCTTTTCTATTTATCAAGGACATTTTTGCCACTTTATAGTTACAATGGCATCGTCGCTGGGGTGGTACCCCTAACGAGAACAAATTGGTACCATCTAATGGGGTACATTTTTGTACCAGTGGATTAAGGTACAAATGTATTGCTAAGGTACCAAATTGTCTCTCAAAAGGTACAGTATAAAAGGGTAAAACTCTGTACCTATGGTAAGGGTACCATTGCTGTACCTCGGGGGTACCACCCCAGCGATGAGCCATTTGTACCCTCAAAGGTACATATTTGTACCTAAAAGGCACAAACTGTAGGGGTACTTCTTTGTACCCATTAATATGGTACAAGCTTGTTCCCCTTGGGGGTACTGCCCCAGCGACAAGCATTTGTACCTTTTTTTATTTTTTTGGCTTTTCTGTACCTTTATTTCTGAGAGTGTAGTGTGCTGTATTTGTCTAAATCAATGACATTGACTGACACCTGCAACCTTAGAAAAATCATTCCAGGGTTTAGGAATATATAGTTTGAAATGTCAGTTTCTGAATACACAGGATTAATTGTTAACCCAGGTAAAGTATGGACAGTGTGAATGTCAAGCCATATAACAAATGGATTCCTTTTATCTAAGGTTTAGAATGACCCAGGGATATCTGAGAAAACCCCTAAGTACTAGCAAATGATGATTCAGGGAATGACTATCAGTAATGAACAATAAGGAAGAGCTTTTTCCCTACAGCTGTCTCCTTATTGAATTCTGCCCTCTGACATTTGTACATATTGTAGACACTGTATATCCTGTACTGCTTATTGCAATTCTGGTTAGATACTAACTGCATTTCGTTGCCTTGTAACTTACATGTGCAATGATAATAAAGTTGAATCTAATCGAATCGAATCTAATCTAATGACTATAAATTATCATCCATAACAAATATGTTTTAAATATGTGTCTATGCTTTGTATGTCAAAAACGTTATTTGTTCTTCATGCTGAAACTTAAGTGTTACTCAGAGTTGTAAATTCACTCTGTGAGAATTAGAGGGAAATCATCTCCTCTAAAGAGCTACAATTTTACACACATCACAGACACCGTGGACTTCTAAAAAGCAGCGTACAAAAGGCCTTTCTTTTCACAGTATAGGCTCCACCCAGGCTTATGGGGAACACATAAACTGGCACGCCACATCAGTGCTTCATCCTAAAATTTCTGCATTTTCAAGTAGATTATGTTGAGAACTTCTTCAGAATATGTACTCGACCCATTGTTTAATAGCCTGTGAGCAGAAAAAGCACATTCTGTTATTTGGTGGAAAGGGAGAGGCAACTAATTGGATCTGCCAACTCCGATGAGTTCAAAGAAGTGTTAATTACTCTGATATAAACAAGATTATGAAGTCCTGCTGAGAGCCCCTGTCCCTATCACTCAGCACAGCTTCTTTCTTCCTCCGAGGACAGATAAAAAAGAACTAAGGAGCATGGAGGAGAGATGGAATGAGGGCAGGGAGAAAGAAAGAGAGTAAAATAGGCAATAAAAGAACAAAATTTTCACACAAGGGTGTGGATTGAGACTGGCTGCAGTTTGAGTCCAACTCTGTTCAACTTATACATTCATGAGTTAGCATTGCTTCTGGGACAATCATCAGTTCTGCAGTGACATTTCCCCACTATGCAGACAACCTGTTGATCACAGGAAATCAGATACACCTTCACGCTGGGAAATTCTGCCCTATAACATACCCTACTCTTTGACTACCTTAAAAATCAGAGCATCAGGAGAGATTGGTCTTGCAATGAATGCAAAGAGAGATCCTTTTCCAGCATTGAGCAACTGGTAAATTCACAGACGTTCCATCCACAATATATAGATTCCATCCAGACAGACAGACAGAGACAGACAGACAGACAGATAGATAGACAGACAGATAGACAGACAAACAGATAGACAGACAGACAGATAGATAGATAGATAGATAGATAGATAGATAGATAGATAGATAGATAGATAGATAGATAGATAGACAGAGATAGATAGATAGATAGATAGATAGATAGATAGATAGATAGATAGATAGATAGATAGATAGATAGATATTTTTCTTGCATAACCCCTTTAATGTGTATTGAGAAAAGTTTGAGGGCAGCTACTAGTCACTGGGATGTACAAGTACAAGAAAGAGGGCAAGAGGAGCAAATCCTAAATGAAGCAAATCCTGGTGAAGAAAAAGTCATAGCAGGGATGGCTGCTCGAAGCATAAAATGTTCAAAAGAGTTAAATAAATAAATAAATAAATAAAGCATGAAAAATTGAAGTAATCGAACAGAGTGATTGTGCATTCACTCGAGGAGTGGCCCGGAGGGTGACCCGGGGAGCTGTTTTCCGTCTTTCTGCTTTTGCCCAAAGGATGACTCAGCTGCCGTTTGCTGTTGACTGACAGGATTAATGAAGCTCTTCACAGCCCAACCCGTAGATCAGTGCCTGTTTGTGAGAGCACAAAAGCTCCTGGCACACAAGGAGAAGAAAAGAGAGACTTTCATTAGAGTTTATTATTCTCTAGTCCCCCACGTCAACCTCACTCCCCAGCTTCGCTCCAGAGTGAAGAGTCATTTAGGCTCCATTCTTGGCACTTAGTGCACATGTGGGTACGGCGCGTGGTGCCACATGTAGAGGGTGCTTTAAAGGGGGCTTGTAAAGCTCCAGCTGCAGGCAACATTGCACCATAGGGTGAAAGCAGAGATCAATTTCCCCTAATGATACAACGATTTCTATGTGATGTCTCATTTCCACCTATTCACTCTCTTGCACACAGAAAACGAGGAGGGGGAGGACAATAGGAAATCTTTCTGAATTTCTCCATTCTCGCCTTTTAAAGCTCACTATGACAGTGCATACTGAGCAACCTTCACAGTGAATTAGCCTGTTTAAAAACAGATAAGTCAAACGGATCTGGCTTTTTAATATTTAAATCTAATAAGAAATGTTTTGCTTTAAGACTAATTTTATTTTGAGCAATCTGATATATGAATGCAGCATTCTTTTCTGTGTTGGCTTTATTAAATTCAAAAACTTTCCCCAAGGCTATGTGAAGGTCATTTCAGATGTTTTATCTGAGATCAGAGGGTTATGCTTGTCAAAAAAAATTGGATTAGGTAACAGTAATTCTGAAATAAGGTTAAAAAGAAGTATGCATCGATTGTGATTGACACTTTTGGTTCACTAAAAATAAAAACACTGTCATGAAGATGGAACAGATTAATAAACAGACTAAACGAAATTAGAGGAAAAGATGCATTAGCAGCCATTCTTAATGAAGAAAAGAAAAAAAGAAGAAGAAGAAAAAACCTCATTACTATGTTAAGTTATGCAAAACAAGTTCAAATGAATTACGGGGAGCCTAATAAATCTTTCATCGTAATCTGATCACCCCTGAGACAAATGGAGGATTATAACATTAATTTGACACATCAGATAATAGAAGAGCAAATCATAGAAAAATTTAAGCTAATAGTCTTGGTTTCCTTGTTCCTCCCTCATAGTCACATACTCTCTTAAAAGATAATGGATGCAGCATCTGAATCATCTCATGCTTCCTCCTCCAACTTTGAAGTGATCAATTCAAACTATGAAAAAAATATCAATATAGCAACAGCATTGTAATATGTGTGCAGAATGCCATATTTTGGTCTTTGTCCGACACTTCATCCCTTTCACTCTGTTGCATCAGAAAAACAGAACTAATTCAATCAAACAAGCCTTTGTTACAACACTAAAAAGAAAATCTCAAGTCATTATTCAAAACAAAACAGAATCACCTGATTCTCCCATTGGACTGTTTTTATATTGTCCCCACAGGAAAGTGGTTCATTATGCAGTCCAATTTTACAAGCAGATGTGCATCTTAAACTAGTGGAATCCAATTGAGACAGGTATATATATATATATACATATATATATATATATATATATATATATATATATATATATATATATATATATATATATATATATATATATATATAAAATCAAAATTAAGTGACTGAATAAACAGTCAATACAATATGTGTTACATTACTCCAGTCTGTTATGCTGAAATACACCTAGGGGTGCTCCAATCAGGATTTTTGAGGCCGATCACTGATCGCCGATCACAGAAAGTAGTACCTTCCGATCCGATCACCGATACCGATCTTTTTTAAGGCTTCTTTTTATCATTTACAGCTATATATATTGATACTCCAATCAGGATTTTTACAGAAGTAATGCAATTTATAAACTTTAGTGACGATGTGACACATCCTCGATTGTGCAAGTGAAAATTCCTGTGTCACCTGTGCAGCTTGCTTATCGACAGATGCGATGTGGGGTGATTTGAAGCCATTTGCGTATTTTGAGAGAAATAGAGAGTGTGCGCGGTGATTCACTCCCGATGTTTGTGTAGTTACTTCTCACACAAGGTTTTCAAATTACTTTATAAGTTATTTAATGAAGAAATATAACATTCTAATTATTTCACCCGCGCCAGACAGAGACTGACGGTGCCGCTGTATGTCGTGCCAAAACTCTCACTGCAGACGAGTCATCAACTTGAAATCGGTTTTATGAGATCAAGCTTTTTAGAGACCGCCAATCAATAATCCCAAAGTGATTATCGGCCGATTTTGATCGGTAGCCGATCAGTTGGAGCAGCCCTAAATATACCAATTAAAAACGTGATTTTGTGTTTCATATACACATGGATCTCAACCAGCCCAGAGTGATTGATGAACCCTACTGAGCTGAATTTGCCTTTTTTTAGAGCGAATTCTTGCCCAGAAATTAGCCCAATAAAAAGGTTACTCTTGGATGCTAAACACGTATGTTGGAGCCAGTGATCTCCATGATTTTCAGCTGATACACAGTGGTTCCCTGACAACCTCTCTGGGATATCATCATTCTATCAGTCAGGCCTGAACGTCCGCCAAGCTACTGGCAGCAAAACCTGGCAAGAGCTGAGGGCTCCTGGACGACTGAGCAGGTTGCATGTCATAAGTGGCGGATGCTCCAGAGGAAGGCAGAGAGGACAGCGATCCGGTGCATTAAATGTATTAAAATACCCAGACCCGCCAGAAAATTAAATCAATGAATGTTCAGCGCAGCTACTTTGACACATTCAGAGAAAAAAATGACATTTTAAAATGACTGGCTAGCAGAAGTAGTATTAGTACTGCAATAATAAAAGGCTCCAAAATGTTCCAGCTAAAAAATATGATGTGTGCCTGTGTCAAGTGGCATAAATATGCCTGAATGAATTAATGGTTTAACCTCAAATGTCATCTGAAGCTCTGTGCAGCCCAGCTGAGGAGCATATCAACTCTATTAACCTGCAGACATGCCCAATGTCGTTCTCAGATGTGAGACATTCAAACTGAAACACACCTACAAAGAAAAGCTACTCTATATGATAATATGGCCCTGGAACATCTATTCAAATAATATATGGATGAGAGGAACGCTATTGTTTACCTGTCATTGTGTTGCTTCACAAGAGCACTACAGCATACAGTACATCATTTCACTGCACCTGGAAACTTCTAAAGCACAAGTTGTAGTAAAACCTCAGAGACTTTACTTATTATGAACATTTTGATTCATCAGTTAATCTCTTCATTGCTGAAGTGTGAAGCTCAGAGTGAAAGGGGGGAATTAAGTATGCCATCCCTCTATAGCCACAACTAGTGACAGCAAATACTTCTCTACAAAGCTGGTTATTATTCAATGAAATGTGAGAATGGTAGATGTGTCGGGCCAGGTTTTACTTTTTTAAATCGCCAATGCTCATGTCGGCACATTTTCTGTACTTTCCCCTGGGCACTGTGAAAGTACTTTTTGAACTACCAACTCCACATGATCCGTCTCCATTAATGGTCAAGCTATTATATTTTACAGACTAGAAGTGTAATTGGTAGCTTAAATAAAATGTTCCCTGTAACTCAGAATTTCTGTCCTGTCTTGTTTAAAAGACATAATTATTCCACTTGGTATTGCAACTATTACTCTTATTTTGCTAAAATGCATCCCGCATAGAACATGGTCTGTAAGTAATTCAAACTGATATACAGGTCCTTTTTAAAAAATTAGCATATTGTGAAAAAGTTCATTATTTTCCATAATGTAATGATAAAAATTTAACTTTCATATATTTTAGATTCATTGCACACCAACTGAAATATTTTAGGTCTTTTATTGTTTTAATACTGATGATTTTTGGCATACAGCTCATGAAAACCCAAAATTCCTATCTCAAAAAATTAGCATACCATGAAAAGGTTCTCTAAACGAGCTATTAACCTAATCATCTGAATCAACTAATTAACTCTTAACATCTACAAAAGATTCCTGAGGCTTTTAAAAACTCCCAGCCTGGTTCATTACTCAAAACCGCAATCATGGGTAAGACTGCCGACCTGACTGCTGTCCAGAAGGCCATCATTGACACCCTCAAGCGAGAGGGTAAGACACAGAAAGAAATTTCTGAACGAATAGGCTGTTCCCAGAGTGCTGTATCAAGGCACCTCAGTGGGAAGTCTGTGGGAAGGAAAAAGTGTGGCAAAAAACGCTGCACAACGAGAAGAGGTGACCGGACCCTGAGGAAGATTGTGGAGAAGGACCGATTCCAGACCTTGGGGGACCTGCGGAAGCAGTGGACTGAGTCTGGAGTAGAAATATCCAGAGCCACCGTGCACAGGCGTGTGCTTTTGAACCAGAAACAGTGGCAGAAGCGCCTGACCTGGGCTACAGAGAAGCAGCACTGGACTGTTGCTCAGTGGTCCAAAGTACTTTTTTCGGATGAAAGCAAATTTTTGCATGTCATTCGGAAATCAAGGTGCCAGAGTCTGGAGGAAGACTGGGGAGAAGGAAATGCCAAAATGCCTGAAGTCCAGTGTCAAGTACCCACAGTCAGTGATGGTCTGGGGTGCCATGTCAGCTGCTGGTGTTGGTCCACTGCGTTTTATCAAGGGCAGGGTCAATGCAGCTAGCTATCAGGAGATTTTGGAGCACTTCATGCTTCCATCTTCTGAAAAGCTTTATGGAGATGAAGATTTTGTTTTTCAGCACGACCTGGCACCTGCTCACAGTGCCAAAACCACTGGTAAATGGTTTACTGACCATGGTATTACTGTGCTCAATTGGCCTGCCAACTCTCCTGACCTGAACCCCATAGAGAATCTGTGGGATATTGTGTAGAGAAAGTTGAGAGACGCAAGACCCAACACTCTGGATGAGCTTAAGGCCGCTATCGAAGCATCCTGGGCCTCCATAACACCTCAGCAGTGCCACAGGCTGATTGCCTCCATGCCACGCCGCATTGAAGCAGTCATTTCTGCAAAAGGATTCCCGACCAAGTATTGAGTGCATAACTGAACATAATTATTTGAAGGATGACTTTTTTTTGTATTAAAAACACTTTTCTTTTATTGGTCGTATGAAATATGCTAATTTTTTTGAGATAGGAATTTTGGGTTTTCATGAGCTGTATGCCAAAATCATCAGTATTAAAACAATAAAAGACCTGAAATATTTCAGTTGGTGTGCAATGAATCTAAAATATATGAAAGTTTAATTTTTATCATTACATTATAGAAAATAATGAACTTTTTCACAATATGCTAATTTTTTGAGAAGGACCTGTATATATATATATATATTCCCTATAAATCTATCTGCAAAAATAAAGGAAACCTCATTCTACAAATCTATCTGCAAAATAAAGGAAACCTCATTAGATAATTCCTATATTCCTCAAAATACATTCTGTTTTGGCCCATGTGCAGAGTTTCTCTCAAAATAGATAAAACTAACCACAATGCAACATTTCTGAATTAGCAGTTCTTCAACTGCTGCTTAGCAGCACGGACAACTCAGAGTAAACATTAATAACAGAGTTGGAACTCAAACATCACCTACCTGACTTTCTGCAGTTCAAAAATGATACCCTCTCTTACCCTTTGCCATTATCACTTAAACACTTATGCACTAATAGCAAAGTAGAGATCTAATTTGTTCCTTATCTGTAAACCAATGCAATTTATTTGTGCATACAATTAAACAACCCATGTGATTCTGTAAGAAGCACATAGATGTGTATATTGAGACTGAATAAATAGAGCTGAGTGAGGTTTCCATCAGATAAAATACACTTTATTACTTACAATTAACCTTTGTTACCCATCAAGAAAATGCAGATTATTAGTCTGAAACAAGATGGACAAAAATTAAATAAGCACATGTTCAGTGTTGATCATAGTTATTAGAGTACAGTCTTTTATCCTACAATCACTGTGTCATCGTCTTGGAACTCGTAGTAGGGCACCTCCAGATTGAGCGGAGCTGGGCCTTTCCTAATGCGACCAGATGCGTCGTAATGAGAGCCGTGGCACGGGCAGTAATAGCCACCATAGTCACCAGCGTTAGCAATGGGCACGCAGCCCAGGTGGGTGCACACGCCAATGACAATGACCCAGGTTGGGTTCTGAACGCGGTCTCTGTCGTGCTGGGGGTCCCGAAGCTCAGCGAGATTGACATCGGCCTCAGATGCTATCTCCTTTTCTGTTCTGTGCCGGACAAACAGGGGTTTCCCTCTCCATTTAAAGGTCATGTTCTTACCCTCAGGGATGTCTGATAGCTTGATTTCAATCTTGGACAGGGCCAACACGTCAGCTGAGGCGCTCATGGAGGAGACAAACTGTGTGACAACTGTCTTGGCTGCATAGACTCCAACCACAGCGGTGGAGCCCGTGATCAGATAGGAGAAGGCCCGTCGGGTCTCGCCGCTATCTTGTGAGGACTTCTTTGGGTCTAAAACCTCTGGCCGCCGGTAGTCAGAAAAATCTGGGATCTTGATGTCTGTGTGGGCGAAACGCACTGTAGAGCGAGCTACAAAAAAACAAATGAATAAATTAATACATGGCATGAAAAACTTGCACCGATCTTCCAAATCTTCACTTCAGAGTGCAGAGTTCCCAAATTTTAAGTTTAATGTTATTTAGATGTTACACTTAAACATGTCAAACATTAATGCATCTCATTTTAAATTTAGATTATAGCTTTATACACAAAGGAAATATTATAACCTCCCTGCTTTATCAATATTTGGAAAAACACATTTTGACCCTGACATGAATACACAACATCATCTGCAAGATTATCATAGATTTCCAATTTGGACTTTTGAACACTGCTGTATTTATGACAACCAGAAAAGACAGTAGCCACTCTCCACCTCGCTAACTAACTATTAACCATTATACAGTGTAGTAATGTTAATTCATATTCTTAGGAACAGTTAAAAAATGTCTGAAATTATGCTCTAATAACACTGGTTCTATAAGAGCAAATTTAATATCTAATAAACTAAATATAAACTCAATACATTGATCTACGTCAGCAGCATGTAGGCCTATGTTAAGAAACTAAGGTGACCCTTGTCCCAAAACATACACAAAATCTGCCTAATTCTACCACATATTGGCGTTTATTTTATTGTGTTATCGCAATCCCATCAGAAAGGACCTTGAAAGAGCAAAAACAGTTTTTATTTTTTCCTCAAAAGCCACAGACTGATTTGCTAACAGCTGCGGCAAGGACATTAACGAGGCCTGGGTGTTGCTAACTGCTGTAGCAGGTGAGCTTTTGCCTGCTATTTTGTTGTACAGTATAAACCAAGCTCAAATTAATAATAACTCAGCATTAGTTACATACAACACTACACACAACTTAAAGCTTTTCGGGATATACATTAAACATGAGAAGTCATAGTGCCCTTGAGGAGCGCCGCTGTACGGCCTCCTCCCGCTACGAAGAGACCGGGACTCTCGATTTCACTCTACCCCGCAGTGAGACTCACCATTGAGGCTGACGGACACGGCGAGGCCGCTCTTAGCGCTCTGACCGGATAAGGACTCGCGGCACAGGAACGGTTTCTTGGTGTCCATCAACAGTTTATCGGTCTTCATGACGACGCCAGGTATGAGAGGCTTTAGGGGACCTGCCACGGCATAATTTGTAGCTTGCAGGTACGGGGAAAAAGCCCCCGATCGGGCAGCAAGGGACATCATGTTCGAAGGCTAACGGGCAGCGAACAACCTTCCCGACCTGATCCACCGGCACCGATGACTCATGCGCGTTCCTGACGTCAACGTAACAGAGACGGGATGGCGTCACGTCTAAAGCCTTTCACAGGGTAATTTCAGGATTTAAATAAAATCATTGAGATTGTTTGTAAGCCACTATTTGACTATAATTGCTGTTATGGCTAAATTAACTAGACATTATTAAAGACACGCTCGTGCACGCGAGGTGGGAACGTGATAATATGTCGTGGCCACGAGATCATTTTGTCGAGGTAATGTGAGATGCTATAATTCTGGTCTATTAATTAGCCGAAATAATTCCAGCAAAAAATTGCAGTCAGCATAATCAAAGAGAAATGGATGTGTTCCCTCAAATATAGTGTTTCCTTGAGGAATTAATCATTCACGTAGTTTCATTTGTAAATGAAAACACAATGTGCTCATCACACTTGGGCAAAAATACAATCATAAAGTCAAAACTTTATTTGCATAATTGTCAGGCGTTTATTTGCTAAATATAGCAAATGCTAGCATAATTATACAAAATGTTAACTAGGTAAAGCTATACACAAATTGGAAGAGGAAATAAGCATATATAACAATAAAAATAAAAAAATATAGCCCTAACAAGTTAATCTAATAATAATAATAATAATAATAATAATAATAATATACAAATATTAAATTAAATGTTTAATGTTAATAAAAATGTTTTATCCATCTCTGATATTCCCAGGTTGCTATGGTCACACAGGTTTGTTTACGCATTAAAGTTATGGCCACAAGAAAAATATGTTGTTCCATCAACATAGCATCTCAATTCCTAATTCAGTAGCACATCCGGTCAATATTTAGCAAATCAAACAAAATAAAGAGCAAATAACAATACCAGTTATTACAGACACAGCAGGGAAGTCCACCAATTCACCAGAAGAAATAAATCAAATCTCTCAAAATGTTTACAGTAGCCTACAGTAAATTACATTCCTCTGAAAAAGACCCAACTCAGAAAGACATCAATTCATTTCTCAACAATATCAACTTACCTCATCTTAGTAAATATCAAATAAGTACTCTTGAAACCCCCTTAACAGAACAAGAAATCTTTAATGCCCTTAAACTCATGCCAAACAATAAAGCACCAGGTCCTGATGGTTTCCCTGCTTAGTTCTACAAACACTTTTGGCTCATTTTATCACCACTCTTCATCTGAATGATAAATGAATCAAAACAAAAATCAAAACTCCCAGATAACATGAACACAGCCACAATTTCACTCCTCCTCAAACCCAATAAAGACCCAACACTACCGTCAAGCTATCATCCAATTTCTCTAATCAGTGTAGACATTAAAATCATCGCCAAAGCACTAGCCCATAGAACAGAAAAAGGTCACACCATCTATAATCCATCCAGACAAAACTGGTTTCATTACAGGTAGACTTGCATCTAACAACACACGCAGACCTTTTAACTTAATGTATTACTCATCAATTAAAAAACAAAACAAAAAAAAAAACAAAAAAAAAAAAAAACATCATAGTCACTCTCGATGCAGAAAAATCAATTGGAAATTCTGGTTCTCCACACTAGAGAGTAGGGGTGTACGATAAATATCGGCCGATTATTAATATGCATCTCGTCAGTAAAGCCGGTTCTCTAATCAGCGGTAAATTCCATCAGGTGCGTGATTTCACATAGAGCAGCTGTTACTACACAGAGCCGTTGTTAACTCACAAGCTGCGCAAATCCACGCTGATAATGAACGTGGTTTTGGAGAGTCATTCATTAATTGGATTAAAATTCTGTATAAATTACCTTCAGCCTCTGTCATCACCAATGGACTAACATCACGTAGCTTCACACTGCACCGGGGGACTAGACAAGGATGCCTACTCTCCCCTTCACTATTCACCATTTTCATTGAACCATTAGCAGCAGCCATCTGTCAAACAGCAACATAAAAGGAATTCAAACACTAAATATACACCACAACATAAGTCTATATGCTGATGATATATTAGGCTACTATATTTACAAGACCCCTCATCATCATTACAAGAAACGATTAAACTCGTTGATTCATTCTTAAATATTTCTGAATACTTAATCAACTGGAGTAAACCTGCTATTCTTTCATTACATTCCACCAGCTTGGATTTGACATCCCAGACACCACCAATTCCTCTGTGCACCAGTTACATCACATGTCTAGGTATTAATGTTTCCCCCAGGCTGTCAGAGTTGTTTGGACTCAACTACACTCCATTGCTTAAAACAATAGACAATAATCTTCAACGCTGGATGAACCTACCACTATCTATTATGGGCAGAATATCAGTGATTAAAATGATTTTTGTATATTGTTTGTAATTAAAATTACTATACTCCCTAAATTCAACTATTTATTTACAATGACACCAACACAACCCACCCATTACCAAATTCTACTGGAAAAACAAGACCCCAAGAATTAAACTGACTACCCTACATAAACCAAAAATACAAGGAGGACTAGAAGCACTACAATTTTACCACTACTTTCTGTCCAATCAGCTCCAAATTGATTCACTCTGACTCATCAGAAAGCATATGGCTAGACGTTGAACAAACAATTTGCAAGGACAGTAACTCCTCAGAATTACCCTTCTTAAATCAGACCATCAAAAAGCATCACTGTTTTAAAATGCCGACAATAGCAGCAGCTCTGACAGATTGGTGGAAATTTCATCAAATCACAGACACTCCTCTTGCACCATCAAAATACACCCCAATCTGGAATAACCCAGATTTTATAGCTAACAAGAAGTCACTTAACTTACGCACATGGGCAGAAAAGGGCATCGAACACTTTCAGCATATCTTTCATAATAATAACCTGGCACCATTCTCCCACTTGGTCCAGAAATACAGCATTGGGAGTAATTATTTTTTTTGGAACACTCACAAATCAAATCATCAGTTCAATCAAAGATTGACACTAGGACAATTAACCTAGACCTTTCCCCTCCAATCTCAGTGCAATTAATATATCTAACTCAAAAATACTACTCTCCAAAATATACAAAATGATATCAAAATCAGACAATACATTAAGTTTACCAAATGTTAATGGGAATCAGACTTATCTATTACTCACAATGCCACCTTCTGGACACAAATCTGCAAAAAAATGTCTACTTCATGACAAAAAAATGCCAACCTGCAACTTATACAGTATAGAGTACTTCACAGATTTGACCTAACTGGACAAAAATTATTTAAAATGGGGTTTACTTAAGAAACATGCTCATATTGTACACAAAACACCCCAGACACCTATTTTTATGCCATTTGGCATTGCACCTCAATTAAAAAAAAAAAAAGAAATTGGGAAAACGTTACTGACTCACTATCCAACCTTATGGGATATCACATCCCATTCTCTCTCCCTCTGTATATTAGGTGACACATCCACAATCAGTTTAAACAATACAAATAGTCAATTACTCTTAGTGGCTCTAACTATCACCAAGAAAACTATCCTCATGAACTGGAAATCAGGGAACACCATACATATTACGTCTTGGAAAGACTTACTAAGTACATCTCCATGGAAAACTTGTCAACTTCCACTCAAAATAATACAATAGAATTGCACCCCTCCTGGTTATCTCTCATAAACTTCCATCAATTATGAATCCGCTGACTCTCTTTGTCTGAAACCATCCTCAATAACACATCTTCATCAATATCTAAACGAGACTGGGGAAGGGGGGTTAAGAGGAGGAGGCATCAATGGCTAATATCAAACCTAATTAAATACTTATAAAAGATTATTTTTTTTCTCTCCTTTATTTTTATTTCTCTCTCTCTCTCTCTCTCTCTCTCTCTCTCTCTCTCTCTCTCTCTCTCTCTCTCTCTCCCCACTCTTGTTGTCTTTTTTTATTGACATTTTTTCCTCTCTCTCTTTTCCTTTCTCTTTCTCCTTTCCTGCCTCTGGGGCTCAGTTGGCTGTGGCGTTTCAGTCCCTGTCCTGTGTGGTTCGGATTATTTGTGGTGAGGAGGGGGGTGGACCTTGTACATCCTGCTTGTACCAGTTTTGCCCTGGACTTCTTGCCTCTGGCTGGTTCAGCTCTACATTTCCTGTATTTTTTTATATTTATTTTATTTATTTTTTTAATGCCTCACATATTGAATGATATACTTGCATATATTGGAACATAAGCAAGGGAAAGAGTGAAAACAAACAAACAAACGTGCATACGTGTGTATGTGTGTGTGTGTGTGTGTGTGTGTGTGTGTGTGTGTGTATATGTATATGTATGTGTTTATGTGTATGTATGTATATAACACACACAGGGTAAGTGTGGCATGAGCATGGGGGCCTGGGCTTTGCAATGGGATGGTTCCACGCTGCATGTCATGCATTTTTTAATGCATCTCGAAAATAAATAAATAAATAAATAAATATTGTGTATGTGTGTGTATATTTGTATGAATGTATGTATATATGTATGTACATGTGTATGTGTGTGTGTGTGTGTGTGTGTGTGTGTGTGTATTTAGGGTAAGCATGGCATGTACAGTATGTGGCGGCCAGGGGTGGGACTTTGGGCCCTGTGCACCACAGCACCTCTCCGTGATGGCTCATCTTGTGCAGTATGTGTGGCATGGTTGTGTTTTGTTTTTTTCTTGTGGTGGTAGAGGAGGCATTATTATGTTTCAGTATTTATGGCTTTATTATTATTATTATTATTATTATTATTATTATTATTATTATTATTATTATTGTTGTTGTTTGTTGTTGTTGTTGTTTTTTTTTTTGGTACCGTTATTATTACTACTACCACCATTATTATTATTATTACTATTTGTCCCCTTCCTGATCCTCCAACCTTCCCCCGGTTCCCGATGAATGAGTTTTTGTTAATATTGTTATTACTGCTACTATTACTAATTATATTAGTAATAATAAATAATATTTGTATTATTCATCTTTATATATATTTAATATTATTTATTATTTATTGAGTTCATTATTGTTATTATTATTATTTAATTAATTAACTTATTTAATTTTTTTTATTAATGATATTTTACTAAATAATAATACATTATTATTATTGATATTACTATTACTATAATTACTTATCACCTTCCTCATCCTCCATCCTCTGATTTGTTATTAATGTTATTATTATCATCATTATTACTATTGTCATCATTACTATTAAGGTTTTTCTACTATTGTTATGTCTGTTGTACTTTTCTGCATGTTCCCTTGTTTATATACTTCCACCCCTCACACCCAGTCACACACACACGCACGCACGCACGCACGCACACACACACACACACACACACACACACACACTCACTCACTCACTCACACAAATCATGTTGGCTGTCATGTATGTTTTGTGGATCTTGGTTATTTTGTATTTGATTGGTCACTGGTAAATTGTATATCTGTTTGCATAATAAAACAAAAAAATAAAAAATACAGCATCTCGAGGCCACGACATAAGGATGTCGTTACCTCGACAAAATGATCTTGTGGCCACGACATAATATCACATTCCCACGAGTTAATATGACGTTCCCATGAATTAATATGTCGTGGCCACAACATATTATTACGTTCCCACAAGTTATTATGTTGTAGCCAGGACAAAACTAAGTGAACCGACCATGTCACCTCGCGGGCACCGTATGGTCGGGCTGATCGTCTTGTTATTATTATTATTATCCACACAGCATAGATATATCAACTACGAGATTGGACAAGATTGTATTTTTTTTCTTTCGGAAAAGTGGTTTTCAGAAAATTTCCGAAGGCATTTTTATTTTATTTTTTGGCCTCCATTTAAAAATGCACAATTAAGTAGTGTTTTATAAGTGCAGCACGTGTTTTTTTTTTTTTTTTTTTTACAGTGGTTTTAAAGTGGTAAACTAAGTTGATTGTTAATTGATTGTTTGTATGTAACATGTATGTAGCATAATTTTTGGAATGTGATGTAAAGTGGTTGCCTCTAATTTCAGGCCAGTTCAGCCTGTAATAGCGACAAACATCCTGTTCATGTAGTCTTTTATTCTTTCTTGTCTCTAACTTAAAAAAAAATAATAAAAAATGCATGTAAAAAATGGCAATCCGAATTTGCCATGAAAAATAATGATCGGTGCATGCCTAGTTTTTGTAGATAGACTATACTGGTTTCCTCAAACAGTCATAACTTTGATTGACTATTAAGAGTAAGTCAAGAGCGAGTAAGTACACTTGTCCACTTAAAGTGGTATACACAGTGTTGATGTGTATGTATTCTGAAGGACAATCTCTCTCTCTCTCTCTCTCTCTCTCTAGTTGTGCTCAAAATTATTCATACCATTGGTAAATATGATCAAAGAAGGCTGTGAAAATGAATCTGTATCATCAATCCTTTAGATATTTCATAAAAAAAAAGAAAAATACTAAAATCTAACCTTTCATTGGAGAATAAGAATTTAAAATGTGAGAGAAATATTATTAGGAAAATAAAGTTTTTTTTTTTTTTTCTCTAAAACACATTGGTGACTATTAATCATACCATTTTATCCAATCATTTTTGCAACCTCCATTTGCCAAGAGAACAGCTCTGAGTCTTCACCCATAATGCTTGAAGAGTTTAGAGAACATCTGACGAGATCAGAGACCATTCCTTCATCCAGAATCACTCCAGATCCTTCAGATTCACAGCTCCATGTTGATGCTCCTCCTCTTCGGTTCACCACCCTCATTTTCTATAAGGCTCAGCTCAATGAACTAGGTTGGCCAGGACAGAAGCTTGGTTTTGTTCTCAGTGACCCATTTTTGTTTTGATTTTGATTTTTGTTTGTTGATCGTTGTCCTGTTGGAAGATCCAATCATGGCCCATTATACAAATTGTTTTTTTGTTTTTTTTTTCTTGTGGATAAAGTGGATAAACAGACTTATATTTTCACAGTCTTCTTTGATTATATTTACCAAGGATATGAATAATTTTATTCAGCATAACTGTGTGTGGGTGGTGGTCTGATTATAGCGGTGGGTTGCTTGGACCAAAAATGCCAGGGTTATTTATTTATTTTTATTTCATTTTTTTGTTCCAGCCCTGCATGTAAAGAAAATATCTTATCTTAAAAAAATCTTTAAAAAAAATAAATCTTAAAAAAATAAAGAAAAAATAAAAACATCCATGCAGATGCCCCGGAAACTCTTGTGGAAGATTTTCTTTATCCACACAACATTCTCACCGTTTTTAACCCTTACCTGTTAGATACCCATCCCTGCATAGATACATTATATGCATAGGTAGATGCCACATTCGTCCACTCCAGAAATGTCGACTTGTTTGCCATATTGGAATGGTCAATGTAAAATTACTCACAGTAAAAATCAATTTGTTTTCAAAGATGCCACGAAGTTGCACAGCCTCTTGTAAAAACTGCTGAAGTTTACAATCCCAAAGAAATAGGAATAAACCTACACAGGTGAGAATGTGTTGGTCTGGGCTTTTAATATGTGGTAACTATGATAACATGGTAACTATGGCAGCTTTTTATATTTTGTTTAAGCTAAAGGCTTTGTCTTGTTGTATAGTTTAGCAAAGTCATCCATTGCAGATATAGACTAGGGGCAAATTCCAAATGGCTTTTTTGTGCCCTTGAAGGGCACTTCGGGAGGGGGATGCCATTTGTAGGGACGTTCCAAATGAAAGTGAACAACTTAATCCCTTCACGTAGGTACCTTCCAGACGTCCATTAGTGAAGGGAACATGCGATTGTCACTTCACGGAAGTGACTTCCATTTGTGATCACGTGATCTTCGGTTAGGGGATCTTGCGGTGCTTTTTAAAGCAAAGTTGGGGTTGATTTCGATTTCACATACAAATTTAAGTAGAATAGGCTAATGAAATTTGTCTATTTTAATGTAAAGTCCTATTTGCGTGGGATTAGTATTACCTGGTGACCTCCAGTCATTTGTAATAATTGCGGAGGTTGTCTGTGTTCTTAATCCCATGCAAATCGGCCATGTCTGTAATTTGTAAAGTAAAAATTCCCCCGCAAATGACCTACCATTTTTCATAGGAATGCTCACTTCCGTTTGTAATTCGCCCTAGATATTCATACATGTGTTTAACTACTAGTTTCGATATATTTGTTTTAATTGGCCATATACTCAAACATGCAGTCAACTGTCTATTGTCAGTAAATGTATGAAGCCCTGCTCACACAATCAAGCAGCTTTCTTTTGGTCACCATGGCAAATTTGTGTGACCAACTTGAACACAACAAATCTGCATGAGGAACTTTTTTGCCCTTATGCAAAACTCCAGATCATGTGGATTCCTATTGAATTGTCTGGATTTCACCAATAAAATTTCGCCGAGCAGCAGTAAATGTGACTGTAGGGCAGATTTTCCAGCAAGCTTTTTTCTTTCATTCTGTCTTTCACTCACTACCGTGGTGGTACCCAAAGACCACTCTGTTGCATTTACAGATTGGATTTGCATACTCCTGGTTATTGCAAAAGACTGTTTCAATGGACATTTCTTGAAGCAATCCCATTTGTATGTTCCTGTTTATCTGCACTGACTGGGTTACAACCTGTCAAGTTCTCATAGCCCATTTTAATAAATCCAGCAAGTACGTCTGATTTTACTGCCTGCTGTTGCCACGGCATCAGCTTTGATCAATGTAATGCTGTTTGCCTGCAATTGAGCCTCAGCTGTTTGAGGCTGCAATTCCTTCTCTGTCAACTGAAAATAAACTCTATTGACATCTTTAATCTATGAGTGTGCAGTTTGGCTCAGGCATTCTCCATACTGTATCCACTGTATCACTCTTGACATTTGCTATTTCCACAAGCCTGCTTATTGGAATCGTTACAAAGGGACATCTAGCCATATTAGATGTCTAATTCTCCAAAGAGACAGCAATAAATTAAAACTTTTTTTTATGTTTGTAGCCAAAAAAGGGTAGATAGATAGATTCAGAGGCAAATTATACATATATAAAAAACATGCTTAAAATAAATAAATAAATAAAAGGAAAACAGTTTGATGATCCAACTTATGCCCATATGTACATATGTATACATGTGCATATATACTTTAGATAAATTGTGATCAGACATGAAAGATACACACTGCTGCAGCTTGAATTACTGTATCTATATAACCCAGAAGTGGGCCTGGACTTGTTATTCGCCCAAGGCCAGGCTGAACTTCCTGTCCTTTAGTTGTTACATGAAGAGAGTTTATTTCTAAGAGAAGTAATCCCAGAGGGAAGATGGGAGAGCCACATTCAGAGCACAGGCCACTTTAACAGAGACACATTAAGTCCCTTGTATCCTGCCGCTGCTCCTGCACTTCTAACAGCACATTAAAAGCTGACAGATGACCACTAACCCTCTCGCATCAGACTCTCCACTCCTATTCTTTTCATGCAGCTGGACACCGGCTCTATGAGAGGGGGATTATATCACAAGCATTATACAACAAGTGCCATATCTGGTCAGTTGGCGGTGTCTCCGCACACATTCAGAGTTGTGTACCCAAACCCACATGGATAGAGTTTCCGATGATAGTGTTTCTGACAAAGCAATTAATCCGCCTGTCTCTTTAGATTCCGAATGATGCAAGGATTTCCAGCGTTAAACTTCCACTTCAAAAGCAATTTTAAATACTTACACGAGGACACTGAGAAGGATATGCCTTTCTGTGCAAAATGCTACTGTAGCGAGGATTAAAATGAATGACCCCCGTTTCCCGTTCCCTGGAACTTTTGAGAAAAATGAGAGTGAGAATCAGGTCAATGCTGCTTTAAATATGCAATGAGTATCTTAAGCCTCCTTCAAACGATTCATCGATTTTCTCATTCCATAATCCTCAGACCTAATGTAGGCCTTTCGTTTTTTGATTGTGTAACCTTTCCTTCTAAAATATGATGAATTGTATATCTCAGAGGACTAAATACATTTTAATAAATTGACTTTTTCGGTATTGATTAGTAGCTGTAAGATGAAATTTATTGCATTTGGTCATGAAAGAGGGGACATACATGACATAATATTTGATTGGTTTTTATACAGTCAAAGAGGAAGTTAATGGGTTGAGATGATCAAGATGGTCCATTGTGATCAATCCATAATACCTGGAGGGAGTTATCTGTTAGCATTCCCATTAATCTTATTGGCAATACTGTAGCATACTGCCCACTTTGGTTGGTATTTTCTGTATATGTATCATACATTGTTGTTCAAAAGTTTTTTATTTTTTAATTATTTATCGTAGTCTTGAGCGCAAATGGAGAAAAACTAACTTGGAAGTTTTTAGAATTGCGTGGAAAAACAGTATGTCCAGCTATAGACAGGCTCTAAAAACTGCCAGGGCCACGCATATCCACAAACTCATAGAAAACAACCAAAACAATCCAAGGTTTTTATTTAGCACAGTGGCTAGATTAACAAATAACCAGATGCCACCCGATCTAAATATTCCCTCACAGTTAAATAGTAATGACTTTATGAATTTCTTCACTGATAAAATAGATAATATCAGAAATACAATAACAAATGTAGATTCTACAGCGTCTAATACTTTTTTTATCCATCGCACCCAAAGATAAACTGCAGTGCTTTACAACTATAGGACAGGAAGAGCTAAATAAACTTATCACTGCATCTAAACCAACAACATGTTTATTAGATCCTGTCCCACTAAATTACTGAAAGAATTGTTACCTGTAGCAGAAAAACGCTTCTCAATATTATTAACTCGTCGTTATCTTTAGGTCACGTCCCAAAACCATTCAAGCTGGCGGTTATTAAGCCTCTTATTAAGAAACCACAACTAGATCCTAGTGAACTGGCAAATTACAGACCCATTTCAAATCTTCCATTTATGTCTAAAAATTTTTGAAAAAGTTTTGTCTGCTCAATTGTGCTCCTACCTGCAAAAAAAATGATCTCTATGAAGAATTTCAGTAGGGGTTTCAGGCCCCATCATAGCACAGAAACTGCACTTGTTAAAATTACAAATGACTTGCTTCTTTTATCAGACCAAGGCTGCATCTCATTGCTAGTTTTACTTGATCTTAGTGCTGCGTTTGACACCATAGATCACGACATACTCATAGATAGATTACAAAACTATACAGGTATCCAAGGGCAGGCTTTTAGATGGTTTAGATCCTACCTGTCCGATCGCTACCACTTTGTTTATCTAAATGGGGAGTCATCTCATTTATCACCAGTAAAATATGGGGTGCCACAAGGATCTGTCCTAGGTCCTCTGCTATTTTCAATATACATGTTGCCCCTTGGTAATATCATTAGAAAATACGGGATTAGTTTCCACTGTTATGCTGATGATACTCAACTATATATCTCAACAAGACCAGGTGAAACTTCAAAATTATCTAAGCTAACAGAGTGTGTTAAAAATTTAAAAGATTGGATAACCAATAATTTTCTCCTATTAAATTCAGATAAGACAGAGATATTACTTATTGGACCAGAAAACATGACACAGAATATCGTAGATTACAATTTGCAATTAGACGGATGTACTGTTACTTCCTCTACTGTCAAAAATCTGGGTGTTATATTAGACAGTAACTTGTCTTTTTAAAAATCATATTTCCCATGTTACAAAAACAGTATTCTTCCATCTTAGAAACATTGCCAAGCTACGAAACATGTTACCTGTTCCTGATGCAGAAAAGCTAGTTCATGCATTCATGACCTCTAGACTGGACTATTGTAATGCACTGCTAGGTGGTTGTCCTGCGTCCTCTATAAGCTACAGGTAGTCCAAAATGCAGCGGCTAGAGTCCTTACCAGGTCAAGAAAATATTATCATATTACCCCAATTTTACAGTCTCTGCACTGGCTACCTATTAAGTTCCGTATCAGTTACAAAATATTATTACTTACTTATAAGGCCCTTAATGGCTTAGCTCCTGCATACCTAACTAGTCTTCTACCACACTACAACCCATCACGCTCCCTAAGGTCACAAAACGCTTGACTTTTGATAGTACCTAGGATAGCAAAGTCCACTAAAGGAGGTAGAGCTTTTTCGCATTTGGCTCCCAAACTCTGGAATAGCCTTCCTGATAATGTTCGGGGTTCAAACACACTTCCTATGTTTAAATCTAGATTAAAAACACACTTCTTTGGCCAAGCATTCAAATAATGCATCTCATAATTTTGGACTGCAGTTATATCTGATCAAATGCGCATTATTATTCTTTAGCTTGGGTTTAAACTAATTAATTTTACTTGGCTGGAACAGCAGCTATGCTAATTATGTCTCTATTTGTTTCTCTGTTTTGCCACGGGATTTACATACATATATATATATATATATATATATATATATATATATATATATATATATATATATAAATATATATATATATATATATATATCAACATTAGATAATGCATTAAACATTACATTAAAACAGGGTTTCCTGACCTAGGCTTAATATAAGAATTGCAGTGGGTTTGTGAGTTGATAATAATTAATTAAATCATAAATGTGTAAAATAAAAAGAATTTAAACTTGAACAACAAAAATATAAATATGTTATTTTTATTTTATATTTAGTTTACCTGAATGTCAGTGTGAACGTTAACTGACATCAGAGTACTATAAACATCCAATGTGTTATTACATTATATTAAATATTAACTTCCTTAGAGATATTTCAAGTAAGTATATTATTTAAAAAATAAAAAAGGGAGAATCAATAAATTATTTACTGCCATTGTGTGAATAATGTAATCATATAATTTATAAAAAGTAACTGCTTATGAGCATTTTAAAATATAATACACTCTAATAAAAAGCATAGATCATCCAGATTACAAGTAATCAGTTACTATCCAGAACTGAACAAAACATTGTTACAAATAAATTACATTTCAAATAAATGTCGCTTTTTGAACCCTTATATATTCATCAAAGATAAAACATGGTTTCCTCAAAAAAATAAAAATAAAAAAATAAAATAAAAAATAATTACTCAAAAAATAAAACTGTACAATAACTGTTTTCAACAATGGTAATAAAAATGACTGAAGCAATGAAACAGCATATAATGATTTCAAGATTCAAAATTTATAAAATACTATACTACATATACTATAATATAATACTTTTTCATAATATAATACTTGTTGACATGTTATATGAACACTGCTGTTTTGTTCATATTTTGCTAATTTACAAAACTTAAAAAATCTACCCAACAAATACTTAACTTGTACAAGCTGTACAAAAGAAAATGAACTCAGCATTACTTGTCTATGCATTAAAGTTACAATTATCACTTGTACTGAGTTGTGTTATCACAAGAAGTAATCCTGTCTTCCATCTACTTCAATTTACAGCATGCAGATGAAGAGATTTTGCCCCCTAGATAAGGACATGGTATTTGCCTCATACAACATGAACAAGGTAGTGACATCACTGCAAACAACAGATGACATATTACATAAATATATGATGTAATATGTTTTGCTTTCCACACTCAAATAAACAAAATATATTTTATATGGGTAATGTCTTAATTTATCAATAACAATAATACAGCCCCACACAATAAAAGTGCATACTACTACTTTTAAACAATCTCCTCTCATCTGCTTATATTAAGATGTGATCTTGTCTTGGTCCCAGATTGTGCTCAAGGGCAATAATGTCCACCCCTTCCTTCAATAGCACATCGCCACAGACCCAATAATGCATTAACATCCTATTAACTGGGACTTAAAAGTGGCTTTGTAATTGATAAGGAGGTTGGATGGGAGGACTGAAAGTAACAGAAGGCGTGGCGGCAACCAGATGGGATGCTATTATCTAAATGAAAATCTGAAGTGTCAGACTGTGTCTAGTTTTCAGTGCTTTTTTGGAATAAAGCGACAAAGTGGCAGGAATAAAACGGTTGAGTTATGGTCAAACTAATTGTGATAGTTTTGATCTGAATTTAAATTTAAATTACATACTCTCTCTGCAGCTCTATTATACTGATGAATCGTCATATAAGAAAAAAACTGAGTGACTTAAAGAAATTTTCGTTTGTATTACATTAATCCAAAAGCATGGTTTTCATTCTGAATGTAATAAAACTTTCATAATCTGTGTATTTGAGAATTCAGTGAAGCTCAGAGGCAATTCTGTTTTATGAATAATGTTTTTTTAATATCTAAAAATGAAACAGATTTACCTAATGTTTATTTATTTTGCTCTGACATTTATGTTGCTGCTTAGTTAAAGAATTAAGCCATCCTAATGCTGATAATGCTGTCTGATATCTTCTTCTTCCTTGGTCCCCATGCTGCTGATTGGTCACCTGTGCTGACAATGTCATCAGATGCTCCAGGCAAAGGGAAAGCATGCAGAAACCCAGATAATGTCATCCCTGGCATTCGACAATTTTGCGCTGAGCATGGTTCAGATGTCACAGCCCGATAAGCTGTCACCGATGCCAGTTCTTCTAACTCTTAACCAGATGCTTGGCTGCCCCCTGTAGTTTCTCCACCATGAAGTCGGGATGTTTCAAGCAGCACAGTGATGGGACAAGTCAGCGCTGCCTCTGGGACTGTTTGCGTTGATGGCCTTATCTCAGGATGAAGGTCTCTGTCTTCAAGCCAAGGCAGAGAACTTTGTTCACTCTATCAGGGGACTGCAAAGAGACAAGGAGAGTTCAGTGAAGGAGAAAGAATAAAACACATGAATAGCTGGAACGATGTGTTTATGTCCTCGTAGGTTGTCAAGGGCATTTGGCCTACATTGAAAAAAGGTGAAACGACTGTATAATTTATTTAAAATGCATTTTTTACATTAGTCTAACTGAAAATAATGGTTTCTGGTTTAAACCGTTTTTTTCTTCTCCCTTTTTTGTTTAGTTTATATAAAAGCACATAACACACACCATAGAAAAAGTAAATTGTATTTTTGCTTTACACCAGAGTGTCGATGTGCAGAAAACAAAGTTGCTAGCTTTACTGACTGCAGAAATTAAACTGGGTTTTATTCATTTTGATGGTGTTTTATAGATAGATAGATAGATAGATAGATAGATAGATAGATAGATAGATAGATAGATAGATAGATAGATAGATAGATAGATATTTACCTATATTAAGAAACATCTTATGTCTAAAGAATACTGTATGTATTAAATGTATGGTCTTTGTAATAAATAATCATTTTACTTTGTATGAATGTTTTTGTATTTGTGAAAATAATTACTTTTGACTAATATTAAATCATACTTTAGTGTTTGAACCAAACCCTAAATATAATTTGCAAATAAATAAATAAATAAAAATAAAAATAATAATAATAATAATAATAATAATAATAATAATAATAATAATAATAATAATAATAATAATAATAATAATAATTTGGCTGTAACAAAATAGTTTATTTTTTTTCTTCAGTGTATCAAAATAATAATAATAATAATGAGACAAATACTTCTTGGTTATGTTTCCATTTTCCATTTTTGATTCTGATTATCTGGCATTATCCTTATTTTCCATTGAAGGGACAAGCTTTTAAGGACAATTTCTTTAGCAAACATACAGACAGTTTTGTAATCCTCTAAAACTTGAAAGTAGCAGTAATGAAGAATTATCATACCATATTAGGCAATAGCATGTCATATTATTGGATTAAGAATTATCAGTAAATTAATCTAAATTCAATAGCTAATCTGATGCAGATCCCTTCTGCACAGGTAGTGCTTAAACCAGAGGCTGTCTTTTAATTCACTGTTATTATTCATATAAACAGAGAGATAATTAATTATGCCTGTTTATTAAGCACTCAGGGAAGAAGGTTTGTGTGTTTGTTCATGCTGACGCTAATGCGATGATGCCTTACAAGTATTTGAAGTCATGTTGCCGTACAAAGTGTGCCTGCAGGGTTATTATTTTGCTTACATTAATTTGATTCTACACACACAGATCTCGCAAATCAGTGTTTAAATTTTAAGATCTGTGTTTGGAAAATGAGAATCTTCACTTGTACAAATGCTAATTAAGAAATCAGAGGATGCCGGGTCCGTGGATGTTCTGTCACAGCTCGTGATTCATTGTGTTTGATCTAGTGACTTGTCTTGGGGCCAGCAGCAGTCAGAGGGCAGTAAGGCCTTCTCCACACTGATTATACAAGCTGTTATGTACCATACAGCTAATGTTAATACTGTAATTCCTTCCTCTCTGTCTGGCCATTCATCTAACTTCTGCTCTGCCCATGTATAACTCTTCGCCTGCATACGCCTACTAATTGAACAAAAATATGCACCAATTACATTTTGATTACTGCATATCACCTCTCAAGAGAAGCTCTGTAAATCAAGTGAAATCGTTTTGCTGCATTCGTTGTCCAAATATAAATCTTCGAATTGATGTTTACCTATGAGATTTAAGGGGTGGTTTGTACACTCATCTGTACTAGGTTTGTCATAAAATAGATGTTTAATGGCAAGTATATACAGTAAACAGTGTAATTTTATCAGCATTGAGATGCTATTTGTAATGTTGGGGAGCGTGACAACGGAGTGGAGAATCCAAATGTAGTTTTATTCCAAAGAGTGGTCAAAACAGGCTGGGTCAAACAACACCAAACAGGTAAAATCCAGGATGAGACAAAATAGTAATCCAATAAATAGGCGAAGGTCAGGGCAGGCAGCAAACAATTAGAAAACAAGAAAGCAGTCCAGGGATCGAAAACCACAAAGACAAGGAAACAGGGAAACTAGGAATCACAGGAAACACGGGAACACTAAACAGTCTAGACAATACTCAGCAATTTAGGTGTGTGTGTGTGTGTGTGTGTGTGTGTGTGTGTGTATGTGTGTGTGTGTGTGTGTGCGCGCAAACATAATAGTCCTCCTAATGTGACACCTGTGAACTGATGAGTTCTGATGAGTCCAGGCAAAGGATCATGGGAAATGCATTGCAATATTGGGTTACTCCCTAAAAAGTAACTAATTACGTCACTTAGCTACTTTTTATGGAAAGTAATGCATTGTTACTTTTGCTTTACTTTTTAAATATGAGCAGGGCTTAATTGTTTTTAATATAAGAAGTTCTATTTATAGCAAATGTAAAAGCCCTTTCACACCAAAAAGTGTAATGAATAAAGCTTAAGCTGAAGGAAAAGTAAATTCACATCTGTACAGTAGAACACAGGAGAAGAAGGTTCAACACTCTTAGCAATAATAAAAAAAGCACAATTGTTAGATTATCTAAAGTCATTTTTGCTTATTAGTATATAATTATAATTAGTATATTAATAATTTGCTTATTCATTTTACCAATTAACTGGATCATCAAAGGTCAGCAGCAAAGACATTAGTTAATAAAATGGGATTAGAAACATCTGTGTTATTTACCATATTTAATTATTGCAGGTTTGCGTCATATTCTGTGTTTGCATTTCACTGTTTTAATTAATTTTGATGAATACTAAATGATGTTTTTTTTTTTTTTTTTTTTTTTTTTTTTTTTTTTGCAAGTGGGATGAATTAAAGCACTTCACATTTAGTCTAGAACTACATCATGTTCACACAGCGCACACAACGCCTCTGTACTCTGATTTCTCCAAATATGGGGACAGGAGACTTGTCAGTCAATAAATGGGAAAACAAAGTAACTGGCATTACTTTTTTTGAAACAGTAACTCAGATATTTTCTTGTAAATTAAAAATTAATGCATTACTTTACTAGTTACTTGTGAAAAGTAGTATTATTATTTAGTTAATGTTGTTTGTTGTGATGTTTTACCCAAAACAGGTGTAACACTATTAAAGTTTTCATTAATAGGTTGAATATTCATAGTTTTTATTAATAGTTTGGAATTTTATTCATCCATTCAATTCATTCATTGTACTTTTTATCATCATTTGTCATTATTACTATTAAATATGTAATTCAATATATAATTCATTTTATTTCCATTTTAGTTTTAGTTATTTTAGTATATCAAGTTAAAATAAATGATAGGGATGGGCAGATCGATCCAAAGTATCGATACATCAATACTGATGCAAGTATCGAAAGTATCGATACTCAAACAAAAAATATCGATACTAAGGTGTGTTTTATATACGAGGGATTTTTTTTATTTAAGAGTTTTATTTAATGCTTAAAATATGAATTTAATTGTTAGAATATGCTTTGTTTTCGGGTAATTGTGTAGGATAGAACTATTTTCTTGCTCATCTTAACACATGCAAATGTTGCAAGACAGAACCAATCCATCGCAGACAGCGTTCACTCACTTCTGACAGTGCATTCAAACAGGGCTGCATTTCCCAAAAGTATCATAAGAAAACATTAAAGCTTTTGGGAACTGCAGCCCTAAATCAATGCTTATCAGAGGACAGAAAAAAAAAAACATTTCACAGTAAACAAATTTAAATTGTAGCCTACATAGTTTTTGCAATTACAATTTATTTAAATTGAATGTTGAAAGATAATATTGATCATGTTCTATTCTGTTAGAAATCATACACTGTCAGAATAAAAAGGTTGCATTTTATGCATGCAACAGCCTGTCACTGGCAGTCCCTATAGTTCAACTATAGTATTTGTAGATTTGAATCATATTTAATCCATGTGTAAGCAAAAATATAACCTAATAAGTTACAATTAAGGCATATTGAATGTTAAAATGCATTTTAAACATAAAGTTAAGTGATTATCATTACCCATTTTACTCTTAGTAATACAATAATTTCATAAATGTAATAATTAAAAAGTTAGGTTAAGAAGTATAGTATTGGTATCAATATCGACGATACTGCCTTGAAAAATATTGGTATCGTATCGAAAACAAAATAAGTGGTATCGCCCATCCCTAATAAATGAAAATGTGAACTGTAGAAGCTAAATAGCTTAAAGAAAATAATTTTAGTTTAGTTTAATTTAATTTAATTGAACTTTTTATTTTTTATGGTTTATAGTTTGTCAACTATAATGAACCTGCCAGTAAGGTTATATGCATATATGTATAGATGGTGAGTAAAATGCATATAATTTTTAATTATATATAAAGAGAGAGAGAGGTTTTTTTTTTTTTTTTTTTTTTTTTTTTTTTTTATATATTTTCCATACAACAAAATAATTTAATACTTGTATGTATTTCCACATTTTTTTGTCCTATCCCCTGGTTTTCATATACAGTGCATGTATATTTACACTGTATTTTACAATGCTAAAATGTACTTATATGTTTGAAATTAATTGTAAATGTTTATAAAATGTTACATTTATCCATGTTTCATTACATCATCTTCAATTCTTTAAGACTTACCTTGCCCAGCACCACATCCTAAAGCCTCCATCGCTTTAAAGCCTAACTGTCACCATTAAAAATGCGGTTTTGCATTTATTATTATTATTATTATTATTATTATTATTATTTTTTTTTTTTTTTATTTAATAGAGTTTTTTTTTTGTTTAAATTGTGGTTTTCAGTGGGACATATTTCAAAGAGTCGTGCTGTGCTATGAGTGATGCTTTACACCTACATATGCTTATAGACATCTTCATGTCTCAGCTTACCTAGAAAAGTCTACTGAAAAGTCTGACGAAGCTTGCAGAGCTCTGGCAGAGTACACCTGATGAAAATATATTACCATATCATGAAATATATTTTGTTTTAAGGAGTCCTAATGTTAGTATGTGTTTGTGTAACAGACAAAATAGTTTAACAGCAGTACAATATAGGACCTCCCTTCATAAACGGCTTTGAAGTAAAAGCCCTATACAGCCCTAAAACACGAAATGAGAGGTCAGGAAAGGAATGTTTTCTGGAAATATGACAAATAGTGCATTATGTAACTAAACTAAATTGAAGGAGAATTATCAAAGGTATTTCATTGGTTTACCCCAAATAACCTCAAAGCATTAAAATTGTGTGTTCCGTGGCATGTAGTAAATCCCATAACAGTCTTTGTAAGAAGATATTTTAATGCAAAAATAGAAATTTATTTCTTTGGTTTTACAAATATGATCATGGAAGGTAGAATGAATGTTTGCAGTTTTTTTAGACTAAATAAATGAAGAAAAAAAATGAGAATGCAATGGAAAGAAAGAAAGAAAGAAAGAAAGAAAGAAAGAAAGAAAGAAAGAAAGAAAGAAAGAAAGAAAGAAAGAAAGAAAGAAAGAAAGAAAGAAAGAAAGAAAGAAAATAGCTTGTCCTTTTTATCTGTACTCATTTCACTGGAGAAGCTCTGCATCTGATAATGACACACACATGCATACATGCACACACACACACACACACACACACACACACACACACACACACACACCCACAGAGAGAGCGAGAGAGAGAGAGATTAACAGATCTAACTACACCTGAGAGACAGTGCTTTGTTATCGGACATTATTAACATAATGCTCTTACTGCAATTAAAAAAAATAAAATAAAAAATAAAGCTTGAGATTAACATTCCACTCAGCTTCTTGTTTCTTGCGATATAGCATTGTTGCAAATGAAGTGTCTGAGAGAAATAAAGTTTCAAACACAGTGAGAGAGAGAGCACAAATAAGAGGGAGAGGAAGAGTTGGCTTGGAGACACAAATCCTCTCTCTGTAACTGTGCCAAGAGTCCACGCCTCTGTGTTTCCTCTGTCTGTACAGTGTCAGAACAGAGTCCAACATACTCCTGTCTCCGGTATGTGAAGAATTCAATTATGTGTTCATGTGAAACTTCCCTCTCTGTGTGTGGAGAGAAATTCTGTAGTGAATGCCAACATTGCTCTCTCCCACCGGGGAGTGAGGGGAAGGAGAGAGCAACAAAGTGAAAGAGTAAAGATAGGTATGTACAGTCAAAGATCAATAAATGAAAGGGCAGCTGCAGTTGGCTGGCAGGTCTGATATATGCATGTCTACATGATAAACAAGAAGCCTTTAGGCTATCTTTATGGGAAAATATTAAGGCAGTTGATTTGAGGGGCTGAGTTTAGGACGTGACTCTCTGTTGCGTTGTGGTTAGAGCTCAGGGCTTGTAACCGGAAAATTGATTTCTCAGTCCCCACAAGGAGTGAGCCATGAGCAATCACTGAAGCCCAGGATGCTGGAAGGGAACTATTCATCTAATAAGTGTCATTATAGTCGTTTGGATAAAAGCATTTGCTACAAGACCTGACTGACCTAAACTACAGCTTGAAACCTCTGAAAGCACAGTTCAGCACCATGGATAGCTCCCAGTACTTTTCATTAAAAAGTGCATTAAAAGCGAAAAATGTTCATGTTGCATACATGTGCATTTTTTAAATGGGTAATTATCTAGTGTTTGGATGGGGGACGTATTTCCTCTCTGTTTCAAGACATGTCTCCAGCCAACCAGTAATGATTTCAATGGAATCACTTTCCTTGGGAAATCAATATCCATCCAAGACGTATACTGCATACTAATGCCCTCTCAGAAGCCAGTACATGGGATTTGGATATGAAACATAAAAAAAAAAAAAAAAAAAAAAAAAAATTAAAAAGGTTGCATTCTGTTTAGAATTATCTTTAAGCAGTTTCTTTTCTTTCTTTGAATGGATCCTATTCATATCTTTTTTCAGAACCAAGCTCTATTCTTGGTGAAACGTATACTATTTTTTTTTTTTTTTTTGATTCCGAGTACACTTTGCTGACCGTGCTCACTCTTTTCATTAAACTCTGATATATTACTCCCTTGGTCTCTCTCTCATGTGTTTCATGAGTGGTGGTGTATATATATATACACCACCACTCATGAATATATATATATATATATATATATATATATATATATATATATATATATATATATATATATATTCATAACATTCATTATATAGATAGATAGATAAGATAAGATCTTATCTATCTATCTATATAATAAAATATTATAAAATATTTTTTTTTTTTTTTTTTTTGATAAAGGATCAAGTGACAGTGAAGACTGGTGTTACGACTGCTGCAAGTTCAAATTTTCATCACAGAAAAAAAAAAGACATTTTAAAAGATATTCATATTCAAGTTATTATAAATGCAGACTTTGCAGACTTGGTGAGCTTAAGATAATTCTTCCAAACTTTTGACTAGTGTATATACCATTCTCTAATACAAAAAGATTAATTTGTAGTCTGTGAGTAAAAAAAAAAAAAAGATTACAACGGCCTACAATCTTCCCTACACTCATCACTGCTCTCACAGAAAGTGAGTCAATGAGAAAACAGTGCATATTGGGCTTATGATGCCTAGTGTGATTTGTTGTTGAAGAGATATGAAGAGGACTGAAGAGATCTTGATATTTAGGAGGGTTCTCTCTGGAGCTCAGGGGAACTGTACATCATACAATAAATGATCTGTATAGTAAATTTTAAAAATCCTTTTGCAAAGAAAACAAAAAAGAGCTCAGTTTAGTAACTTTAGTAACTTTCCTGGGAATCTCTGCCCTGGATTGTTTCTACACAATCTTCTGCATCTCAGGCAGCCACACTTTATAAATATTACTGAATACTACAAACCGTTGCAGAGCCATTTGGTTAATTTCTTTGAGGAAGACATACACCAGCTGTACATAATCCCAATTCAGCTGTCATCAACTCATTAATCTCTTATACAGTAACTTCATTTTTTTCTCACTGATGTTTCCAATGCTCCAGACTGAGTCACATTTCTTCTCACAGATCCTTGAGAGTATCTTTCTGGCCTGATTCACTGACACACATGGAAGTTATTATTGAGCTTTAATGCAACATTACTTCAACTCACTGGTACCCAGGCATTCGGAGGTCAAACCAGGGCCAGATATTTATTAGAACCTTACACATCTCAGACCCCCTCCGCTGTCAGATCGTGCTGTAAATTGAAATGAAAATAGATGTGTTGCAAAGGCTCAACACTAACTACAAAGCAGAGCCTTAAAGGTATGACATATCAGAAATCTCGCTCATGTCAATTCATCAAAGTAACGGACCGATGACAGGATGACGAAAGGGCAGGAATGGATATATGGGGGATTTCAGAGAAAAAGAGGGAGGCACTGCAATAGCAGGAATTTCTGTTGCTATTCTGAGGTGAAAAGGGTTTGAGGATCTCAGGTGGCAAGTGATATGACTGCTGTTCAGGGCCAATTACATCTCTCTCTGTCTATATCTCTCACCTTGACCCCCGTGCCATGTTTTTCACATCATCCTGATTTTAGACATCAGAGTGACTTAGAAGAAAGAGACAAACTTAAACAAGTTTCTAAAATTGAAACCACAGTGTTAAAAGCACTATATTTATAATACTGTCCATTTTTAAGTTGATTCTAGATGCAGAGTGTCTTTTCTAAATTAGAACTGATCAGCATTCTGATCAGTTCTGATAAAACAATTCAGAGTTGCACTTC
This sequence comes from Cyprinus carpio, assembly GCF_018340385.1. NCBI lineage: Eukaryota > Metazoa > Chordata > Actinopteri > Cypriniformes > Cyprinidae > Cyprinus > Cyprinus carpio. The sequence continues at coordinate 73,434 of NW_024879317.1, read as the reverse complement.
TGTTGAAAAGTTTAGTAATATATTTGTAATATTTTTGAAATAATTATTTTATGCTCACCAAGGCTTCATTTATGTGATCAAAATACAGTAAAAGTTGTAATTTTGTAAAATATTATCACAATTAACTGTTCAGTTGTGCTGCTTAATATGTTTGTGGTATTTTTTTTTTTTTAGTATTATATGATGAAAAGAAAGTTCAAAAGAACAGCATTTATGTGAAATAGAAATCGTTTGTAACATTATAAATATTTTTACTGCCAGTTTTGATTAGTTTAATGCATACTACATGAAAAAGTATATATATATATATATATATATATATATATATATATATATATATATATATAAGATGATTGAATGGTAGTGCTTTTCAGTAGCAGTGCTGTGATAATGATATAACACTCCTCATTAATTTGCTTGTGGAAAACATATTTGCATGAGGAAAACATTACACATTATGTTTAAATTGTCTTTTTTTGTGATTTGTACACCATTTATTTGTCAGGTAGATTAATTGAAAGAAAATAGTTTAAATGAATCCCCTGACAAGTGTATTTAACTTGTTGGCTAATTAAATTTTATAGCATAATGCTCTTGTAGCATAATAGCCTTCAGTATCTATCTGCAAAATGAAACATCAGTTTGGTGATTTTAAAGACAGACATAATTGTAAATTGGTACTGTGTCTCCTAATTGTAACTGCTGCTCACACAAACATTTCCTTTGTTTAGACTGAAATAGACAGCTGGAATGCTTCAGAGAACACAGCTCATTCATTGTCTTTTATTCTGCTTAAAAAGATTCTCTTCTTTGCTCTGTGAGGTGCCAACTTACAAACTATCCCTGCTGTTATTTAGGAAAAAATGTAGTAACTGTACATGTATAATGGTTTGTTGATCTATTTAGAGGTGTTTTTAGATTTTTAGCCCAAGTGGCACAGGGCAAAATTATTTGAAATGTTAAGTTTAATATTAAGTTTAGGGCGTGTTTTAAAATGTGAGTTTTTATTATTTAATTTAATTGTTTATAAATGTATATATTTGTAGAGAAAGGTCTCAGCTAATGAACAATGAAAGTGAACTGTTTTTTTCTTTAAAAAAAGTACATTCATCTAACAGTGTTATAAACAGACAGAGTTGTCAAAAAATGACGGAGCTAACAAAGGTCCAACTGAGTTTACAGCAACTGGTTGACAAGACACCAAATAACTAATTTTGAAATATTAATTTAATTTAATGCAACAATCTTTCTATTGAAAAGAAGCTTATAGGTTGTGTAAGAATTATTATGAGCCACCCAGCAGCGACAGAAATGTTCCTAATAAGAATCCAAATTATCTGTATCCTGTCTTTAAACCCCATCAGTTATTAAATTGTATTTGTGCCTGACCTGCATTAGGCATATAAATCAGGCCAAATATGTTTGTAAATAAAATTGTGAAATAACATTAGAATAATTCCCTACATGCAAAACATATAAAGAGTTTTGTGGAGTTGAGGTCTGACGGAGTAGACAAAATTGAATATTTTACCACATTAACCACGTCTGGTACAGTGGAACATTTTAGTTTTCTTCAGTCGTAGCTGCATTAATAAACATAACAAAAATGCCAATATTTATTCCACAACTATTTACAGAAACTATTACACTGGGATGATGGAGTTGACATGTTAAAGCTGTGACCGCAGAGACTGTTTGCAAAAAATATGAGAAAATATAAAACTTCTAGGAATGTGTGTTCTACTGTTCTACTAAGAAAGGAAAACTACCCAATAAAATCATCTGTTAAATGTTTTGTGATTTCTGTTCACTAAGTTCATAACCTACCTGTCTGCTCAGTTAAATTTAAGCCTTCCAAATCTCCTGCGCTGTCCCTGATCATCACTGATTTCCAGTCAGCTACAGCATGACACAGGTTAAGCTGCTCACAGCTGATCCACAGTTCAGCCAGCGTGTCTCTCATGACAGGCTCACCCACAGTGAACTCATGCACACACCATTGGGTCATGCTATAGGAGCTACAACAATGGCCTTTGATTGTGCATTGTAGGGGGCAGAGGTGGCAGGAGCTATGAAACATGCTTCTGCTATGACTGTAATGATTGCCTTTATGTGAGCATGCCATCTAAAAAAAAAACAATAGTCAGCTTTGCAGGTACATATCTGGCAAAATGTTCAATGGGAATATTAGCCGTACGGAGCCTTAAAGATTCAGCACAACCTTTTTTTTATTATTATTTGAAGATTTTTCTAGCTTCAGTGTCATAGAAGGGTCCTGGAGTAATAAAAAAAAAATTATATATATATGAAGAGTTCAGATGCAAAGTCTTCTAAGTGCCATTTCAAATTTTCTTTTCTGGAGCCTTTTTATCAGGCTCCAGTGTGTAGGTTCAGTAAATTCACTTTATTTGGCAATGAATAGGTTATTTTCATTGCCATTAAAGTGAAAAAACTGAACATAAACCCAGGAGCCTTATAAAGATAAAATCTTAGAAGACAATTTCAGACGGCATTTAGAGCCTTTTGCATCTGAACTCTTCATGTCTCTATCTATCTATCTATCTATCTATCTATCTATCTATCTATCTATCTATCTATCTATCTATCTATATATATATATATATATATATATATATATATATATATATATATATATATATATATATATATACACAAAGAAAGAAACAAGTTCTGGGGTTCCAAGCTGTTCTCTATCAGAATATGTTATTTCATACTTTTGCTTATTTTAAAGGGAAAAAAAATATACATTTATACTTCCTCTGTCACTTTCTTTTTTCTTTGGTATGTGTCTTTGTCACTGACAGTGTAGGACAACAACTGTAAACAGGTGATGCTGCCATCATTATTTTTTTTTTTTTTGTCTCAAAAACATGTTTGGTCCTCTCACTGTAACAGAACAGACAGGTCTTCACACCAGCCAATCCCAGCGCATCCCCTCACCTGAATTCTAATCACACACACCTGCTACTCATCTGCACGCTCATCACTCTGTCTTCAAAAGCACACACATCACCTCACTTCAGTGTCCGGTCTCATTTACACATTAAGGAACCATTCCCCACTTTTCCCTACGGATACTCCAAGCTAGTTCTCCTGTGTCATTCCTATACTCACCTCCTGTGATTCTCCAGCATGTTCTCCTCATCCTTGTCCTCCATCGTTTCTGTGCCTCCATCACCTACAAGCAAGCGTCGGCGTGCGTGTGAGCTTCATTCCTCCCTCTGCCTTTCCACGATCTCCTGGCCCTGTAAGATAAGACTGCGATTAGATTCCTCATCAGCTCCACATTAATATCATTGCTCAGTTTACTCACCTTATTGCTCACTGTTCCTAAGTTGTTGTCAATAAACATCCTGTTGCTGTAATCTCTGTTTTGGGTATTCTTCCGTAACCCTCACAGGCCCTGAAGGGATCCTTTTGTGAACATAACAACAAAAACATGCATTTTATTTTATTTTTTTAAGTTTTATGTGGCACAAGTCTGCTTTTTCAAATCTTCTTTTCTTAAATGTTATTTGTATGTAAATACAGTACCACTCAAAAGTTTGGGGTCAGTAAGATTTTACTTTTATTAATATTATATTTCTGAAGAATCAGAAGGACCTGTTTTTTACTTAATATGAATTTTTTTTTTAATAATCTAAAGATATTTTTTCCACAGTAAAAAACCTTTTTGTCGAATGGAAAGGTTCCATAGATGCCAAAAAAAAAAAAAAAAAAAAAAAATCACAATATTACTGTATTTGTGATCAAATAAATGCACCCTTTTTGAGCAGAAGAGAGCTCATTCATAAAAATAATCAATCAATCAAACAAATAAATAAACCTTTCAGAACCCAGTCTTCTGAATGTTATAGAGTAGTTTTTTGCTTTCAAAATCAACCCTGTGATGGTTAAATTGTTCATTGTTTTTTTTTTTTTATTATGTTTTTTTTTTTAGTTATTATGGCCGGTTTTCAAATACTTACTGTACTTCAAGTCATCCAAAAGAATGTGTGTGTGTGTGTGTGTGTGTGTGTGTGTGTGTGTGTGTGTGTGTGTGTGTGTGTGTGTGTGTGTGTGTGTGTGTGTGTGTGTGTGTGTGTGACTATTAAGTATTCCGGTCAACAATAATAGTAACATAAGGCCCAACTGTGAAATTAGTATTAAGCAATAATCTGACATGACCTAATCTGAACCAGAGAACAAGCTGTCCCAAAACTTATCAACACAACTCATGAATATTAATTACATGATGTTCACCCTGCAGTCCTACCTGATTTACTGGAAGACACTGATAAATAAGCACTAGCCACCGTGGGAGAGCTGCTTGGTGCATTGATAATGCAACCGTTAATTGTATGTTTTTTAACAAAATATGGCATTGTAAGCTCACTACTGGATTGGTGTGGCATACAATAAATAAATAAATAAATTTATATATATGATATATATATATATTTGTTTTCTTTGCGCACAAAAAGTATTCTTGTAGCTTTGTAAAATTATGGTTGAACTACTGATGTCACATGGACTATTTTACTGATGTCTTTACCTACGTTTCTGGACCTTGATCATCGTAGTACCCTTGCTGTCTATGGGAGGGCCAAAGAGCTTCCAGAATGCATCAAAAATATCTTAATTTTTGTTACGAAGATGAATGAAGGTCTTACGGGTTTGGACTGACTTGAGAGTGGGTATATATATATATATATATATATATATATATATATATATATATATATATATATATATATATATATATATATTTTTTTTTTTTTTTTTTTTTTTTTTTTTTTTTTTTTTTTTTTTTTCAGTGAACCCTTACACATAATAAACAATAATCCTTGGATTTAGGTGAGGAGATCTTGCAGTTTAAAATAAATTAATAATAACATCCACTGCATAGCACATTATTCTCCTAACACCAACCTCTCCATCGCTTCCTCCCACACTCTCCTGCCTCTCTCTTTGCTCTTTTCATTTTACTTTAGTGCTCTCAGGAGCCATGAGTCCTTTTCAGTTCTCTGTCTTGCTGTGTCTCCTGCGCTCCCCACCCCCCCCAGGCTTTTGTCACACAAAAATCACAACAACAGCACATCCTGTTACCAGCAGGTGACAACAGAAAGAAGGAAGATGATAGTGAGAAATCTAAAACTCTAAAAAGAGAGAGAAAGAGCTAGTAATTTATGCCTTAGAAATCACATCATATAAAACATTTTTATATGATCACATAATATATATATATATATATATATATATATATATATATATATATATATATATATATATATATATATATATATACACACACACACACACACACACACACATCTGTGCTGTATGCTTATGCTTAGTGGAATCATTACTGTAATATGTGATATTAAACAGTGTTTACTTTTATTAACATTGAATAAAACAATTATTTATGCATGGCAAAACAGATTAAGAAATATGTCCTTGTTTTGTCAAAAATTAATAATTATATGAACGGTGTTAAGGAATTTTGTATTGTTCGAGAATACAATATGCTCGTTAGTCTCTCTCAGTTTGGGGTGGTATGTCCACTTTGGAGCATCTAAATGCAGGTAGATAGGCAGTTGCAATAGAAACAACAACACTTCAGCCCACCTGTCATCCATAGCAGACAGAGATAAACAAAGTGTGCTAGAGTGAGTGAGTAAGCAAGAGAGAGGGAGAGAGAGAGAGAGAGAAAGGGGCTATTTCTTTATCTTCCATATCAAAAGCAGGCAGTAGCTGCACTAATTATGTTGATTCATGTGGTGTGCTCTCATAAAGCTTCTGTTGACAGCAAACATGCACATTTATACATTAGACCTTATTGATGTAAAGTCCTGGTGGATTTGTCTACTTAACAAACCTGCAGGGAGCACCTTCCACATACCCAGCTCATCTTAAAGGGATAGTTCACCCAAAAATGAAAATTATGTCATCATTTACTCACCCTCATGTTATTTTAAACTTGTATGAGTTGCTTTCTTATGTTGAACATAAAATAAGATATTTTCATGGCTGGTAATCAAACTGTTGGAGGTTGCCATTGACTTCCGCAGCCATGGAAGCTGTAAATTAACTGTTTCTACCTGACCTATAAAGCCTCAGGATCTAAAAAGCTCTATGACCAAAGGCATACTGAAATGACTGGAGGTCACCAGGTAATAATACTAATCCCATGCGAATAGGGTTTAAATCATAATTATGACAAAGTCAGTTATGATATACCAAGACAATTATGAGATAAAGCAAATATGAAATAAAAGTTAATAATAAATAAGCATAACTTTTACCACCAAGTAACTCATAATTTACTTAAAAAATAACAAAAATTCATATATATGATATGTTTTTCATGTCATATGTCATAATTTTGAACTTTTATCTCATATGAGTTTATACGTCATTGCAACTTGTGTCATAATTATAACGTTTTGTGTTATACTTATAAAACATTATAATTATGATTTACCAAAGCATGAGTTTGTTTTCATATGTGGGGGAAATGGGGAAAAAGGGAAAATATGCAGATATTGTATGAAATGTATTTACATTAAATTAATAAGATAATGTCAAATTATTGTACGTTTCCCATCAAAAGTCCAGCTGTGACCCACAAAATGTATGTGAAGTAGACATTAACAATCATATTTAATTATTGTTTATTCTCTCTCTCCCTCTCTTTCATCCAGTCAAGCATAAGGTGCTTGATAATCGTTGATCACTAGATCAGATAAGCTTAACCAACCATTCCCGAAAATATTTTCCTAGACAATACCAGGCTCTTGCGCTAGCCTCCCTGTTGCTACGGCAGCACCAAGTGCACTCCACTCCATCTTTGTGCCTGATGACTTACATGCGCAATTTGAGAGACAGGTTACGCCAACTACATCCATCCCAGATCGTTAGGGTAAGGTAAATGAAATGCCAAAAAAACCCTTTGGTAACAGGTGCTAATTTTGCCCATGTCATGCACAGCAGGGGAGAGCCAGTGTCCTCACTTAGACTCAAGAATATGCATCAAAAGTGTGTACAGTATTTAAAAGTTCCTTGTATCTTCGAATAAAACAAGCATGAGACTTGTCACCCCCTTTCACCAGTAGTTAACATGAAGTGGAGTGACACTAGCAACCATGCCTTTGGTTCTCAGTTTAAAGAGCCTTGTCATACATATCATGCTAACAACACCGACCCAGAGATTTAATGGAGTTCAAGATTTTATAACCTTTTAACAGGTTCATATTGTACCTATCTGTCTCTTCTATCCTCAATAATGTAAGTGTTGCTCACTTTCTCTATAGCAAGGCGATGGCATGTCACTGCTTGGCCACAGGTCACAGGATGGAAGCCATGAAATGAACCTCATTTCGTCAGAGGGAGAACCTGTCATCCAATACCTGCAGGTGTAAATAGGCTTCAACCTTATGTCACACAAGTTCCTCTACCTCAATCCAAAATCCCCGCACCCCCATGTCTGACATAGAATACAATTATTTTCACAGTTTCAGAATGTTTGAGTCTTCGCCACAGACACATCTTTTCAGAGCACTAGTCAATAAATAAATAAATAATAACCTACGTATTCATAAATGCTGTTTTTCAAATCCCCCTTGACAGCAAAACTCTCCTCAAAATGTCTGTCTGAGCTTAATCTACAGACATTTGTGTGTAAGGAAATCACTACAGACGTACAGTATGTGGGATTCCTCATAAAGATGCATAAATAAAGTGGTGGTCAATTTATGATAAAAACAAAATACAATCAATCAATAAACAGCGAGCAAGAGAAGATTCTACAGTCTATTCAGACTGGTAAATGCTGCTTTGTCAAGGTGATGCCTTGGGAGCTTACATATAAATAAATCAATCTTGGAATGTAAATACATATCAAAGATAAAGAAAACATCTACCATGAAAGACAAATGAATTTCAGCCTTAATATGCCAAATCTTGTTACTGTGGCAATAAACAGCCTCCTGAACTTTAGCATTCCACAGACAACACTAAGAGTCAAGTTGTTTCACCTGTGCATCTCCCACCGCTGATGCTTCATCTGCCTCTGAACTGGCTGGAGTATCTGAAGGCTTTTGACCCATCAGTCTGAGATCTCATTGAACTTCTGAGGTTAAAAATTATATTGCAGGGCAAGCTAGACCGCATGAGGACTGCAGTAAAGCAAAACAGTTAAGACTGGAGCTGTTGGATAAAAGAGCCTGGTTGGGTACACAGGGGATAGATGTCCTCTGGGAGACAGATGTGAAAGATGGGTTGAAAACAAGCTTTGGTATCACTTTCTATGAAGCTCAATATTAGGGTATTATTAAGACATAATAAATGCATAATGGATTATATATAAATCCTATAATATGTTGTTTCATCTCATAAATAATCATAACAACAAATATAATACATTATAAAACTTACATATTTGTTGTTATAACGTTTATGAGTATGATTATTTTCAACACGCAATAAATGTTAAATCCACTTATTTTATAACGGATTATAAGTCTCATATCTTGACATTATTTATTTAAGATCCGTACAGTATCTTACTATCTTACCGATATTACAGTAAATATAGTTAAAATCAAATGTGCCATATTACACATTCATCCGATCAGATATCTGATCTTATGGCTGTTTAAAAATTATTATTATTATTATTATTATTATTATTATTATTATTATTATTATTATTATTATTATTATTATTATTATTAATGTTGTTGTTGTTGTTGTTGTTGTTGTCATTGTTGCTGTTGTTATTATTTATAAGTGGTCTTTGTCTGCTTTAAGTAAAGTAAGTTAACAATGGCAAGATATGGGACGCATAATATATTTTAACTATGGGAAATATAATCCATTGTAAATTAAGTGTATGCATTGTGTTCATTGTGTATTATAAATCATAATAATCTTAAAAGCTAAACCACAAATAAGTAACCATTATAATGCCTTAAAAGTGTTGTTATGATTATTTTGAGATGATACAGCATATTATACTAAAAAAAAAAAAAAAAAAAATATATATATATATATATATATATATATATATATATATATATATATATATATATATATATATATATATATATATATATACATTACACATTCATTATAAAACCTTAAGAAAACACGTATAATGTATTATAAATACGTGCTTCATAGAAAGTGTTACCAAAAGGTTTTCAGGCAAAATCTTTTCAAACATGCAACAGTTGTCACATGGATGCTGTGAGGCAAAAGTCACACTGGATAACAAACATGCTGTAATGAACAGGGTTGTGGTTCATGAGATGCTCACAAGTGTTGTTGTGACTGCTTTTATATGCTTTGTGATAACGGCAACTATAAATATTGAGAGGTTGTAGATTCAGATAAAACTAGATCTGTACAAAAAAAATAATAATAATAATAATAATAATAAATAAAAATACATTTACATTTGCAGAATCATGATAAAATATTGATATTTGCAGTCACAAACTATAAAAGAATTAATTAATTCCTGAGAGACAGAACAAAACATGTCTCACTATTTCATCTGCCAATAGTTTTGAAAAGAACAATATTTACACAAATTAAGTTGATATTAACATTGCAATGTTAAAAAAAAAAATAAAATTGATTAGATATCCCTTAGTACCATTATTATTTAAATACTAGATTTTCTAAAAAAAAAAAAAAAATGTTGAATATATATTTAAAAAACAAGAAAGAAAGAAAGAAAGGGAAAATAAAGAAAAAAGAAGAATCAAGAGGAATTTAAAATAATAATAGTTAAATGATGTGAAATTAGTAATAGTAGGGGGAACATAAACATTTATTTACATTTTTATTTATTTATTTTTTTAATTATTTTTTTTTGTCAATATAATATATGTAAATGAGTCTGGACATAGAAATTATACAGTGCCGACATCTAATGAATTCTAGTGATTAATCAAAGGTTTCCTAGACATTTAGTCTGAAAAAAGTAACACTGTTGAACAAATAAATGAATAAATAAATAATTACCTGTAGCATGCTATGGCATTGTGACATGACTTCTCTGTACAGTGCTCTCATTGGGTCAGTCTGACACAACAAAAATAGGAGATGGACGTAAGTAAATGGGAGAAATATGGACTGTAGGAAAGGAAGTACAGCTTTTGAATTAAACCAGCAAATTGTCTTTTTGATAGAGGCACTGATTCTTTCTTTCTTTCTTTCTTTCTTTCTTTCTTTCTTTCTTTCTTTCTTTCTTTCTTTCTTTCATCAATATATATATATATATTTTTTTTTTTTTGTGGTCTGACACCCATGATTAGAATCCAAAATAATTAACAAGCAAATAACACTTTTGAGAACAGCAACACATTTTGCTATTTCACTATTTAGCAAATTTCATTATGAAAGGCACATTTTTAAGATGCCATGTCCACAGGTTCAGCAATCAGGTAGTGACATCAGTTTTAGGGTGCTCAGTCAGTGACACTTCTGCTTATTCACAGTCTTTGGCAGCTGGCTCTTTATATTGGGTTAACTTTTCCATCTGCGTTATGTTGTAGACTAGGCTACATTTCAAGTAATATTATAAAAGCAATAGAAGCTGCATAAAAATATACCATAAATAAGATGCAGTTAATAAAAATCAATCTCATTTACATCTCTGGCAATGTGCCCCCACAGCTCTATAAGGTTTAGAACAATAGCTGGACCAACCTGAAAAATAAATGAACTAAATAAGCAACATTTTAATTGGGATTGTTTTATTGATACATGCTAATTATAGTGCTTTTTTATGTATGTAAGCTATTGAAATATAATTTTGACAAGTAATTTGGGATATTTTGATCCAAAGTAATCAAGTAGATTAAAGTGGAAATTGCATGACTAGAAAATAGCTGCCTCAGGGTGTTGCCAAGATGGCAAACATGAAGACTAAATTTGGAGGTGGAACACAAGGGCAAAATGATGCATACCAATCAGGCCAAAAATGACATAGTTGCAATGACATAAACTGTGGCATTGTGGCCACTACGCCATTCTTATATGTAATATTATAACATTCACTTTTACTAAGATCTGGTCTATTGTTGGCACATTTGCCACCATGGCAGCCTTATCAGTTGTATAGACCAGTTATTTTCTTCTGAGAAACCTACAGCAGAACATGCTGAATGTAATCCTGCATCTGACACTGGCATATCATGCTTCAGATGAGTTCAGATTGAGAGACATGGGGCTTTCTGGTGCTTGCACGATTAAACAAGCTAACAAAAATAATCCTGTTAGCATCACTGTTTCTCTCTGTGTGTATCTAATACAGGGCTCTGCTTCCACTCATGCTCACTTTCTTTCTCAATTTCTACCAGCCTAAGGCCTCTCTTGGCAGTTGATATATGCCCAGCATTAGTGTGAATTACTCCTGCTGTTATCTGTCCTGTGTGCCAGGCTCCTGCCTCTGTGAACACACTCATACCACCTCACAGATGCCCACCTCCACCATATCAATTCATTTGTTTTGGATGAATCATCTTGATCTCAAGTGCATAGCTTATTAAATGGAGACTCACAGGATGAGGGCCGTTTTAGTTGATGTACAGTATAGCTCTCTTAGCCAGCTCAGCCAGTAAAAAGCAGCCTTAGATACATGTAAGCACAACGGAACAGCTCAAAATCAGAAGCTATGTTCATAAAGTCACTGTTTGGGATGGGGCGATCATATTTATTAGGTATGAAAAACAATTACAATGCCAAAGTGAAACTGAATAAAGTAAAGTTCATTACAACTGAAATAATCACAAATCAAAATATGAGTGATTTCTGAATATTTAAGGTTGCCACTCTTGTTTCTATAAAGTGAACTCTAATACTGTATCCTAACCAGATGCGATGCAACGCAACATTGCGACATGCGATAAAAGGATTCTTTTTGATATTAATCAGAATTTTTGTCCCAACCAGCTGTGACAGCGATATGGTTTCTATTTTATCACGGCTGGAGCAACAGCCTACAAATGATGACAATGATGTTCTTAGGTACTGAATATGTGCTTTATTTAATGTTAAAACAATCTAATGTGAGTTTGAATATCTATAGCAATAATTAATTTACAGAAATGAGGAGTGTCAATACATAAAATAAGTAAATTAAATACACTACACTAATTTTAATTAAAATACTTAATATGTAGAATTATCTGGGATTAATTAAATTTAGAAATATATAGATTTTTATTTGTTTTAGCTTATTATTAAGCTTGTTTTGTCATATCTTAAAACACAAGTCATATTGAGGCCTCCTTGGAAGTCTGCTGAGGCCCTCTGGTTAAAAACCACTGCTTCAATGTATGAAAGTTTTGTTTTGAGCTTCAACATAAACAAAACTCACCTAATACACTTTCCTGATGCAGGTTCTTGGTTGTATTGTGAATGAGTCAGCTGTGTATGCAATTCCATAAAGAACACAGCATCGTCATAATCTTTAACTTGACCTTATTCTAAAAAGACTTTCCTTCCGCTGACGTCAATCTGAAGGGGTCGTGGAGAAAGTAACCAATGCATCAACCATACAATTAATTAATAAAAAAATGATATGCCATAATTCTATTTGAAGTGGACACAAAAGGTGTTAACTTCCTGCTGCTTGCTGCTATCATTGCATAAAACTAACAGAGCAGATGCAGAGATGGTCATAAAGTACCTTTTTTAGCTCTAGCATGCAGGGAGTCAGGAGTCATGCATGTGCACAAAAAAATGGGAACAGAGTGGTCATGACATGTCAGCATGAAATCAAAATGAATCCTATTTACCATTACATGTTTTTGGCATTATTGTGTATGATTCATTGGTGTACATTATTCTAACGAAAAAAGTTTGTACTCAATCTTTTATCAAAATACCTTTCACAAATAAAATAAGGTTGATCCATTTTTTTTTTCTTGTTCCAGATCATTGAGGTAATAGGTTGCAAAAGGGGTCTTTACAAAAAAAAAAAAAAAAAAAACATGATTTTTAACAGTGTTTTCAGTGGTCCTTCTGAACATTCAATACAAATGCAATGGCATTTAATAAATGCTGAATAAAATGGAATCGTTCAGCTTCTGTGTTGAAATTATATGCAATTTGTCAAGTGACTAAGTATCTGGGTTGAAAGGAAGTATATGTATGTTGACACAGAAAGCAGAATAACACTTATCACAACAAACAGCTACAGAAAAAGACAGCTTCAATGTTCCTACCTGCTTTGCTTCTGAGTGAGCAAGAGAGTTAAAAGAATATATATAAAAAAAACAATAATAATAAAAAAAAAAAAAATCAAATGTCAAGTGCAGTCACACAGTATGTGCAAATTGACGAAGGGTGCATTTAATGAAACAATTTTTAAAGTTAAAAGTCATCTGCAAAATTAAAGCATACAGCCTTTGCAAGACAGCATTTACATGAGCACTGAAATGTCCAGATAACAATCACGGAAACATAAGTTATTCATTGAAAAGAAATTAAAAGAAAAATTGCAGAGGAGACTGTGTGTCAAGGTTTGTGTTTAGCTGTCTTGCACAAGTTGATTGAAGGAGGTGGAAGAGAAGGCTGGACTGAGCTGTGTGAAAGAGAACATCTTCTTCATGGGCACATTCAACTACATGGACATCGCTGGTTGCCATGGTACTTCAGGCCAAGAACAAATTTATTGATTGTTTGAAATGAGTGAGCAGCACAAGAGGAATACAAGCACATCAACACAGTTAAACACAAGCCCACACACAGTCAAACATAAACGGCATCAATTAACCATTACTGGCATGACGACTGCAGATTCACGCATGTAAAGCAGGAACATGATTGTTTCCTTCGCTTTCTAATACCTTGTTTGTCTGATTGGTCTTGTGTTTAGATGGTTTGACTGTCAAAATGCAACCAAGCATTTCCCAGCATTCATTAGATGTTTGAGCTGACAACAACCTTGTTTTGACCTTTCCAATCAGGTTTTATCAACAGCCACAGCACATCAGTTATTTACTCCCTACTTGCTTCTGTCTCTCTCTTCTCTCAGGCCAGTGGGGAAAAGCAACAGACTGATGCATGTTGACACAATTTTGATTAAAAGGCATTTCAGATACTCCACGGCACAGATGAAAAGCCTTTATTAATGGGGCAATAAAAATGTTTAGCCATTAAAGAGGACGCGTTTAATAAAATGCTCTTGTAAATAAGACAAGAGACAAGGTACTCTCCACAATGAATGCAATATTGTCACTTTGTTTTCATAATAAATTTGGTTACTTATTTTCTTCTTCTTGTATTTTTTGTTCTTGTTCAAAGCAGATAAATGTTTTCCTAAAAGTAGAGGTTATATGTGATGCCTTGATGTTATTATTATTATTATTATTATTATTATTAAATTATTTAAGCCTACATAACAATGTAGGAGGTATAGAAAATGCATGAATGACTGGGTGACTTCTGTTTACTGAAAAGTTTTTCCAGATATTTTTTGTAGTCGTTGTCAACAGGGGAAAAAGCAAACAAACAAACCAAAAAAAGGGCTCCCATAGGAAGTTCCCTTTCGAAAGGGAACTCGTGCTGCGTCCCCTACATATTACATTACATTACATGTACAAATATAAATTATATTTAACGTAAAAGAAGTTTGGGGGTCAACCGGCGTATTTTTTTATTTTTTATTTTTTACCCCTACACCCTTCATCTCTTTGAAGCTCTCACTCCAGAGGGTAAACCCTTTGTAGGGATTAGGGCATAGGGATGAGCCCATCCAAAACAAACGCAGGGTGTCTAAACATGACCATGAACTTGACATTGGCAGACGGCCGCCTATGACATCACAATTGATGCGGCCGAGAGTATAAAAGGCAACCTGTGAAATACGTCATCCTCTTTCTTGTCTTCAAGATGTTTGTACATGCGATAGGAGCACGCACGTTTAACTTCTGAGGCAGCATAATGCATGCATTGAATGGATTTCTGAATGAAAGCTCCATTTGCGCCGTCCCTTTTCTTGAGGGATGTGGGACACACTTTTGGTTGGAATGCTGTCTTCTCTTCGAGCAAACTGGATGTGCTAGGTATGATGCATTCACGAGAATGACTAGAAGAGACAGGTAAGAAACTCTTTCCTTACTGCTCTCTCCAGAGCGATAGTAGTTAGCGTTTACATGAGCACGTTCGGCTCTCTATAAGGCACTTACAGTGATGCATTTGCATCTGTTCTCATATGATTCTTTTCAGGTTGATAGAATCTGTCTTTGAGCTAGTGCGCTTGAGGTTAAATTGCACGCTTTTCGCGATGCGGTTGAAGTAATTGGTCATACCCGGGTTAAGTTGTTAGGCTCCCTGTGAGCTACAGCAAGTGTTGCTAGGCCTCCTTTTGCTGTAGAGAGTAATCTTACTGAGGCCTCCTATCCTCGGAGCTCCGTAAGGATATCATTGCAAGTAGCAGGCTCTCTATGAGCCTCCTTGCATGGTATCCTGAGCGTGGGATTTCGATAGTCTCCTCTCGATTCTCAGAGTCATCATGCTGAGGCTTTCATTTCCAGAGTTCAGTTTGTGTTTAAGTTGCTAGGCTCTTTGTGAGCCTCTGTGGTACCTTGCCATTGTGAGCATCGTCAGGCCACCTCCCATTAGAGAGAATTATCTTTATTGAGACTTTTATTCCCTTGAGCTCCATTAGGATAGTGTTTGCGAGTTGTAGACTCTCTCTGTGAGTCTCATTGCATGGAATCCTAAGCATAGGGTGTCATTAAGTCTCCTCTTGTTTAGAGAGTCATTATGCTGAGGTTTTCACTCCTAGGGCTCGGTTATTGTTTGCTGAGTTTTTAGTCTCTTTGTGAGCCTCCATGGCTACTGCGAGTGTCGTCAGGCCACCTATAGCTATACAGAGAGCTATCCTTATTGAGGCCTCCACTTGCCAGAGCTCTGCTAGGAGCTTCCTTACAGGATATCCTGAGCATGGGGCATAGTTAGGCCTCCTCTCATTTTAGAGAGTCATCATGCTGATGCCTTCCACTCCTAGAGCTCTGCCATCTACTGCAAGTACTGCAGAGAGCTACCTTTATTGAGGCCTCCACTCACCAGAGCTCCACTAGGACAGCATCTGTGAGTTGTAGGCTCTCTGTGAGCCTCCTTACAAGATGGCATAAGCATGAGGCGTAGTTAAGCCTCCTCTAGTTTTATAGTGTCATCATGCTGAAACACATTTCGTGCCTCTAAAGTCCATGTTTATGGTAAGGCAAACTCCGGGTGACTTTCGTTTGCTCTTAACCAGAGCAGGTTTACCAAGTTGACTAGGCTCTTTGTGAACCTCCTTGGATACATGAATGGGAAAAAAAAAGCATTTTCAGAGAAAATAGACTGAACTAATTCTACTTCTTGAGGCAGAACACCTTATTGTACTTCAGATGACCCTGACACAGTTTGTGGGGTAAAAAGTTTCTGTTTGTTTATTTAACACACTGAATGAATCAGTGCCTTCTAGCTAGCCAAATACTGGACCTTAATCAACACAAATGTGCATTCCAAATTGAGTGGCAGACACCTGTCCAATGGAAAAAAAAATAACACCGTTAGTCATAATAACTGATGCCATTTATCCATTTATTTATTTCTGTAGCTCTTATAGTCTAGAAACCCTTGACACAAGCTTGTGTAATCCAGTATCTAGGACTGGGACAGAGGTAATGAGGCAGACATCTGCTCAGATATGCCTGATGTGTCATAAACTTCTGTAACTTTATACGGGTCAGCAGTTCTCTATTCTCTCTCTTCTTCCCTGATTGTATCCGTCTATATCTCAGTGGCAGCTCTCTGATGTCTGTCACATACATAAATTAATTACATACACAAGAAGGATCCCAAGGGATTTCATGATGTATTGCATCTCATTCATTAAAGCATACACTATCCTTCAAAAGTTTTGTGTCATTAAATTGATAAAAAAATAAAAAATAAATAAATGACAGCAAAGACATTACCAATGAAGAAAACAATATATAATGGTTGTCAAAAACAAAAACATAATAAGCAGCACAACTGTTTTTAACATGAATAACAGTAATGTTTCTTGAACACCAAATCAGCATATTACAATGATTTTGGAAGGATCATGTAACACCGAAGACTGAAGACAGAAATAAAATATATTTTAAAAGATATTAAAATATTAAACGATTCTTTCAAAATGCATTAGTATGTCTCAATATTACTGTTTTCACAGCAGTTCAGTTTAAATAAATGCAGCATCGATGAGCATAAGACTTCTTTGAAAAACATTTTTTAAAAATCTTTCTGACTATTGAACGAGTATACAAGAGTTTTTAGATAGTTGCTTGAATTATGTCATAAAATGAGATTTACCATGCACAATAAATATACAATGTTATGGCTGCACTTTTGAGTGCTTGTGGGTAGTAATATTCATAATTGCTGTTGTACAATATAATTGCAACTGTTAATTAAAGGAATCATTCTAAATCATCAATTTATAAATGTCCTTTGATCACACTACTGTAGATGCTTTGGCACAATCAGCATATAAAAACCTAAGCTCTTTAATTTCAAAGTAATCTCCCTTAACCCCTGTGCACACTGCAACATTCCATGACATTAATTTAACTTGTACGCTGTCTCTCTCAGATATTTTCAACGGTTTCATTTGCAAATCAAATAAAGCTCTCCTCTGTCCTGGCTGAAAGATACCTATGTTTCCTTTGATGCTTTGATATGCTATTTTTAGGGAGATTTGTTTAGCTGTAAGGGAAACAGGTCAATTTAGCTCAAAGGGAATCATTTAAGATTTTAAAGGGAATTTGAACAGAATCACTGTTTCACGGCTAATCACTGAGACGGCCAGCAATTCACTGAACGAGCCGTTTAACATCAAATCTGCGCTGGATATTAATATCCAAAGTATAGTGAAAACACTATTAATTAGCACAGTAACAAGATCGGCAGTTTAAGACATTAACTTGTGAGCACAAAACACAAGATACTTCTCTTTTCAATATGAATAAGGCTTTATTAGATAAATCTAAGACATATAAACTAATCTAACACATAAGCACACGCACTCACATTTACACAAGTTGCAGGAAGATAGAAAGTTAGGAAAGAATGAGTTTAAGAGGATGAGAATGTGAAATCCCAAGTTTACAGCAATACGTGAAATTGCATAGACATGAACAACCATTAATCACTTAATTAACCATCGCACTGAGTTCCTCAATGAGGTTAAAATTATATTAGATAACACCAGTACAGATGTGAGTCTGGAGGTTACTTTCGTTGCCTGTTTAACGGGGTTCCCTTTGTTGTCGCTGAAAAGGGGGTTTCCCGAAGTTGCTGATTGGCTGGAAGTTCAGTAGTCGTTGAAGTGACGTCTTGGGAAGCCCGTGGTTGGGCGTTGGCTGACGATGCAGAGTTGTGGGCTGGTTGAAGTTTCAGACGGGCACTCGAGGTCAGACTCGGAGACACTGCGTTACAAAACTTAACTCAGAACACGAAACTCTCAAACGGAAAAGAAAAGAAACCAAAGGAAAAGAACAGAAGTAAAGTTTGATAAGACTAGGTGGTGTTTCTTCTCATTGTGGCTAAGTAGCAGCAGGCGTGCAGGCCGAAGCACGCTGGAACGGCGCTCGAAGAACGCTAAAAGTGATGATAAAGCATGACTAAAAGTAGGCTAAAAGCCGGCATGACTGATAGCAAAAGCTAAACGCAAGCTCAAAGCTAAAAGCATGACTAAAAGCTTGACCAATTAGATATTGTCTTTTCTCGGGGTGTTGCAATGTTTGTCCCACCCATTCATAAATCATATGTTATCTTATCAAGCACGTGGTCCGAATTTTCCCGCTCTTGCAGGGTATAATTTGGACATGATTCCTATAACAAGAATATGATACATTTGACAAATAACTGATGGTCAGAAACGTTTCAAGCAAGAGGATTCGAACACACACATACTAAACATGAATAGGATCCCTTAAGCTATTCAAGAGTTATTTAAAAAGACATACACAATAAGTGATTAGAGAACTTTATAATCAAATGTGTGGGTTCATGTATGATATGGAGTTAAGCAATGGACTGATATCCATTTAGAAGTCTTTTTTGAGTTCATTTTGGTGCATATATGCATTGGAAGGCATTCTCTGTGCCATTCTGGGGAGTGAGGATATGTCCTGTGAAGACCAGAGGGGTTAACAGGTCTCCTTAGGAATTTCAGTCTGGTTTTGCTAGGTGGGGGAAGTCAATCCAACGATCTTGTTTACTCTCATGGCTTTACATGTGGGGGTCAGACTGTCCATCTCTTCGATTACTTGCCCCAAATTAGACAATCTCTTCTTTGAATTGAAATTGTCAATAATTGTTCTAATGGTGTTAATGTTGAAATCTGTTCTGTGAAAGAGTTGGTTGGTTATCAGACTGTGGTGCTAGGAGTTGATTTACAACATCCTGCCTTTCTGTGGAATTCGGCTCATGTTTCAACCAGGCTCCCGATCGAATCTTTAATTTGTCTGGTTCACGCTACATAGCCGTAAAATGTCCTACACATTTACCCATCGTGACAGCTAAAAAACGATCACACATAGTACTTTAGTGTCTACCAAAATAAAGCAAGTCTCCCAACACTCCTGTAATTACTCAACAACGGAATGAGGACCTTGTCATCACACCAGCCTCACTTTGCTGTTTCAGCTTGTCTCGAAAATTACAAATGTGTTCCCAGTAACCAGACATTGATCTAAATTTGTTTTAATAATTTTGTTTTAATAACACCACACAGAGGACACCCAGATATTGACAGAGACTTTCTAACTTCCGATGGGTGTGTGAGAGGGTCTATTAAGAGAAGAGATGAGCAAGGAAATGAAGTATTTGAGGAACTGTACTTCATTATTATACTTGGGTATTGTCTTATTGTATTTGGGCTTGAGTAATAAATTCAATAATTTTATTAACTTTGCCAGCTTTCCCAGACAACTCTTACAATTTGATGACAACAAATCTTTAAACTTTCATGAACTCACAAACCAGTCAAACTTCACTCCTGGCTTAACTTTTACAAGCAGTCACATCCATTACAGTGTTAACTGTATTTGGACACAACTATACTCATTTGTCTTTGTGGAGAGATGCCTCATCATTCTCCACAACACAGTCTTTGACCTCAAGCTACACATTTTAATTACAGGCATTGCTGAAGATGGATGACCTGGTTACAATCCATGATCAGTCTATAAACAGCTAAACTCAAATGTCAACAACAAAATCAGCTGCAACATTTAAAAGTTTAAAAAATGTCATGTAACAGGTTACAGTTTGAAATCTGCAATATGTTGCTTTAAGAAAAAGAAATATAGAAAAACATTGCCTCTAAAGATTTTAACAATAAGTTTCAAAAGATAAAAACGATAAAATACAATACTTCTTTATATCTGTATGATACTTTATTTTATCTGTTCAAAAGTTTGGGGTCAGTAAAATTTTTACTTCTTGCAAGAAATGTTTTTATTATATTCAGCCAGGCTGCATTAGGAGATTTTCACCTCTCTGGTGAGAATACTGCTGAATCATTTTAAAAAAGGGATGAACTCCTTGTTTGCTCAGTGTTGATCAGACCTTGAAATGAATGAAACCAGTGTCCCCTGTTCTCTCATATATCTACAGTATCACTCCTCCCTTCACCCTCCTGTTGAATAACTATACCTCTCAATACTGCCTGATGTCTTACTCCACTGCTTTATACTGACTAACCCTCCGTATTAGCAAACGCATTATAGACAGAGGCCGTCATGCTCTGCCTCCTTCATATCACAGCGTCTGCAGGACAGAGAGTTGCTTTGGAGTTTCAAGTTCCATCCACATGCATAGACTCTCTAGGCCTAAAATAACTCAGGCACATCACCAATCATAATGATTGGATAATTATATTAGGAGATGACTGTGGCCCTTTGCCTTGCTGCCTGACGGACCTCAGGCTTCGTTTTCTCCACTCTTCTTCTAACATCCTTTAGGCAATTCCAAATGACTACAGGAGTGAAAAATGGCTCCCGTCTGAAAGTGTGCTTGCCTGTCTGGGAGGCCGAATTTATATTCAGCCTTCCCTCTCACCCGCTTTGTGTTTCTGTGGCTCAGGAGGAATGCTGGACTTACGGATGCAGTCCTTCTGGGAACTCCCCCAGGACTTGAATTATTTGAGTGAAAGGAGCTGTGGAGCAGAATGTTGTGGATGAATGTGTGCATCTGAGGATTGTTTGCTCTCAGTTTCACTCCTTTTTTCATCTTTTACCTCTTTCTCCTCTGCCATATCCCTTGGTCAGACACTGTGTGACCTGAATGGGCAAAAATGCGGGCTAAATGGAATTGTCCAGGGAAATGGTCATCCTGCCCATCTGGAAGCTGCAGATTCATAACATGCTTTTGGCCCCATTTCCCTAACCCTTGCTGAACACCATGAACAAATTAGAAAAAAAGAAAAAAAAAAGAAGAAGAAAAAAAAAACCTTACTAAACATGAACAATTAAGCCAAGAATATCCAATATTTTGTACAGAGTACTTTTTCTCCCTCAGTTTTACAGGAGAAAAAAATAAAATAAAATAAATAATAATAAATCAGTGCTTTAAAGAATGTTCATTCACACTATTCAAACTCTGAGGTCTTGAAGGTCTTTTTTTTTGTGAAAGAAGTTAATAGTTTTATTTAGCAAATATGCATTCATATTTGCTAAAATAACTTTCTGTTTTTCAAAGAATCTTGGAAAAAAAATATGTTTCTACAAAAATATTAAGCAGCACAACTTTAATAATAATAAGAAAATGTATATTGAGCACCAAACCAGCATATTAGAATGATTTCTAAAGGATCGTGTGACACTGAAGACTAATGAACAATGGCTACTGAAAATTCAGGTTTGCTGCCACTAAATAAAATAAATAAATTTCATATTTTATATTGTAATAGAATTTCGCAATATCACTGTTTACTGTTTTACTGTATTTTGATCAAATAAATACAGTCTTGGTGAGCATAAGACTCCTTCATTATCACAAAAAAAACAAAAAAAAAAACAAACAAAAAAATTAACGACTACATTTTTTAATGGCAGTGAATGAATGAAACAAACAAACAAGCATTCCAATAAAAGCTGTATTATTTTACATGATCAGGGTCAGTGTCATAAACACCTCTACAGAAGGACACTGGTTTAAAAACCCAGGCTAGGTTGTTTAAAATGTCTGACTTCTTTTCATTAAAAAGGTCAGAATGAATGCATGTGTATTACATTCACGCACTTTTTCACACCAGGGGGAAAAGGAGAAACCTCTGGCTCAGTTGGGTCAGCTAATATCTGGCTGGATTTGCTCATGCTGTTCTCTTCACCCAGTCTCTGGCTCTAAGCATTGCACCATGAAGGGAAGCTCACACACACATCTGCCTCTGTACCTAGACAATATCATTTGGCTCGCTTGCATGAACAGTACTCACTGCACCTTTAGTCAATATTAAATATAAACCACATTAATATTTCAGCATCCCTGAAGCTTGATATAATATGTGCTTGCATAGCAAAAAAAAGAGATTTTATTTATTTATTTTTCTCACTTGTATTGCATCACAATGGTCACATATAAATTAACTATGCAAAAAGTGCAAAGAGGATTACGAAAGATTAGACAGCACTGCGTCCAGATTAAAGAGGACATCTGTGAGGTTCCTGCCACCAAATGCACTGATGAAAATGAGAGTTTGCTCAGTCACCTCATGTGTAAATGGCTTTCAGCAAATGCCTCAGTTAATTTCAACATGTTAATGTCACGCTGCTTCTTGGCTTGACAGCAT
Organism: Cyprinus carpio; assembly: GCF_018340385.1. Classification (NCBI taxonomy): domain Eukaryota; kingdom Metazoa; phylum Chordata; class Actinopteri; order Cypriniformes; family Cyprinidae; genus Cyprinus; species Cyprinus carpio. Next base: position 50,579 of record NW_024879317.1, on the reverse strand, counting down.
GCAATTACAAAAACAATTAACCGTTATCCAGACCTCGGTCGTGTTGCGGGACAATAATACATGCATGCTGTGATACTAAGGTTGTGCTTCCCTATATCTTTTGTGCCATGTTCTCAAAGCTTCTATGCTCTCTCAGATAAGAACCTAAGCCTTTTATGCTTTGATAACATCTTTGCTTTGTGATTTTAGAGTCAAACACACATTAAGAAAACAGCTGTGTGCGACATTACACGTAGCTCCCAACTGCTAGGAGACCCGTCAAGGTATAATGTCATTTTTTAGGGTAATATTCTGTTGTTTGTTTTCAGATGCTTTGACAATGGCCCACCGTGGTGCATGTCTGATAAGGCAAAATGATTGTCATTATCTTGCAGAACTAATTTTATATGCCTGATATATTCTTCCTCAATTTCTGTATTTAAACATAACATAAAAATGATTTTTGAAGAAAAAAAAAAAAACACTGGTTCTATCCAAAGTGATATTTTATTTGATTATAAAAAGTACTGTATAGAAATTGCACCATGTGCATGCTTTTTATGCTGAAAGGTATTGTAAATTATAGTCCTGTAATTGCTATCCATGCAGCTTCTTTTGTGCAAAGCATGTTAGTTTAAATTACAGCTTACAGAGTTAGCTTTTACTTACAAAGAGGATACACTTGTGTATTTCTATGCTCTAAACTGCTGCAATAACCATAGTCTTAAAACAGAGCTCACTCAAGCAAATGTAACCGTGCAAAGCCTAATGGAAATTACAGGCTGGGCACATGACCTGGAAAATATATAATCATTCCCATTTAGGGCCAGAGCAAGAGATGTAGGCAAGTACAAATCTCTTCTGGAAACAGAAACACATATAATAAAATGTACCGGACAAACGTGAGATGAAAGATTTGTTTTTCATCTCTACTAAGACTTGTTTAGATGATTCTAATCTCCAGTATTTTAGCAATTTTATATATGTATTCTTTTAATACAATATTAAGGGAAGTCTTATGACTGGTCTTGCATTACAGGATCTCAGAATCATTAAGGACCCTCAACAGGTCCCTTGCAGAGGACGTGAACTTAAGAGGTGAAGATGTGACCTTTTCAGACCACTTGGGATCACTGAAAACATTCTGTGCTCTTTCTGCAAAAAAAAAGAAAAAAAAAAGGCCTTTCACACCTATTAGATTGAAATGGTCATATCTGAAGCATATTTGTCTTAATCTTTAATTATACACCAATATAAAAGTATCAGTTTTTTTTTTTTTTTTTTTTTTTTTTTTTTAGGTTTATACATAAAATAAACACAACACAAGAACTCAAGTTCTTAAAACAGCCTAAAACAGAATGTCTAACATGTATTTTTTCTTCAGTTTTACACAAGGAAATGAACAGTACTTCAAAAAGATATATAATTAATTAAATAAAACAGCCTCATGTTTACAAATAAACTATAATATAAACATCCTACTAACGTTTAAAAGAGTAGTTCATCCAAAAGTGAAAATCTGATGAAAATAATATACTCACCCTCAAGCCATGTATAGAATGTGAGTTTGTTTTTTCAATGGAACACATTTGGAGAAATTTAGAGTTACATCAGTTACTCACCAATGGATTCTCTGCAGTAAATGTAATCCACACGACTTGAATTGAGTTCATTTATTGTTTTGTTGTGTGAATAGCTGCATGTTTGTAATAAACAAATCCATAATTAAGGTGTTTTAATTTCAAACCATTGCTTCTGGCTAAAATATGAACATTCTATGATATAGAAAAGTAATTCCAAACAAACATATCGGTGGATTTTGATGTGAGAGGATAACGGGATGGACTTTTTCACTATTTTTTGCCAGAAATAATGGTTTAAAGTTAAAATATCTTAATGGTATCATTTTTTTTTCTTTTTATTTTCTCCAAACACAGTTTTTCACTTCACAAGATGTTAAGTGATGGACTGGAGTCATGTGGATTACTTATGTTTTTATCAGCTGCCTGGACACTCATTCTGATGGCACCCATTCACTGCAGTGGATTCACTGGTGAGCAAGTGATGTAATGAAGAATTTCACCACCTCAGTTTTACACAAGGAAAATAATAATAATAAGTACATAATAATAATAATAATAGTAGTAATAGTACATAATAGTAATAATAGTACATAATAATAATAATAATAATAATAATAATAATAATAATAATAATAATAATAATAATAATAATACATAAATAAATACATGAATAATAAAACAACCTAATTTTTATGCTTTTTTTAGTGCAAAAAAACATATTGTGGAAAACTATTTATGTATAAAATAATGCCTGGGTGTGACAGGATGTAGTTTCCAGTAATACAAAAAAGACATACTGTACATTCACTTCTTGAATAGCCTGAAACCGTCTACATTATATTAGCCATGCCAAGATTAATGAACTCATTCTAAAAATAGAAATAACAGGATCTGTAACTATTAATACTGTTGTAGGTGACTAGGTTATTTTTATAGAGTGCATTACACTAAAGAAATTCCTTTTTTTCAGTGTAAAGAGGAGACCATGGGAAAGACAGAGAAAGAAGGAGGAGGAGAGGAGAAGATCGTAACTCATGAGTTAGGCATTACTGAAAAGGTCATCATAGGTCTCCATGATCATGAATTTGACAAGCAAGTCTGACTGTTTGAACATGAGGACATCTAACATAAATGTGACCCAGCGCATGAAGCTCTCCTACCTACACCACAGCACAAAGAGCTTGAGGAGCTGCCTGCCACTATTTGTGCTAATACATTGGAGCCAGCTTCAAAGACACAAAATCATATTGTGCATTATATATTATTCACAATCTCAGAGGTTTATCCTACAGTGCCTGTCAAAGGTGAGATGTGTTGCACAGTATGAGACATTGTATAACATATGGTTGCTGTGCAGGGAAATATACACATTTTATGTGTATGTGGTTTGTTAGGATGAAATTTGAACCTCAAAAGAGATGAACACAACCGAGGTGATTGAAATCACCCACACATACCATTCTAGCTTCTGGAAGTCATAAATTCCTGTAGAACCGGAATTGTGTGGATTTCCGAACATATGCAAATGTTGAATTTTCAGATATGATTTGAACTTTGATTGTGCTGAAATATTGGGATTTGGCACATGGTTGCCAGACAGAATGTTGCAATTTAATGAAAACTGCAAGCGCAAGGTACTAAGAAGAGCCAACAACAACAAAAAAAGGTTTCTTTTTTCCCCAAACATATTGGTAGTCATTTGTTTTGTTTGGATAAATTCATACATTCATTATTCATTCATTTTACCTTGCTTCCAACCAGTTTGAAAGTTCTGTGTGAGAAAAAATAAATAAAATAAAAGAGATAGTCAAAAAGCGGCTTTAAAGGTTAGATTACATTAATTTAAGGGATAGTCCACTCAGAAATGAACATTCACCTACCCTCATGTCATTTTAAATTGGTATGACTTTCTTTTCTTCTGTGAAATACAAAAGAGGATATTTTGAGAAAGTCAGTTGGGTTCAATGTTATTTTGGATCCCACTGACTTTCAGGACAAAGACAGTTGAAGAATTATTTTCTCTTTTATATATTATCTTTTATAATGTTTTATGTAAAACATTTTTTTTGTGTGTGTGTGTTTGACATTGGAAAGAAAGTCTTACAGGTTTGTAATGACATGAGGGTGAAATTTTTTTTTTTTTTCCGCAGTGAACTAGATCTTTAAGCTGCATGTGAAATTAGGCACGACAAAGAATGTTGCAATCACACAAAAGAGCAAAATAATACTTTGTCATTGTGATTTTTCACAAGGTCAGAGAAAGTGAAAGTGACAGTGAAAGTGAAAGTGACGTGACATACAGCCAAGTATGGTGACCCATACTCGGAATTCGTGCTCTGCTTTTAACCCATCCAAAGTGCACACACACAGCAGTGAACACACACACACACCGTGAACACACACCCGGAGCAGTGGGCAGCCATTTATGCTGCGGCGCCCGGGGAGCAGTTGGGGGTTCGGTGCCTTGCTCAAGGGCACCTCAGTTGTGGTATTGCAGGTGGAGAGAGCGCTGCACATTCACTCTCCCCACCTACAATTCCTGCCGGCTCGAGACTCGAACTCGCAACCCTTGGATTGCAAGTCCAACACTCTAACCGTTAGGCCACGACTTCCCCCTTTTTTTTTTTTTTTTTTTTTTTAATTTATTATTTGTATTATTTGGTTGCCAAGTATGGTGACCCATACTCAGAATTCGTGCTCTGCATTTAACCCATCCAAAGTGCACACACACAGAGCAGTGAACACCACACACACTGTGAGCACACACCAGGAGCAGTGGGGCAGCCATTTTATGCTGCGGCGCCCGGGGAGCAGTTGGGGGTTCGATGCCTTGCTCAAGGGCACCTAAGTCATGGTACTGAAGGTGGAGAGAGAACTGTACAGGCACTCCCCCCACCCACAATTCCTGCCGGCCCGAGACTCGAACTCACAACCCTTCGATTGGGAGTCCGACTCTCTAACCATTAGGCCACGACTTCCCAATAAAACAACACAGGTAAAACAACAGGTAAAAATGAAATGAAAGTGGACGGATTGCATAGGGCCGAGATATGAAGCGGAAACAACAATCCATTGTGACAACTTGTATGGTGGTGACATGACAAGATTTCATCTGTGTTGTTTTATTGATTGGGTGTTTCTCCTTCCCCCTGCTTCCCATGAACGAGCAATCATCCTGCTCTTAGAGACATATTTGCCCAAGCAAGAAATCAAATTAGAATCTGTTTTGACAGTATCTTCTTATGTATTTATGGTGAATGTGTTTGTCTTTCATTTGGAAACCCTGACTGCTGGGATCAAAGCATGATTATATTAACTGATTTTAATCAGCACTTCAAATGGCATGCCAAACCTCTTTGTAAAAAGATTAGATACAGACATAGAGACCAAGAGAGCTTATTTCAAAAAAGTTGCACAAAGAGAGAGTTTTTCTCCCCAAAGACTACTTTCTATTGAAAATTAGAGTGAAGTTTGTCAAAATAAATGTACTTATTAAATCTCAAAGACAGTATTTATATTCATCGCTTTTGTAGTGTAGAAGGCATGACGTAGTAGCACCAGACCACAAGTTATCACTCAAATGGACATTCTGTCATATTTTACTCATCCTCATACTGTATATTTCCAAAAGTGTATGACTTTCTCTCTTCTGCCAGATGAAAGATGTTCAATACAAAACATCTTATTTTGTATTCAGCAGAAGAGACAAGTCAAACAGGTTTGGAAATTAAATGAGGGTGAGTAAATGATGACAGAATTTTCATTTTTGGGTAAGCTATCCCATCTGTTACCACCTAGACAGTTATTGAGTCACTTACGATTTTGTATTATTTATTTTATAATTATTATTATTATTTTGAGTGTATACAGTAGGTTTTTTTTTTTTTTTTTTTTTTTTTTTTTTTTTTTTTTTCTTCGTTGTATGCCATCACCTGGTCATCTGGGCATTTTACAACCTCTGCCATCCCCTGTTTCACAGCTTCTCTACACATTCATTTATTTGAATGACAGTGTGATATATCTACTGTATGTGTTAAAAACAGTGTGAGGGATCTTCTACCAGTAACACTGGAGTGACAAAGTGCATTATGAACCACAGCAACCTTCTTCTTATCTTACAAAACAGACTTGTCACACTGAACAGAGCTTTTTGAACTGGCAATCTAAGAATATGGAGAAACCATGGATATGGAGATACTATATACTGTATAAAGTTAGAAAATAGTTTTCCTCTCTTTACCTGAAAGCATTTATAACAAAGTTCAGTAAAAATAATGTCCATGCCTGGCATTTTTTTATATGAGTGGCAGTAACAATGGATATGCATGTTACTTTTGCTTGAGTCTTGTTGCTGTCTTTACTGCAAGTCCATGATACACCAGAAACAGCCACATGGATTTTATCATTGGGATACAAGTGATGCATCTATCTCCCACCATTACCTCAACCCTAGTATCCCTTACCAAAAAGTAGTATACTTCAAGTTTATTTTATTAAGTATACTTAAGTAAAGTTCAAGAATATTTTAAGTATATTATGTAGCAAGTATACAAACATCATTGTTCTAGTAGTATACTTGTAAGTGTACTGTTTCAATACTCCTTGGGACTAAATTGGCCCACTTTCTAGTATATAAAAATAACTTTACTATAATAAACTATATAATAAACTATACTATAATACTATAAAAATAACTTAACTTTTAAGTATGCTTTAAGTATAACAGTAGCAAACTTTGAGTACACAACTAGTTTGCCTCTATGTTTGTAGTGTGTACTGCAATTATACTAAAAGTGAACTTATACTGATAGTTTACTAATTAAATATTTCTACACTTTGAAGTATAGTCTCAGTAAACTACCAGTTTAGAAGTTTTATACTAAAAGTATATTTATAAGTTTCCTTTAAGTGAACTTTACATCATACTTTAAGTATACTACTATGTCCCTATTTAGGTTTTAATTTGTATATATTTTGTTATATCTGAACATACAAAACATACAAAGAAGGAACAGGGTATCTGCTTCTAAACTAAAACATTTTATTCTAGCTTCATGCATTCTTTTTTTAAACACTTTAATGTGGGTAAGTTTCATAAAAAAAATAAATAAAAAAATAACATTTTGAACAAAAAAACTGAAAAAAAAAAAAAAGACTATGAATTTGTGTAGATTAGATTACCATGTGTTCGTTCTTATCTGTTGTTTCTTTTTCTTCTTTCACTTGTTTTTTTTTTTTTTTTTGGAAATTCTGTGCAGAAGATGTGTACTTGTGCCCTCTACCGTATAACAATGAAAACACGGATTCTAGGAGCACAAGTATAGCTCAAATATATTTAGACTTTTTGTAAGTATAAGTCAATTATACTTAAATGTCATTTTAAATATATTTCTCTGTGTTCCTGTAGCTCAAGTGGTAGAGCATTGCGCTGACAAAGCGCATGGTTGGGGGTTTTGATTCCCTGGGAACAACATGATAGGTAAAAATTGAATAGCCTGAATGCACTGTTAAGTTGCTTTGGATAAAAGTGTCTCTTAAATGTTTAATTTAATTTAATTTAATTTAATTTAATTTAATTTTCTGAGGATTACATAAAGCTCATTCTGAGAAGTACATAAAAAGTAAAACTAACAAGCATACTTTTCCTTTTTTTAGTTAAAAAAGTATAGTAATAGCATCACTTGAATAAACTTATTTTTCGTAAGGGATCACAGTGTGTGTGTGTGTGTGTGTGTGTGTGTGGTGTGTGGTGTGTGTGTGTGTGTGTGTGTGTGTGTGTGTGTGTGTGTGTGTGTGTGTGTGTCTGTGTGCGTGTGTGTGCATATTACTATGCCACATACCTAATTGTACTGTCAGGTCTGAGTTTGTCTCTCCATTCTCACACTGATACGTGAAGGACAAAAGCTAACAGGAGCTGGAAACATTTCAAGCCAGAATACGGTTATACACAATGGGCTCATTCATGAAACACAAGCAAGAACAATTTTTGGTGTAAATCGTTTATTAAAACAGTTCGACATGTTTTTGATGCATTGCCATAATAATTACAAGTTCATCAATTTTTTTAATATTTTGCAGCTGAGCTGATAATGTAAAAGGCATTGATAGTCACTGTCACTATGTAGTACCAGCCGTTAAATAGAGAGGAGGGGCGGGACACAAATAACCTAAACATCCTACTTGTACAACAAACTGCCCTACAACGATTGAAGAAGTCAATATTAATGGTTACTGCGTTATTATATTTAGTAAAATTCTTAAAAAATTAGATACTAGCTAATAAAGTTTGCCGCCGTTAATATTCCATACCATAGCAACCTCTAAAGCGTCTCAGCTGGGAAAACACTGTCACACCGAAGAGTTCTGAAGCGCACACCAGCTGGTCATTTTAAGAAGAGCGCCTGCACATTTTTTTTTCAGCTGGCTAAAAACACTTTGGTGCTCACATATTATTTAATATTTTATTGATGGCCTAGTCTTTTTTTTGGCATTATGCAATATACTGGAGCCAAACCTGAGAGGTAGAGCAGAATATCCCACTGCATTCCTGGACACGCAATTTGCATAGCTGTAATTCATAGGCAGGATTAGCGTGCACAAAGCGACCTATTTACAAATGATTGGAATTCATTAAAATACACGTTTAACTATCAAATCGGACGTTTACGAAGAGTTTGTGAATCCAGAGGAGAATTTTCGGGGAAAGGTCTGTTACCACTGCAAATTACTCAGAATTTACTCATATATTTATGGCAAAATTTAATGAATGAAGCCCAATGATTACAAAGTGTGTCATCCCTGTCCTGCTGTGAGGTGGTCTGCTATCTCACTGTCTTCATATCACTCAACTACTTTCCTCTAAAAAAAACGCGCTACAGAACAAAAACACACTCTAATCTTCTATCAGGGAAAAAAGCCATTATAACCATTTGATGATGTAAATCTCATTAAAATCGTGCAATTATTTATTAGCACCTTGATGTCCTTAATGTGGATGCTCTTTATGCACTCTCACCACAAGAGAGAAAGTCACACAGTTCTACCACTTTCTCCTCATCTCTGTTTGTAGTTAAATGCAGACATGTCAAACATATTCCCTCGGCTCTAGGAAAAAAGTGATCTCCGGTGCCTTCAGTATAACATTTATTCCACAATGTGGAAGACGAGTCATTTTGTTCTGTGGGAATTCACTCAGAGTTCTGTCAGTACGCGCTGCAAGCAGAAGGAAACCCATATTCCCTGTTGCCCTCTTTATCTTTGCGAGGCAGGGACTGAGTGAGACACTCTAATGTTTATTATACTTAGAAAAGTTCGAACGGTTAAAGATACTATTTTTTTAAACAGAAATAAAGACCAGTATCTAGACTACTTTTCTATGAAAATTAGAGTGAAGTTTGTCAAAATAAATGTACTTATTAAATCCTCAAAGACAGTACTTTTATATTCATCGCTTTTGTAGTGTTAGAAGGCAACGTGCACGTGAGTAGCACCAGACCACAAGTTTATCACTCAAATGGACATTCTGTCATATTTTACTCATGGCCTCATACTGTATATTTCCAAAAGTGTATGACTTTCTCTCTTCTGCCAGATGAAAGATGTTCAATACAAAACATCTTATTTTGTATTCAGCAGAAGAGGACAAGTCAAACAGTGTTTGGAAAACTTAAATGGAGGTGAGTAAATGAGACAGGAATTTTCATTTTTGGGTAAGCTATCCCCATCTGTTACCACCTAGACAGTTATTGAGTCACTTACGATTTTGATTATTATTTATTTTATAATTATTATTATTATTTTGAGTGTATACAGTAGGTTAGTTTTTTTTTTTTTTTTTTTTTTTTTTTTTTTCTTCGGTGTATGCCATTCACCTGGTCATCTGGGCATTTTACAACCTCTGCCATCCCCTGTTTCAACAGCTTCTCTACACATTCATTTATTTGAATGACAGTGTGATATATCTACTGTATGTGTTAAAAACAGTGTGAGGGATCTTCTACCAGTAACACTGGAGTGACAAAGTGCATTATGAACCACAGCAACCTTCTTATCTTACAAACAGACTTGTCACACTGAACAGAGATTTTTGAACTGGCAATCTAAGAATATGGAGAAACCATGGATATGGAGATACTATATACTGTATAAAGTTAGAAAATAGTTTTCCTCTCTTTACCTGAAAGCATTTATAACAAAGTTCAGTAAAAATAATGTCCATGCTCTGGCATTTTTTATATGAGTGGGCAGTAACAATGGATATGCATGTTACTTTTGCTTGAGTTCTTTGTTGCTGTCTTTACTGCAAGTCCATGATACACCAGAAACAGCCACTTGGATTTTATCATTGGGATACAAGTGATGCATCTATCTCCCACCATTACCTCAACCTAGTATCCCTTACCAAAAAGTAGTATACTTCAAGTTTATTTTATTAAGTATACTTAAGTAAAGTTCAAGAATATTTTTAAGTATATTATGTAGCAAGTATACAAACATCATTGTTAGATAGTAGTATACTTGTAAGTGTACTGTTTCAATACTCCTTGGGACTAAATTGGCCCACTTTCTAGTATATAAAAATAATCTTTACTATAATAAACTATATAATAAACTATACTATAATACTATAAAAACTAACTTAACTTTTACAGTATGCTTTAAGTTATAACAGTAGCAAAACTTGAGTACACAACTAGTTTGCCTCTATGTTTTGTAGTGTGTACTGCAATTATACTAAAAGTAAACTTATACTGATAGTTTACTAATTAAATATTTGTACACTTTGAAGTATAGTCTCAGTAAACTACCAGTTTAGTAGTTTTATACTAAAAAGTATATTTCATAAGTTTTCTTTAAGTGAACTTTACATCATACTTTAAGTATACTACTATGTCCCTATTAGTTTTTAATTTGTATATATTTTGTTATATCTGAACATACAAAACATACAAAGAAGGAACAGGGTATCTGCTTCTAAACAAAAACATTTTATTCTAGCTTCATGCATTCTTTTTTTAAACACTTTAATGTGGGTAAGTTTCATAAAAAAAATAAATAAATAAATAACATTTTGAACAAAAAAACCTGAAAAAAAAAAGAAAAAGACTATGAATTTGTGTTAGATTACATGTGTTCTTATCTGTTGTTTCTTTTTCTTCTTCACTTGTTTTTTTTTTTTTTTTTTGGAAATTCTGTACAGAAGATGTGTACTTGTGCCCTCTACCGTATAACAATGAAAACACGGATTCTAGGAGCACAAGTATAGCTCAAATATATTTAGACTTTTTGTAAGTATAAGTCAATTATACTTAAATGTCATTTTAAATATATTTCTCTGTGTTCCTGTAGCTCAAGTGGTAGAGCATTGCGCTGACAAGCGCATGGTTGGGGGTTTGATTCCCTGGGAACACATGATAGGTAAAAATTGATAGCCTGAATGCACTGTAAGTTGCTTTGGATAAAAGTGTCTCTTAAATGTTTAATTTAATTTAATTTAATTTAATTTAATTTAATTTCTGAGGATTACATAAAGCTCATTTCTGAGAACTACATACAAAGTAAACTAAAAGCATACTTTCCTATTTTTAGTTTAAAAAAGTAAAGTAATGGCACACTTGAATAAACTTATTTTTCGTAAGGGATCACAGTGTGTGTGTGTGTGTGTGTGTGTGTGTGTGTGTGTGTGTGTGTGTGTGTGTGTGTGTGTGTGTGTGTGTGTGTGTGTGTGTGTGTGTGTGTGCGTGTGTGTGCATATTACTATGCCACATACCTAATTGTACTGTCAGGTCTGAGTTTGTCTCTCCATTCTCACACTGATACGTGAAGGACAAAAGCTAACAGGAGCTGGAAACATTTCAAGCCAGAATACGGTATACACAATGGGCCTCATTCATGAAACACAAGCAGAACAATTTTTGGTGTAAATCGTTTATAAAACAGTTCTGACATGTTTTTGATGCATTGCCATAATAATTACAAGTTCATCAATTTATTTATTTTGCAGCTGAGCTGATAATTGTAAAAGGCATTGATAGTCACTGTCACTATTTACCCAGCCGTAAATAGAGGAGGGGCGGGACAAATACCTAAACATCCTACTTGTACAACAACTGCCTACAACGATGAAGAAGTCAATATTACTGGTTACTGCGTTATTATATTTAGTAAAATTCTTAAGAATTAGATACTAGCCTAATACGTTGCCGCCGTTAATATTCCATACCATAGCAACTAAAGCGTCTCAGCTGGAAAAACACTGTAACACCGAAGAGTTCTGAAGCGCCACCAGCTGGTCATTTTAAGAAGAGCGCCTGACATTTTTTTTTTCAGCTGGCTAAAAACACTTTGGTGCTCACATATTATTTAATATTTATTGATGGCCTAGTCTTTTTTTGGCATTTATGCAATATACTGGAGCCAAACCTGAGAGGTAGAGCAGAATATCCCACTGCATTCCTGGACACGCAATTTGCATAGCTGTAATTCATAGGCAGGATTAGCGTGCACAAGCGACCTATTTACAAATGATTGGAATTCATTAAAATACACGTTTAACTATCAAATCGGACGTTTACGAAGAGTTTTCGGGAAGGTCTGTTACCTGCAAATTACTCAGAATTTACTCATATATTTATGCAAATTTAATGAATGAAGCCCAATGATTACAAAGTGTGTCATCTGTCCTGCTGTGAGGTGGTCTGCTATCTCACTGTCTTCATATCACTCAACTACTTTCCTCTAAAACGCGCTACAGAACAAAAACACACTCTAATCTTCTATCAGGGAAAAAAGCCATTATAACCATTTGATGATGTAAATCTCATTAAAATCGTGCAATTATTTATTAGCACCTTGATGTCCTTAATGTGGATGCTCTTTCATGCACTCCCACAAGAGAAAAGTCACACAGTTCTACCCTTTCTCTCATCTCTGTTGTAGTTAAATGCAGACATGTCAAACATATTCCCTCGGCTCTAGGAAAAAAGTGATCTCCGGTGCCTTCAGTATAACATTTATTCCACAATGTGGAAGACGAGTCATTTTGTTCTGTGGGAATTCACTCAGAGTTCTGTCAGTACGCGGCAGCAGAAGGAACCCATATTCCCTTGCCGCTCTTTATTCTGTGCGAGGGACTGAGTGAGACACTCTAATGTTTATTACATTATAAAGTTCGAACTTGAAAGATACTTTTTTAAAGAAATAAAAGTCAGATCTCTGTCTCTTTTTCCCCATTTATTGTTCCATTTTCTCCCCATTGTCACGATTTCTTTTTTCTTTGGTTTTCATATAAACTTTGATAAAACATTTCTTATTGCTGGCAGCATTACAGATGAAGGCCTTTTCAAATATATATTTTACTTCAGAAAGCCAGAGCGGTTTATTTATATTGGAGTATTACGTTGACCCGGTAGGCCCATCCTCTCAGGCCACCAAAGGGAGGACCCATGGCAGTGAAAGATGTATGGTAGGCATAGACTGATGAAGCGAAGTGACTGTGAGTCAATGCCGCTAAACCCCTCTATGATCTTTTATTTCCTTTCATTTTACATTTTCTCTCTCTGACAACTGCTCACAGGCCTTAAGTCAGGAGTGAAAGAAGGGTGGAATGATTCCTCTACAAAGTGTCCACACAGATTCGGATCATCCTGCCTCGGAGAGCATTACAGTAACAAATACGGACATGTTTCCAAACCTACATTGAGCTCGTTTTTGAAATTGAGGTCACATACGCACATGGAAATAAATCAGACCGGCTGGATTATGAAATCCCTTTGTTTCTAATATTATAGGACACATTGTGCAGCACTTAGGAATACTTCTCACTCTCTGAGTGCTGTTTTGAGAGCTGGGACCCATTTGCACCGAATGGGTCCATTAAGTGCCAAGTAACTTTATTTTTGCCTGTTTTAGATTACATAAATCTTCTTCTGTGAGTCCCAGTTGATACAGTTAATTCCTTATTAAGAGCAGAGGAGCCAGGGGCTGGTGAGTGACTGGAAAGTGCGCAGCCATTTCTCCTTCATATAACCATAAATGTTTAAGATAAAGAGACAGGAAAACACTACAGCAAGAGTTTAGAGCTGAAACATATACTCGTCCTGGAAAGATGCCAGTAATAGCTTACCTTGATTGATTTAGGCGTGAGAATGCATATCACTTTACAATAAGATCAACTAAACCAGAAGCTTGAGTACAGTGCCCTGAATTCAATCCCATCAACACTTCACTGTAACACAGAGCAGGCAAATGTGCTGCAGTTTTTACCTCAATGCTCCTTGTGTAAATGGATTAAACTAAGGCCACACACCTTTATTTCATGAGTGTTTCACCTCTTCACCATGATATTGCACTGTGATCCATTTGTCATACTCTTCTTATACAGTGAACTCACGGACCTGCACAACCTGGATAAAACGGTCAATGGCAAAGAAAAATATAGCTTGTACTTGAGTTAAAGAACAGATACCCTTATGAAATATTGTTTCAGGTAAAAGCACTCCTTTTATATTTCTGCTTCAGTAAAAGTGCAGAGGTATTGAATGTATTCAAGAATTAGTAATATTTCTGATCTGTCAGTACAAGTATATCTATCAATCTTGTTCCACATTTGGTACGACTCTATCACTGAATCGGTGAGTTCTTTCCTAGACATTGTGGCCAGCGGATGGGGCAAATTCTAACCATTTTGTTGCTTTGTGAACCACTTCAGCAGATTCACTTAACAGAATTGTTTTAGAAGAATGATCCTGCACAAATCAGGCATCATAATGAAAAACATATTTTTCTTTTCTTTTCTTTTCTTTTCTTTTCTTTTCTTTTCTTTTCTTTTCTTTTCTTTTCTTTTCTTTTCTTTTCTTTTCAGTTATCATGCAATGATATGTTAAAAGATAAAGCTTCCCAAGTTAAAATAATATGAGAACAGAAAAAAATAAAATTAAAAAAAAATCTAAAATAATAATTTAAAATCTATCAGTATACATTAATCAACAATTGGATAAATGTATATATATCCCAAGTTAGCCCAAACTAAGGCTAATATTCAGGCAGTCCCTTTTATAAGGCAAAAAAAAAAAAAAAAAAACTTTCTGAAATGTTGAGTAAAAAATAAATATGTTATACACTGTAGTTAAGTCAATGCTTTCCAAATTAAAATATTCTGATACGCACAAATGCCTGAAAAATTGACTTAAGTACAGTAACAGATAAGCTCTACTGTTCATGTAGTAGCAAGGCACTACATTTGGAGTAAATGAAGAAGAGAAATAAAAAGGCAAACAGCATTCACATTTTCAAGTCCCCACAGTCTGTCTGTCAACCCAAAGCAGTGCGAACAAGAAGAGGTCCCTAGTCTGGGTCAAGTAAAGCAAGGCTCAGCTGATCTGAGCACTACAGAGCAGGGCTGATGCTAGCACAGTCTGACAGTGTGATGGATACTGCTGAGTGAAAAGCTGAAAGATTTTCTGTTGATCCCATGCCACTCTTTGCTGCAGCTGGGCCTCTTCTTCCATCCTACAATGACATATGACTGGAAATATTGAGGGCTTTGGGGAAATGGTTCACAGAGACAAAAAGCATTTTATTATTAAGCACCACTAAACGATACCCATTCCAAACTCCAAAGTGTGCTCGATGAGCAATATTTCACATGCCAAAAAAATAACCCCTAATATCTCTCAATTTACTTTGACAGAACTCATAAAGTGTACTGCTATAACATGATAAACATAAACCAGCCATATTTTCATGTTATTGACTTCATCATAAAAAAGACTGTATTTTTCTTTATTTATTCCTTCTCTTTCTAGCTTGTACTTATTTGAACAATATCTAAAACTTGGTATTACAAGCACTTCCTGTTTCTGTTTGCCTCTTTAAGAAGAATTGCTTTATGTATCCCCCAATTGTAAGTCTTTTGTAATGTTATGTTAAAGGGCAATTTTATGATATTGACTGCTGAATTTTCAGACATTCCAAGTTAGACTATATATATATTTTTTTTTTTTATTGTTGTTTTTGTGTGTCTGTGTTATAGAGTTTTGTTTTATGTTGTGAAGGTTGTTGTGTTTTATTTTCAAGGGGAACACATATTGTTGAAAAAAAAAATGTGTAGCCTGAATGCACTGTAAGTCACTTTGGATAAAAGTGTCTGATAAATGTAAATGTGATTGTTCCTAATAAACACACCTAAAGAATTAAACGCACATAATTCACAGTGTATTTGTGAGTTTCTGACCCATTTAGCCATACCAGATGAGGGGTTGGCCATATATTTGTTTTAAAGAACAGTCATGGGTCCTGTGGAGAGAGGCCGCTCCACGTCCAGAGGACAGCCTGTGCTACTTAGCAGAATACAGCTTTAGCAAAAGAAGTTAAGAGAAACAGTTTCCTGTTAATCAGGGCAGACACAAGAGGTAACCTCACAATCCATCTGCCCGTGCACCTGTCAGCACATGTCTGTTCCTTACACTTATATTGCTCTGGCATGGGCTTTCCAAAGGGAGGTGCCTAAACATCTGGCACCAAGTCATAATCAAGACCAGAGGACCAGGACGTCACCCTTGTTTGACCTTGGACAGGCTGTGTGATGAAGGTTTGGGACACCTTCAGGCAAGTCAAAATAGATTTAGAAGACTTTTTAATTAATTAATTCATGAGCTAAGAACAAAGACAACTGGGAAAGGGATGATAACCAATGTTCACAAGTAGTAACAGTAATAAAGATTTTAGACAAACATCCACCCTTACGACAAAGACGTTTATTCAAGTGTGCTTGTAGTATACTTCCTTTAAACTAAAAATAGAAAAGTATGCTTTTAGTTTACTTTTTATGTACTTCTCAGAAATGGGCTTTATGTACTCCTCAGAAATATACTTAATATGACATTTAAGTATACTTGACTCATACTTACAAAAAGTCTAAATATATTTGAGCTATACTTGTGCTATGGTATACGGTAGAGGGCACAAGTACACATCTTCTGCACAGAATTTCCAAAAAAAAAAAAAAAAAACAAGTGAGGAAGAAAAAGAAACAACAGATACTAACACATGTTACACGATCATCTGACATGAAACAGCATCAAAACTGTAACGTTATGGAATAAAATGTCGACCGATGAAGAGGTAATAATTACAGTCAAGCTTTGGGGTGTTGACATCTACGTTTTGATTATCATTCTGAATCCAATTCATAGTGTTTTTTTCAGCTTTTTGTTCAAAATGTTATTTCTTTATTTTTTATGAAACTTAACCACATTGAAGTGTTTAAAAAGAGAATACATGAAGCTAGAATAAAATGTTTTTGTTTACAAGCAGATACCCTGTTCCTTCTTTGGATGTTTTGTATGTTCAGATATTCATATAACAAAATATATACACATTAAAACCTAAATAGGGACATAGTAGTATACTTTAAGTAAGATGTAAAGTTCACTTAAAGAAAACTTATGAGTATACTTGCAGTATAAAACTACTAAACTAGTAGTTTAATGAGCCTATACTTCAAAATGTACAAATATTTAATTAGTAAACTGTCAGTATACCTATAAGTTCACTTTTAGTATAATTGCAGTACAAACTACAAACATAGAGGTAAACTAGTTGTGTACTCAAAGTTTGCTACTGTTATACTTAAAGTATACTTAAAAGTATGCTTTTATATACTAGAAAGTGGGATAATTTAGTCGTATGGTTTATTTAAACAGTACACTTACAAGCATACTACTAGAACACTGATATCTGTGTACTTGCTACATCAAGTATACTTAAAATAAACTTGAAGTATACTACTTTTTGGTAAGGGCAACTAAAACATTTCGGAAGAAAACAAACATAGAAAACATGTATAAATAGCTTTTTTGTGTTAATGTTTTGAGGAAATTATTAAAGAACAGATAACTTTGTACAAACATTCTGCCAACACTGGAAGAACATTTGCTCATAACTTTGAAACAACCTTGCCAGAACATTAGCCAAAGTTCTGAGAACATACCATGTTAACTGGGTGGTATAGCATTAAAGGGATAGTTCAGTATGCTACAAATGATTTTTTACACAGCAGTCAGCAGTCATGTTACTGTACTTGGATGTACATGTCTGACTCAGTACTGATGGATCTGCTGCTTGAATTGAGTCAACTGCTAAAAAGTATTCAGGGATGTTCATGCTGCTGACATAACATGAAATGATCAAAAAAAAACAACAAAAAAAAAAAAAAAAAAACATTTATATTTATACACAAACATTCAGCCAGATACATGAGGCACTTCGCCAGTAGTGCCTCATATACTGTAGCAAAAGGTATGCACGTGGGCACACGCCGCTGTGCAATTTTGATATTTTTTTCATGGAATTCATTTGAATAATAAAATCCATTTTATGAGCAAGAATATTTCCTGTTTGAAGGGCTGCACTCAGTGGTTGAGCTCTATGTATGTTAAAAAGCACACATCCCGCTTTTTTAATATGTATATTGACTGCATTAATTCATTTGAATACAAATTGAACCAGAGCACACTGAGATTGACTATAGGCAGAACTGAAAGCTTTTGACAGCTGTATGCAAAATACTAAGGAAGTCTGACAAAACGGAGAAAGTTGGCAGAGAACAGTGGGTGAGAGGTACAGAATCTGTCTGAGTGAGTGAAGGGAGAAACTGATAGATTTGGGTCACTTTTAGAGGAATGTGTGTGTCGCGTGTGCGTGTCTCTGGGAATGTTGTGAGTATGGGTTCAGAGAGCAGCCATCCTTGGTTAGAGTCAGTATTAACACAGTGCTGTCAACAGATGCATAATACATTACATTCTGAAAGGAATAGTTCACCCCAAAATGAAAACGCTGTCTTCATTTACTTACCACCATTTTGTTCCAAACCCATAAGACTTTCGTTCATCTTTGTTAATCTCCACAAATGAAGATATTGAAATATTCTCCCATCCTTAACCATACCTGCTTGGCACGCTAGAACACACCTCAACCATCAATCAAGCATGTTTGAGCTTCTGATTATAATATTTGATGAACTGTTTATGAGCTTAAAATGTTCATATATATAGCCTAAATTATATGAAAGTGAAAGTGACGTGACCCATACTCAGAATTCGTGCTCTGCTTTTAACCCATCCAAAGTGCGCACACACACAGCAGTGAACACACACACACCATGAACACACACCCGGAGCAGTGGGCAGCCATTTATGCTGCAGCGCCCGGGGAACAGTTGGGGGTTCAGTGCCTTGCTCAAGGGCACCTCAGTCGTGGTATTGCCGGCCTGAGACTCAAACCCACAACCTTAGGGTTAGGAGTTAAACTCTCTAACCACTAGGCCACGATTTCCTCTTTTTTCTATGTTCATCATATATAGCCATATTGTCTCTTAACAAGATGCTTCATGTGAATTTATACTTCAGTCTCTTTATGAACTGACTGAACTGACAAAAATTTGTTTGTGTGGAGGACATTCAATGGAGGGACATAAACCTCCTATTCTCCTATTCTTCCATTAAAATATTTTGAAGATGAACAAAAGTCACGAGGGTAAATACATGATGACATAATTTCCATTTTTGGGTGAACTACCCTATACATATTTGGTGACAGTTTAAAAATCAATCATGACAAGTGAAGGCTAATTCACACAGCACATTTGTCTGCTTTTGTTGGATCAGTGTGTTTTCCTTGCATCTGTTGCTGCTGGTTGACGGTGTTCAATCAGAGTTTGTTGGGTCATGGAATGTCTGAGAAGCAGCTGAATTAAAAATAGTTTAAGCAGGTGATTGTCTGCGTTGGTCACCATTTGTGTGAATTAGCATTTACTATAGAAAATAAATAATTAAATAAATAAATAAATAAATAAATGCTTGCATATTGTCTACTTCTATAACTTTTGATTTAATGCATTAAAATTATATAGGTATCATCTATGCACATTTAAAATGAATATAAGCTCTGGTACTCTGAAACATAAATTAACTTTCTTGTTTAAAAAAAAAAAAAAAAAAAAAAAAAAAAAAAAATCTTATCTCTTCTCTGTCTGTAAAATGCCTTATTTTATGAGATTTATTTATTACTTATTTTATATGCGCAAGCAGTCCCAAATCAGTCAGTTTAACCCATTTAAGAGGTGAAAGAAAACCACAGAGGTTGTAACCAACAAGCAACTGAGAATATGGAGATTATTTTTATAAATTCAGATTTTAGACTCCATCATTAATTCCTGTGAAGAAAAAAGAAGAAGAAGAAGAAGAAGAAGCTGTGAGTTTAAGTTGGTTTATAGTAAAATAAATAATAATGTTACACAACTGTGCTGTGGTGATGTGACAATAAAAGTGACTTGACTTGAACTTGAATGAATAAAGATACAGGTGTCATCCTGGCCCAGTTTTCCTTTGTGTAGACCACACTTGACCGTACTCTCTCTCTCTCACACGAGTGGATTGGCCTTTCCTCTGTCAGTAATGACACATTTGTGCTAACAGTTGGTGGGCTTTCACTTTATTCCATATTAAAGATGAACTGAATACATACTGCAGCACACATCATTCGGGTAATTAGAAGTAAGCTATTATTATATTAATATGGCTGTGAAAGAAGAAGAAAAAAAAAGAAGAAAAAAAAAAAACAGTAGTGTCACAGTGCGGCATTACTACAGAATGAAATGGTTCTGTTGTGTTTCAAGACAGTATTAGTAGTATGAGTGCTAGGAAACAACAAATATACAATGCGGTCCAGTATCAATAAAGCCAAACCCAGCTATGATAAAGCCAAACGTATGTCATCTGTGTCCATATCCACCCATGTGCCTGGAATTGATTGCACTAATTGGAGAGTTTACAAGGTGGCAGCACTCAAAGTTGGGCCACTGCTGTTAACTACTTTACAAAGAAGTAGATGGGAAGCTACTAAAACAAAAATGACAAAGATGGAAACAACTATGGATGTGCAAGGAGGTCAGAAGGTATGATTCATAAGATTTGTGACAATTACTTGAATTTTAGACTATTTTAGAACATAATGGGTTGTTTTCCTTTTTAGCAGCTTTATAGGCCTATTTCTTCTTTCTTCACTTGTTTGTGAAGTCCTTTCAAGTACAGCCGATCATGCACGGTGTGTACTGTATGCGGTGTTCTCACCAGAAGACATGTTGAAAGCCCCCCTGCCTCTTTTTCTCTCTGTAGGTAACTGATGAAACATTGGTCTGCATGATTTTAGGCCTGTTTGGGCCACTATGGGGTGAAAATTGGTACCTTTATTTTTAGAGGGGCATTCTTTACATTTGGTTGTGAGACTGTTGATAAAGAGCTGGATGACTAATTAACTGAATGTCTGTGCCATTTAAGTGATGAAAAAAGATTCCAGTGTTAAAAATCTCCAGCTGCGATCACCATGCAATACAAATCCAGGGCCTGAAATTCTCCACAGACATGGTAAGGTAATAACAACATTCAGCGCACCAGCGGAGCCCGCACCAAGTAAAGCCACTGTTGGCGGCTACTGTGCAAATCAACAGGATTGTTTGAAAAACAGCTGTTGTTTCACAGTTTGACACCACTAGCTTCTGGCTCCTCCCTTTCTGGTCCTCTCTTGCACAAACCATAAGAAACATTCATTTCATTCATTTTTTTTTCTTGGTTTAACACCAAAACTACTTCTAAGCTGTAATTATAGGTTTTTAGTCACTTCTTTCATTATCAAGGATAATACTGTTTATTGTGTTTGCTTCTGTCTACCAAAGAAAATCATTAAAACATGGTGGATTGCAGTGAGGCAGAGACAGAAAGATGGTTTTCTGCATTCAGTGATGGCACAAGGAAAGCTATAAACCTTATTTTATTTCCTTGGAGGAATCAGTAGCATTACATAGACAAGATACATTATCATTGTTACATGCTTTCATTCCTAAAGCAGCAGCACACCTCTCAAATGTCACATGTCTTGACTCACATGTCTAGTTTGCACGTGCTGTCTTTGTGCTCAGTGATGTATGTTCCAAACGACAGCTGAGATGTTGTAGTTGGGATAAACAGACCATCAAATTCTCCTGTTGCTGAAGAACACAGCTGTGCAAACCTCCAGGCCAGACACGCTTTTACAAGTCAGAACTCTGCTATCAGTGTTTCTACTTATGTAAAGTTAGCAACAGCAATATGAAAGCTATTAATACCTGTGGTGTAGTTGGTCTTTTTGGTGGCCCTATGAGAAAGCTAAGAATCTGATTGGGTATTGACATACAGTGGGTCTCCAGATAGATTCATGGATTCAAAGGTGTCACCAAGGTACCAGTGGAAATCTATTTGAGCTAAAAATGGGAAGGCTTTGGGTTATCTCGCTCTCTCTGTGTCTTTCTCTCTCTCCTTTATTATTTGTCTTTCATCTAATGTTCTGCTTGACTTCCTGCCGTTGTTCATCTGTGAGATTGAACCTCTGAAACGCTCTGCTGGCTCTCCACATAGCCATCATGGATAAAGGTTTGCAGATGGGAAAACAAAGAAAGAAGAAGAAAAGGAAGGAAGGAAGGAAGAAGGAGGGGGGGGGAGGGGAGGGGGAAGGAAGGAAGGAAGGAAGGAAGGAAGGAAGGAAGAAGGAAGTTCATTACCGAGGTGATAATGCTGAAAAGCAAATTTGCAAAAGATTGGCAGCAATGGTCTGAAACTGCAGGCGGTGTTGTCCTTCACAGAGTCATGGGCAGGATACAGTTTCTCCAGCTCAACATTAATAAAACAGTCAGCATTCCTGATCTCTGTTCTGCAAAGAATAAGTCTGCAAATACTGTATATATTCAGCAAGAAATAACAACAAATAAAAACATACAACATGAAGATGCCAGACACTTATGATTATTTTTCTTTTCATTTATTATTTTAATTCAATATAATTTATATAATTTATTTATTTATACAATATTCTTTCAAATCCATGGAAATACAGTGCTGCTCTTTATTGCATCTCCAAGGTCAGTTCACACACACAATCTAGGCACAAACTGAGGCAGAAAATCCTTTTATATTCCTCAGGACAAAGAGACAATGAACATAAGCAATAAAGGACCTTACACATCATTAAAAACAATTAAAGACCTGGCTTATACACAGTTTAGAATACTAAATATGAAAGCTGTTGAACATCAGTACTGATATCAATATGTTGTTTGAGGAGACTTATTAGTATACAATTAAAAAATTATCCACTTAATTATTGTGTTATTTATTAATAATTCCATGAATTAAAGACAAGATTATTCATAATAAATATAGGCTGTTTTCTTAGAATCCATCTAAATGGACTGCATGCAGACTGCCTACACATTTCTGCTAAAATGTCAGTGCTACTTATTTGTCATTTTTTTCTTTTAGTTTTAGTCTTGAAAATCTTGTGTCGAACTGTGCCTTGTTTGTAAACGAATCCGCAGTAAAATGAAGTGAACAAAGGAAGTTCTTACTGACTTATTCTGGAACTAAAATTTTATCGTATGGTCTCTCTGTAGACCTGCATTTGCCTCTCTCGTTATTCACATTATATGCACAAATATGTGGGCGGGGCTAAACAGGCAGTGATGGACAAGCAGGCTTTGATGTTCTTCTGCGGAGGTGGTGTTTAGCCACACTATTAAATCGAGGGGATTTTGATTTCTCAGTTCATGATCCCTTTAATGAGTTCAAGAAGCTTTAAACACCTTTAGCATAAAGATGGATTGTATCAATATTGCTGTGTCCAGTTGTGGGACACTTCAAGATTTACACAATATATAATTGTGGAGGTCAGTGAGGCTAAATGCAGAAGCAATCATGCATAAAGTCCATTTATAGTTTACAGCTATAAAATTCCTTCAGTTAAAATATATAGGCCTGCATGTAAATAATGAAATTATATAGTGTAATTTAGACGTATAGCTTTGGCTGGGATTATCTCATTTGATTTGTCTGTTATTTTATCAGCTATTCAACTATATACATAGGTATACATAGGTATACTATTTGGCTTAGCATTTTGCATTAATGACATCAAAAACAAACCATTAAAAATGGTCAGATATGTATTTTCTGAAAAAATAAAATGACAGCTGGGATAAGTTTAACCCTGGAGGCTTTTTTTTTTTGCCTGAGGAAAAAATTAATTAGCAGCTGTTTTAATTTACTCCCTTTGGTAATAATAATTTGTATGGCGAATTATCGTCCTGAACATGTACAGGTAAATGCACATAAATGCATGAGGGGGGACCACTTCCTTCATCTTCCCGCTAAATGTTATTTTATATCTGCGCTCTGTTTTCTTCATGTTGATGATGAACTTTATTCATTTACACAGACAAAAATATTGTTTACATAAATAAAGCACTTTGCTATTTAGTTTCAAGAGCAGAGGACAAGCTAATGATCTTATAAAACTGTGATACAAGCTAAATCAAGCATTACACGTGTCTTATGAACTGATTTTGCTTCACATCTCCTTTGGGACGGTATGCTTGGTTGGCTCATATACCCATTCAGTACATTGTAATTGATTTTCTGGAGTGAATGCTTGAACAGAGGCACCTGCTGGTCCAGATGTCTTTGTTTTTTGACTGAGAAATAATAAATAATAAGCCTCCCAATCATGTTGAATAACATGATTGGGAGGCTCTATTATTGTGGGCAGTGGTAGGCTGATGGTAAAGTATCTTGGCTACTCATCAGTGTTGCACAACGATAGGTACAATCCTCACTATGGTGTGGAAAGAACAACAAAGACAATACCACTACATTTTCTCTACAAACACAAACCACTTTACAGCCTGGTGTGGATGGAGATCACCACTTTTGAGTTTTGCTGCACTGTTCAGGTTTTGAAGCTTGCAGAAGAAATCTTTTTTTTTTTTTTTTTTTTTTTGTCATGAATGTCAGCGATCCATCTTAACTAATTGGAGAAAAGCAAACCTTCCACATTCAGGCTAACAAGCCATATCCCTGAGTAGCATCAAATGTGTTCATTTAATTTGTGTCCACCCACAGAGCTGCCCTCTCAATCTCCACTGTCAAAATCAATAAATCCATTGAATACCAAATGTCTTGGTTGAATCAATGGAAGACATGGTTGTATTAATGGAAATCAAAAATTGATCGGTATAATTGTAATATACTTAGAGTATTAGAATTAGCATTAGCATTAGAAAAGCACCGATGTAGAGCAATCTGATTTACTCACTGGAATGACTAAAAGAAAAAGACAAAGGGCAAAGAGGCAAAGGGAGGAAGTTGAAATACTGAGAGGAGTTAGCTGAATCCAGAGACCAGACAGTGGTAATGAAACCATCATTCAGGGGCCATTTGTTCTATTTCGCCAGTGTGTTTACTCCTTTTCTTCTCCTAACACACCTCAACACCAGCAGCACATCCCCGCCTCCTCTTGTTACTCCAGATTGTATCCTGTCACAGGTGAATGTTTTCTCAAGAGCTCCAACTCTGCCTTGTTGTGTTAGATCAGGGCGTCAATACTTTCAGCACTTCTTTGACTGATTGATTGAGTTTTAAAATGCTTCTTATGGTGACATAAGATATCACAGTGCAGCTCAGCTGGTCCAGACCACTTCCTATATTGTATATCGGCATGGCTGTGATTCGCTTCACGTCAAATGGTTCTTGGCCACCATGTCGTGCATTAGAATCATTTAATGCACAGCTAGCCGTGCATTATCCCTTACATATTCACCACTAGCAGTTTCAGTAGGGAGCATGTTTCAGTGCAATCAACTTATATAAATATAAATTGTGAATATAGAAGTAAATCAGAATCTATTTATTTATAAATCTGAATATACACATGTAATTCAGAATATATAGTTGTAAGTCTGTATATATAGATCCAAATCTGGATATATAAATCAGAATATACAGTTATAAGTCTGAATGTAAGTAAATCAGAATATATTGTTAATATAATTGTAAATCTGAATTTAAATGTAAATCATAAATATATAATTATAATTCTGAAACTATAATTGTAAATAAAAATATATATTTATAAATCCTGAACATATAATTGTAAATCGGAATATATATCTCATAATAATTAAACGGTCCTCACAGTGACATTGTTAATCTTTTCTACACAATTCAACATGGCTGAGAGGGATAGGAACACTTTCAACAACATCATCTGTTTACAAAATTGTGAATTCACTGAGATAACTGCAGCAGCATGTGATGGACAGCAATAATTACAATAATTAATATAGTACAATATCTGCAATGATACATGTACAGGATACATAGGCATGCTGTTTTCATAAATAAAGCAATAAGAACATATGCCTATATTGACATGCCTGATAATGAAGATATATTTATGTTGAGATGTAAACTATATATTCAGGTTTGCATTTATATACTCAATATTTATAAATATATGTTCTCACAATTATAGTCAGAATAATAACTATATATGCGCAATTTACATTTATAACACAATTTACTCTTTATCCATGACTAGATATGTTTTGAAACCAAATGCTACTGATACCATAGAGAATCAGTAATATTGTGCCCCTAAAATTGTGAGAATGACTTACTTTAAAACTGTCACCATTCAAAAAGCAAATTAAGTGAGCTGTGATGTCCATGAGGAATTAATGAATCATTTAAAAGTTTTACAAGTTTACTAAACATGGATCCGCAGCAAAGCAAAGATCTCCTGTAATATATAAAATAACCTCTTCAAGGCAATAAAGCTCTTGTTCCCACAAGAGCAGTGCTGTCTTTTTAAATTATCATCATCATAATTATCAAAAGCTCCCGGAATGGAAATGTGCAAGCATTTCTATTATATTTATTTAGCTTAGGGATACAGACATGATTATCTTTTTTTACTCATAAGGTGACCTCATTCAATTAAAGAAGAAGTTCAGTAGGACATAGAATCAATGGAGGACCAGAACCAATTAAAAAAACGGCTAATTGCAGATGCATTTTTAAGTGGACTGACTAAGTAGCCATCAATACCAACATCTCCTGCCAAGGAAATTATGCAAGAGACAGAGTCAAGTAAACAAACTCTTAAAGGCATATCTTTTCAGATGTCCCATATGAAAGCATATGGCAAATCTAACCCCATATCTAGCTAACAGACACTTATAAGCTACTTTGTTTAATGTAAAATTCAGGAAAGGAGTGGACAGTTATTGAAAGTAACACTAAAATGGATAGACTATTTCATTACTCAACATTATGTTATCAATTGCCATTCTTATTAATAATCTTACAATAGCATGGCTTATTTTAACCGCTGTCAATTTTATGCTTTTCTGAAAATGCAGATCCTTATGTGTTTCGCACTCAGTGCCAGTGGATACCCTAAAAATATGCTTATTTAGACAATATAATTGCCTTGGGATGGACACCATTAAAGGAAAGATTCACTGTAGTTGGCTGTTGCAATGTGAGATTCGGGTCAGGTGTCCTAGAAACACAACTGGCTGGTTTTCAAAATGATTTGATAGTCCATCAGCAATCATGGCCTCTGCAAATCCATGGTAATGAAAAACCAATGGGTTGCAAGGGAATTTAGGGGAACTTAGAAGGCCCTTGATGATGCCTTATTCGTAAGCAATAAAATAATAGATGTGCAGTAGCCCACTTTATTTACTTGATTCAACCTATGTTCACTGAGATCAAAATAAAATGTTGAATAGTTTGCTTATAATGTCCAAAAAATAAAGACTAAAACAACAAAGACTACACATTTCCTTATGCTAAACCTACAATTAGGGAAGATCTGCTACTTTGTATACTTAACAGAGTGCTAAAAATAATAATCACTTGGAAAATTAATGAAAAAATTGACTTATGAGGTGTAAGTAAGTGAGAAGGTGAGTGAGATATAAAGGTTTGTTCATCTCTGAAACCCCACTGATCAAACTAATGGACTTCAGACCTCATAGAGACACATTGATATGAAGTGAAAATTCTCATTATTTATAGTGATCACATTTTTTATATAAATTAATCATCAGTATTAAAACGCTGTATTGATGCAAAGTGCCCATTCTCCTTGTCTAGCAATTTCCAAATACAACTATTCAAATAATAAGATATGCTGAGAGACATTGCATATGAAGACACTTCGATGACACATATCCTACTGTAATTTTTATTGAAAACAGTTCTCAAATCTGGTCATTTTCAATCTGTCAAAAGGACAAAAGGACAAGACTGAGAACAGCTGGAAGCCAATTCTCCTTCCTCTACCCATGAGCCATGTGCTTCTGTTTACTCACAAGCCGTGGTGCTGAACTGCATGTGCAGTGTACAGAGAACTATAAACTTAAACAAATAAAAACTGTTCATCTCACAATACAAGTATACTGAGCAAAATTACCACATTAACTATAAATCCTGTTACTGATTACATTCATGCTATGATGCATCTTTCTAAATAAATGTAAAAATCATATTATATTGGCCAAATTTATGCACACTTGGAATTTGGCTTTGCAACTGTGTAACACAAGTGTCATATACAACATTTATATTATGCATATAAGTAACATAGAGGTTTTATTTTACATAGAGGTTTTATTTTTCAGTCAGTGCAGGTGGTCTTTTAGGACACTTTACTGGGGTTTACTGAGAGATGGTTGATTGTTACATAATAATTCATTTATCTTCTCGCATGCACATACTACAGTAAAAACAAATATTTCAAAAGTCTGTAACTACCTCAAACCAGTCGCTGTGAAAAAAAGCTAAACATTTAGAAAAGAAAATGCCAAAAATATTGAAATATATTAAATATTTTTCAAAATAATTAAATAATAATAATAATAACAAAATATCTAAAATAAAAGTGCATACAGTCTAAACTACTTTCAAAAAACAAACAAAAAAAAAAAACAACAACAACTTGGCTTTCCTTAAAAAGAATGACTAGGCTATAGCTGTGCAATACAGTCAACAATCTTGATGCATGACTTTCTTTGTTTCTTAGGCCTCTAACCAAAATAAATAAATAAATAATATAAATTGTATAATTATATAAATAAATTATATATTAAATTTATAATTTAACAAAATAAATAACATGCACTCAAAAATGTTTGAATTACTCCTGAATACAATCTGTGTTATTTTTTTTTTTGAAGCAACTACTTTATTATGACCTAAATGCTGCAATGTCATTCTCATCCTTTTATGACATCATGTGTGACTCCACAACTCCAAAAAGATGTGAATGCAATTTAATAATATTTAAGTTTCATTCTCTAAACACATATTGTGTGTCAGCAGCATCCGATATGCAAGAAGCAAGGAAAGAGAAGGAAGGCATGAGAAATGGCATGAGCTGCTGTCAACAAATCTGATTGGTCTGCTCTCCAGCATAATAACTTCACACTTATCCAAGCAATGCATTGTTGCTTTATAATGTCAGCTGAGTCCTATTCTCAACAGGCTGTTTAGTTCCTAACACCTCTTAAAAGTGCAGAGCTACAGTCACCTTTAGAAAATCAAATGGCTTTGTCAGCATCACCAACATCTACATGAAAAATGCTTAAAGGGGTCATATGATGCTTTTTTAAAGATCATTATTTTGTGTATTTGGTGTAAAAGAATATGTTGACATGCTTTAATGTTCAAAAAACACATTATTTTTCAAAAACTGCACATTATCCCTTGTGTTGTGTTCAAAACCCGATTACACTTGTGGTGTTCCAGGGAAAAAATGACCTGGCCTCAAAAAATTGCTTATAAATCACTCATTATGCTATATTATCACCAAATATTGTATTCAATCTTTTTGTCATCATTTCTTTTCTTTTATTTAGGACTGGTTTTGTATTTATATTTGCATCTGATTAATCGTAAGCCTTGTTTATCCGAGAGCAGGCACCAAATTTTTTGAGTGAAAAAAAGCATTATTTATGAATAATTTTCACAATATTAAATAAAAACTGATAAAAAAATGCACTGTTTCTCACACTAGTGTACTTTAATGTTTAATCAGGCAATTTGTTTTGAAAGGCTTTTATTTTGTACAAAATGGCACAAAGTCACGCTTGTGGTGTTCCCGGGCCAAAAATGACCAGCCATTCAAAGTGAATGGGAAAGAATGAAAGTAATAGAAACTATAAGTGTTCAGGAGCATGTTGATCATGTTCATGTTCACATATGTGAAAAAATGCACTGTTTCTCACACTAGTGTACTTTAATGTTTAATCAGGCAATTTGTTTTGAAAGGCTTTTATTTTGTACAAAATGGCACAAAGTCACGCTTGTGGTGTTCCCGGGCCAAAAATGACCAGCCATTCAAAGTGAATGGGAAAGAATGAAAGTAATAGAAACTATAAGTGTTCAGGAGCATGTTGATCATGTTCACGTTCACATATGTATAAAGTCCGTCCTTCTGACAAGCGCAGTCTGCTCTGATTGGCCAACTTACCCAGTGCATTGTGATTGACCGAACACCGCAAGCACTCGTCAGAAATGTAACGCCACTTTCCATAATCGCAAGCTTCATCTTTCAAAATAAATGTAAAGACAGTTAATAATGTCATTAGTTTTACCATCAGTTCAAGCCCGAAAAGGGAACAGAGTCGCGTGAGAAAGCTTGTATGTGTTTGCAGTACACAAGCCACGGACGGTTAAGACAGCTGACTCCAATATAATATATTCCTAAATAAATAAATCAACTTTTAATGAGGTGGTAATGTTGTGTGAATCCTTATGATGTGATTTGTATGGAAATATAATTCAATTCAGTTCAATTCAATTCAAGTTTATTTGTATATCGCTTTTTACGATACAAATCATTGCAAAGCAAATTTACAGAAAATTAAGTTTCTACAATATTTAGTAGTAGCTTATCAGTGGTGACTGTCAGTTCATGTGCATACGGCAGAAATGTTCAGAAAAATCAATAAAAGACGTAAACAAACAGACGATTTCACACTATTAACAGCAATTATGCAATCCAAACTTACAGCAAAATTTGGTAGTTCTGTATGTTGTCTCTGGGTTAGCATCATCTGAGGTCCTCTGAGGGGTTGGCACCATCTCTTCTCAGGTGTTCTGGATCCAGACTGGAGCTTGTGTAGATCCTAGTTACCATGGGATGTAAATCCCGTGGCAAAACAGAGAAACAAATAGAGACATAATTAGCGTAGCTGCTGTTCCAGCCAAGTAAAATTAATTAGTTTAACCCAAGCTAAAGAATAATAATGTGCATTTTTAATCAGATATAACTGCCAGTCCAAAATTATGAGATGCATTATTTGAATGCTTGGCCAAAAGAGGTGTGTTTTTAATCTAGATTTAAACAGAGAGAGTGTGTCTGAACCCCGAAAATTATCAGGAAGGCTATTCCAGAGTTTGGGAGCCAAATGTGAAAAGCTCTACCTCCTTTAGTGGACTTTGCTATTCTAGGTACTATCAAAAAGTCCAGCGTTTTGTGACCTTAGGGAGCGTGATGGGTTGTAGCGTGGTAGAAGACTAGTTAGGTACGCGGGAGCTAAGCCATTAAGGGCTTCTACAGTTTTTAGAAGAAAAAAAAAGTAGCATGAACATCCACCAACGTTTCTAACTGTGAGTGTAGCGCAAGCGTGATATTTTATATGTAAATGTTACATTTATGAATTGTAATGAGATTGTGTTGAAATTATTCAAAATAATAAAATAAAATAAAATAAAAATATTTGTGGCAACAGTAGAGATCATCGTGTCACTTGAAGTATCATATATTACGAAGCCTCTTAATGTATGTATAAACTGGCACATCAAACTCTACCAATTATTTTACGTCATAGAAACAATCTTGTTTACCGTTCAGGACTGTCATCATTCCCCACTTGGCCTAAATATGTGACACATCCTAAGACGTAAACAGGATAGAATGGAGACACTGCATTATTAGAAACAAGCAACAGATACAGCTCACTGAAGAGATTCATTAAACACCTCAAAGTGAGGAGAAGGGCTGGGGGTGGAGGGGGAGAGGTAAACAACGTTAACACATGACCCTCACATATCATCTGCTGATTGCAGTACACTTTAAAGAGTGGAAGATGTCGCATTTACAGTCTGTCTGGGATTTGGCTACAGTCGCAATCCAATTCCAGAGGACTAAGGATCATGAGAAAGTCAGATCAGAAGAAGGTGAGAGGGACGGAGAGAGTGAAAGAGAAGGAAATCAAAGCAGGTATAGAATTAAGAAGTGATATAAATAAAATGGGATTACTTTGTCGAGCTGGGCAGAGGAAGGCCCTCTTGTGCACAGGGCTTCATCAGATCTGTGGCCCAAAACCTTGCTATTTTATTTTATTTTATTTTATTTTATTTTATTTTATTTTATTTTATTTTTTACTTAAAAATAAGAACAAAGCAGCAAATTACAAACAATAGGACATTTTTCCTCACAGGTTCATTAAGGTTTATTTAACATATAAAGATAGTACAAAAGTAATTTTCTCTTTGTCTTTATTGTTTGATTAACATTAATGACACAAACGGCAACAAGAATGTTTGGGTGCAGTTGCCTAATGCACAAATCTAATATACTGATACACATCTGGTCTTCCATAGTGTGACCCTAGGGGGTGTGTGACAGGACAGATCCATGACTTTTCATAATGCTAATAATAGCTGCCATTATCAGTACTGTTGCACATTCAAACAAAAATGAAGTGCTCTGGTCCAGTTTTCATCCCCAGAATCACAGTTGCGGGACAGAGAGAGAGAGTGACATACTGAGGTTGAGTCATAATTACTGCTTTTGATTAACATTCAAACAAATGATATGCAATAATGAAAAAAAAAAAAAAAAACTACAGTCTATTCTGTCACAAGGGTTTTTAATCTTTACAAACTCAAAGACCTCCATTAAAAAAAAAAAAAAAAAAAAAAAAAAAAAAAGTTAGACCTAAAATGAATAAAAAATAAATGAATAACTACACAAACAAACTAGAATACTCAGAAAAAAAATAAAATAAAAAAAAATAAAATAATAAAAATAAAAACCTAAAAAAAAAAATGAAACTGGGATGAATTGGAAAAATAACTAAAAAAACAAAAAAACAAAAAAGACAAAAACACTTTAATTAACCAGTATCTTCACAGACAGGGTGGAACCATAGTTGAAAACGCCAGCTCTATAGTCATGCACTAAAATAAAAGACAGTAGATGTCTGCATAATGAAAAGAGCTTTTAAGTGATTTAGAGAGTAGTGTGTTTGAGGGTAACATTAAGAGCATTTAAGACAATTTACAGCTAATAATAAATCTGATGGGCTGATTTACTTAGTGTCCTTAAGTGTATTTTCACATTGGGATAGCTATCTGAAGTAGTGATCCACTCTGGACCTTTTAAAACATTTCTTCATGAATATAATAATGATTTAAAACTGAAAAGGCTTGTGAACCAATGACTGAGCTGGAACTTTTCTAAATGGCTTTTCAAAGCCATATTTAAAACTTTCTTGACATTTTTAGAAAAGAATAAGAAAAAGAAAGAAAAGGGAAAAAAATGGAGAATAATGTTATGAGCAAAAGTAAATCAGTAAAGTCCATAAATCGGCCAAAAATCAGCCAGTGCTACTGCAGTGATGAACTGTATATACGATTTGAAGATATTTACCAGATATACCCACTCCAGCTGTATGCCATGTAGGTGTCCCTGGGCCAACAATGATGTGTAGGCACTCAAAAGAGTGTGGAGTGATGTGTTTGTGTCCAGGAGTGGATGAAGTCATCAGTGCTAAACAAACACAAAAGAAGTCTTTCTATTAGTGGATAGGTCAGAATGAAGAAAAGTTTTAACGTTTGCATAAAACAGTTTAAACATAGTTAGCAGAATAAAAATAAATTAAGAAATTGAAAACACTCTACATTATGCTAAAAATCCACATAATGTTTGTGTTATCCACATTCAAGCATAATCACAAAATGTCAAACGGGGACATAAGAATGTTGTGGTTAATAAGAGATCTGAATAAAAGCATGTTGCCATTTCATGAATCCACATTAAAACTGAATTTGAATGTTGCAGTTTTAGGACAAGAAAATGAACAAAATCAGTGAGACATTGTTTTCTCTCAGTAGGCAGCATTTTAATTTTTAACCATATTATTTTGCTTCTATTTTTCCATTTTTTCTTTGGCAGAGTCCACCAGTATCAATTTGTCCAGTGACTGCAGATGTAAGATGTGAGCAGTCTTTTAACAGATCAAATCAGGGATCCCATTGAAATGCAAAGCCACTTCACAGCTGAAACACTACAATGTTAGCCACTCGGCTTTGCTTCTACCTCATGCTGCCAACAAAAATGAAGAAATTCATGCTGCACTAACTAAGGCCAAATCACTAAGGAAGTGTAACGTTCCAGCTAAATCCCTGTTACTTCTCTGCTATCTGTAATGGTCTGCCAGTAATGACGACAGTGGGATCAATTGACAAAATCCCACTCTGCTGCCTTGATCTCTTAAACCACCCATACTGAAAATGCAAATATAATGGAGGACGAAAAAGACAAGACTTTCTGCTAGCATTCAACTGCACTCAGAATTAAGAGTGACCAGCTGATAAAGATAGACAGCTGCTTGGGCAATGGAAGATATGCTGATTGATTCATACGATTTACATGGATCAAGAAAAATCGAAAGTTGCTTTGAGCTTCCTCCATCTCCAATTGCCAGCAACAACGGGGATCATTCAGATCATAAAAACAGCACAAAGGGGATTCTGAAGCATGCCAGGAATAACTAGTGGTTCACCTCATCCACATGGAAATGGGAAAAAAAAAAACGGGAAGAAAAAACAAAAACTAAAATGTATATTTGCATGATGGAGAGCACAGCAAAAGAACAATGGAGTGATAGAAAGGGACAGTTCATGGAAAAATGAACATTCTGTCATCAATTACGTTATTCTATCATGATGTGGTTCTTAACCTGACTTTCTATCTTCTGTAGGCCACAAGGGAAAATATTCTAAATAATAATTCCATTTCGCTAAACATTCACCAAATCTGTGTACATTTTTTATGGTGAAAAGTGTACACATTGTATATTTTTGTTCCGTGAATATTTTTACAGACAAATCATGATTCACCCAAAAATTAAATGTCATACTGAAATTTATTCAAGATTTACAAAGAAAAAACTAAATGCTATAAGTTAATGTTGTAAGTCGATTATAACATGACTATAATATATACCTATACCTAACTAACTATGTATATATAGTGTGTATAGAAAATAATCACCCCCCTTTAAAATAATCACATTTTGTTGCTTTGCAGCCTGAAATGAAGACTATAAATATGAAAATTATGAAGAGTTCAGATGCAATAGCCTCTAAAAGTCACTTTGTTTAAAAAAAGAGATAATGATATTGAGTTAATGCTCTCCACACATAGCATATGTTCATCAAGTTCTTTCACTTCAAATACGCTATATCCCAGCCTCAATCAATTCAGAAGTACCAGTACTTAGTAGCCAGAAAGAAAAGCTAATTTTAAAGAAAATTGTCATACGTACTTAGAGGCTTTTGCATCTGAACTCTGTATATACTGTATATATGATATAGATAGATAGATAGATAGATAGATAGATAGATAGATAGATAGATAGATAGATAGATAGATAGATAGATAGATAGATAGATAGATAGATAGATAGATAGATAGAGAGCGAGAGAGACAGAGAGAGAGAGAGAGAGAGAGAGAGATTTGTGCAAATTTGCTTGCTTTAGAACAAGGTTAAAAAGCAAATTCATTTGCGTATGCACGTGTTGTGAATTAGACAGAATTTTTACGAGGCATTCTCCTGTGCAAACAAATATGAAATAATCCATGTAATTGTTAGTGAGTGTGACCCAATGTAGAGTATGCTTTTCTGTCCATACAGTGAACAACAGGGTCCAAAACAATTGAAACATTTTTCAAAATACTTAATTTGTGTTTGTGTCGAAATCGCAGAAGTAAATAATGGCAAAATGTTCATTTCTGGGTGAACTATCCCTTTAAGAAGAAGAGACAGAGAGAGTGAGAGGAACTAAAATCTGTCTGTTAGAGGTTCTTTTACGCTTATGTGAAGAGTTATTGGTCAGTATTATTACGACGCTAATGCCCTTGAAGGCATAATCCCAGAAGAGATTTGAGATTCAGTTGTCATACAATACCAAGCCTGCATGAATGTTCTTTTTAAGGTGAATATGTCTCTAATCATATATTAGTATGTGTATGTGTGCAATGACACATAAAAATATTTCTCCAAGCATGCACCTTGGGGCCACACATGCTTTCATGTGCCACCATGGCTTTGCCACCATTACAGTTAGCTCCCTGTGTTCATTTTTCACCATCCTCTCAGTGACAGCACAGTGGCGTAGACACATTCCCTCGTGCATTTGTCCTCTTTCTTGTTTGGGAACTGTCCTGCACAATCTTTCTCTAAAGTGCAGTGGCCCAATCCAAGACAGTTAAAGTCTTTATGACCAGCCCTGGTTTTAAGAGCCGTCTTATAAAGATATGCAACACTCTGGTGGGCTGCATTTTAAGTTGTACTTCATATATATTGAACCACTTATAAGTAGTAAGAGAAAAGCTTTCCCTCCTTTAATCTCACATGAAGGTTATCTGGCTTTATGAGGGACAACCTTACCCATATTGAGTGTATTTTACAATTCTCAACTGGATTTTATTCAGGAACATGGAGGTGTTGCATGTATATTCCAGTGGTTTATTGATGAAAACAAGTGGTTTATTGATGAAAACATAATTTTTGATCATTTTTGATCTTTAATAAAGGAACTACTAAAGGAACATTCACATATTAATTATGTCTTTGATCCTCCAACATCATAAACTTAAGTTTGAATGAAAATAATTATCATAAGGTCACCTCTTTGCATTCAGTATTTGGGAACAAAGTAAAGCCTAACTAAGGTGGGAAATTATTACACAATACGCCTTCAGATCTTGAACTGTTGATGGGTGATGCATTATTCAGCAGAAGGTATTCGCAGTCACTCCAGCCGGTAGTATTTCAGTGCCGTGGCTCTGATGTAGGTGATCAAACATAACCTGTTGAGGTGTTTATGAGGCAATGTTTACATGAGAACATTTAGCTGAATTATAAGGAGTCAATGAACCTCCGCCGGCTCAGACACTGAAACATGGGGCTTTATACAAAAACGATTAAGTCAAATACCTATCAAGCAGTTTTTAGGTTTAAGTTCAGCAGAATCGCATTTAACCTTCTGAGTGTAAGTGATGACTTGAAAAACACACCATAATTATCTTTTAAGACGGAATCACAGGTTACAAAGAAACAAGATTTAAATGTCTGATAAAACTGACACAACAAATTAATCAAGACTGAAGATACATAGCTCACAGCAGGTATACTGTGTGTATAAGGTGAAGTTAGGCCACCATGTGTAGCTGCATGTATAATAGTTTGATTTTGTGTTGCACATTATAATTGAAAATGAAAAGGAAAAAAAAGCCATTATGCAACATGCTTAAATTGCCTGTTGAATATTTTTCTGTAGCTATTAATACTTTGTGCACTACACAGTACATAATGAAACTCATTAGCATGATTAGGAATTGAGTTTGATTATTTAGCTTACATTTAATAGTGATTGTCTTTAGTTTAAGGTCTTCTTTAATTAATTTGATTGTTTAACATCTGGTGGTTATGTATCACTAATTATAAATAAAAAGGTTGGTGCCCTCTATACCGTAGATTTGGCAGTTTATAGATCAATGTACACCACTATTCAGAATTTTGGGATCAGTATACATGATAATGCATTTATCAAAAGTTACAGTAAAGACATTTATAATGAAACAAAAGATGACTATTTCAAATAAATGCTGTTCTTTTGAACTTTAATTCATCAAAAAAAAAAAAAAAAATCTCTAATAAATGTTTAACAGTTTCCACAAAAATGGTAAGCAACACGTGTTGTCAATATACACAATAATAAGAAATGTTCCTTAAGCACCAAAGCATATTAGATTTCTGAAGGATCATGTGACACTGAAGAATGGATTAATGAATGCTGAAAATTCAGCTTTGCAGTTACATAAATAAATTGTTTTAAATATATTAAAATAGAAAACATTATTTTAAACATTATTGTAAATGATATTAATATTTCACAATATTACTGTTTTTGCAAAAATACTGTTGTATTTTTGATTAAATAAATGCAGCCTTGGTGAGCATATGATACTTCTAAAAAAAAAAAAAAAAACTTTTCAAAATCTTCCAACTTTTGAACAGCAGTGTATACTTAATGTCTATGAAAGGTAATAGTATGTCTGGTAGTATTTTATGAGAAGTAACCAGAATTTTGTCTGTTTTGTTGAAATACTTTTGCCACTAAGTTGAGTAAGTCCATCAATTATGTTGTTTTACATTTAAACTGCTACAACATTCACACATTATGTCATTATAGAGTGCATATGCCTGTACAAAATAGGCCATAGGGAGGTAGTTATGACACAATTTGTTTGTAGTTACCAAATATCTGTCTACCAGACAGTTGAAGTAGAGGTAGTGGTCAAAATCATATGCCACTTACTTTCCAGAAGTTATTCTCTGTTTAAGAGTCTTGTGATTCAAGAGACTCAAGACTTTAAAATACAATGGGTTTGGCATTTCTGCCCCCCTCATGTTCAAAAGTTCCATTGCTATTAAACAATATTGGCTTATACACTCTATATGACCTATTCTCTGATATTTTTGTATTGTGACACCAAAGCGATGGGGGTTCAGACTGCTCTGATGAGTATTATCAAAGACGCTTTAAAAATAGCACACCCAGCCTTCTGACCTGGCACTTTGCATTACTAAGATGGATGAGGTTAACAGCAGAGGTTATAGAAGGCTTTTGTCCCTATCAGCACATCGGGCTTAACTCCAGACTTCAGCCTTGAGTATCTGCTCTCCTCACCACACATTCTGTCCTATTTACAACCTAAAATTACAATGGCTCAGTTTGCTGAAGCATATAAGTACTAGGCCTACTTAATCTCTACAGCAGGTTTCCCGAACGCATCATTAACCAAGTAGAGTGCAAAAACATTCACCACTCAAAAGTGCAATACTTACAACTTGAACGGATCTATCGCATTGCTTACACAGTTTAACAGAGGGGGACATTTCATATATACTGATGCATTTTGATCACTCAACAACATATATCATAAGATGATTTTTGTATTTCATCTGGAAGTCTTGCATGCCATGTAACAGGCCTAAATTAACATGACAAAGGAATAACTTTATGTAGGCATCCTTTGATAAGCATCTAATTGCAAGAGATATGACATATTCTTAATAATGATAGATGCTTCACAAGAAAATGTGCAAAGATAAGGTTGACATATTTGGGTCACATAACCCAGGTGTGCAGTACTTTTTACAAATAAACAAATAAATCTTAACAAAGTTCATTTGAGTGAGAGTGTACTAAAAAAGTTCTCATTTTCTATTCATCATCATCTTCTTTCTAAATGAATGAAATCTGGATGAAATCTTTTCCTGTAGCCTACAGTCATGGCCAAAAGATTTGGCAGTGGCATACATTTTGTGTTTTGCAAAATATGCTGCTTAAGCTGTTGTGTTGTTCATTTACGTTGTCTCTAGATCAATGGTTCCCAACCTCGTTCCCGGAGGCCCCCAAACACTGCACATTTTGCATCTCTCCTTTCTGTGGACACACCCATTTCAGGTCTTGGAATCTCTACTAATGAGCTGATGATCTGAATCAGG
This sequence comes from Cyprinus carpio, assembly GCF_018340385.1. Lineage (NCBI taxonomy): Eukaryota > Metazoa > Chordata > Actinopteri > Cypriniformes > Cyprinidae > Cyprinus > Cyprinus carpio. Next base: position 11,273 of record NW_024879317.1, on the reverse strand, counting down.
TGTGTTTGATTAAGGAGACATGAAAAATCTGCAGTGTTGGGGGGCCTACAGGAACGTGGTTGGGAACCACTGTTCTAGATTATTGTGTAGACTGATCAGATGCATTTTAAATAATGGCTAAAACTTCATTGGCCAAAAAATGAACTTTTCACAACGATAAATAAATAAATAATGTTTTTTTTGTTTGTTTTTTTTTTTTGGATCCTAACACAAAGTGACCAGCTAACATTAATTGACTAATCAAATCAGCAGCACACATGGAAGTGTGAATGAGTACTAGTCAGGTTAATCACTATCATACTAAAAAGATTGTAATAGCAGATTGTTGGCTATAAAAGGAGGGAAGAAGTGTTTCCAATCATTGTGTTCTTGTTAGCAATGGTTACCTCCAAAGAAACATGTGCAGCCATCATCACTTTGCATCAAAATGAACTCACATGCAAGAAAATTGCTATGAAGAATATTGCACCTGAAAGAACTATTTACCAGATCATCAAAAACTTCAAGGTGAGAGGTTTAACTGCAGTGAAGAAGTCTATAGGACGTCCCAGAGTGTCCAGCAAGTGCCAGTACCGTCTCCTCCTGAGGAGTCAGCTACAGAATCGAGTCACCAGCAGTGCAGAGCTTGCTCAGGAATGGCAGCAGGTTGGTGTGAGAGCATCTGCATGCACAGTGAGGCCAAGACTTTGGACAACGGCCTGGTGTCAAGAAGGGCAGCAAAGAAGCACTTATCTCCAAGAAAAACATCAAGGACAGACTGAAATTCTGCAGGAAGTACAAGGATTGGACAGCAGAAAACTGGTGCAAAGTTATTTCTCTGATGAAGCTCCCTTTCGACTGTTTGGGACATCTGGAAAATTGATTGTTCTGAGAAGAAAAGGTGAATATTACCATGAGTTCTGTGTTGTGCCAACAGTGAAGCATCCTGAGACCATCTATGTGTGGGGTTGCTCTTCAACCAAGTGAGTTGGCTCTCTCATAACTCTGTCCAAAAACACTGCCATGAATAAAGAAAGGTATCAAAACATCCTGCAAGAGTGACTTCTTCCAACGATCCATGAGCAATTTTGTGCATTTTCCAGCATGATGGAGCACCATGTCACAAAGCAAGAGTGACAAAGAAGTGGCTCGAAGACCATTACATTTAAATTTTGGATCCGTGACCAGGCAACTCCCGGGATGTCAATTCCATAGAGAACCTGTGGTCAGTCTTCAAAAGACGAGTGGACAAGCAGAAGCCCACAAATTGTGATCAACTCTGAGAACTAATAAGGCAAGAATAGATCGGCATCAGTCAGGATTTGGCCCAGAAGCTAATATCCAGCATGCCAGAGCGAATTGCAGCAAACTTTTGCAGAACACAAAATTTATGTCACTGCCAAAACATTTGGCCTTGGCTGTATTTATACAGCACACATTTATGCTGCTCATTATGGTGTATTTCTGTGTGCATCTGTTAAGTTTACACCTACAAGCACAGGCCAGATAGTAACTGCAAAGGCCTATATTGACCTACACATAGTTCTAAAATCTCAAACAAATATATATAAACCTGGAATTCTTTCACCTTAACAAGATGAGAATTTTCCATATTTGACAACCTTTTCGCATTATTTTGTGATTGGAACATACTTTTGAATATGCTGGTGAAAGTTTTAATGCTACTTAAGAATTTGTTGGACCTGACAGCTGTGCTACTGATGCAACTGTGAGCAGTCTACTACTTTGACAACAGGTGTTACTCTATGGTTACAGCAATGATTCACATACGTGTGTGTGTGTGTGTGTGTGTGTGTGTGTGTGTGTGTGTGTGTGTGTGTATGTATATATATATATATATATATATATATATATATATATAGTTATTAAATTATTTAATGCAGTACAGATGGTTGTTAACTTACAAGGGTGTTTCTTTTTCTATAGACAATTTTGTATGTTAGCCGAGAGATCTCAGCACACTACAAATGGGTAATTCTGTGTCAACTCAACCAGTGGTCCCTGGCTCAAATTTTTGATTTTGTCAATATTTTTTTCTGAAGACAGATAAACATGTATAGTGATAAAAGCCAAAATATTAAATGTACATGACATAAAATTTAATATTTTGCCTTTCATCACTATATATGTTTATCTTTCTTTAGAAAAAAAATATTCTGACAAATTCAAAATGTTTCTGAAATTTGGTTGATTTGACACAGAATGACCCACATAAAAAAAAGCACAAGCAAAATTAAGTTTGACAACACATGTGATACAAATACTCAAAATACCTTACATGGTGCAAATACTCGCAACAAAATCAAATATAGAAACGCACTGCAAATATGCACAACATGACCAAATACAGAAAAGCATTGCAAGTAGCACAGACCCCAATGGATACAATTCAAGTGGACCCCAACAACCCTTATGAAAATTAACCATCAACCATCAAGCATGTCCCAGTCAGGTCGTCACGTGTTGCGGTTCCCTTAAACGTTTCCAATGTGGTTTTGTTGCAGCACGTTTCTGTATTTGGTCACATTGTGAGTATTTGCAGCACAATTTGTTGTTCGTGGTTTCTATTTGCAAGTTGTTGTTTTTTTGTATTCATTTATTTTATTTTATTTTTATTTACAGCGCAGTGAGCTCTCTTGGCCACCGTACTTTGGCCCTGTGGACTTTTCCACCTCAAAAACTGCCCATTTTTGCAATTTTCGTATAATTTAACAAAATTACAGCTGTTGTACAACACAAATACGTGTTTAATGTTTCATCCAAACCATGCTTTTCACTAACACTCCCCTTGATAACTAAACTTTTAAAAAAACTTTATTAATGATAAAATTGCTGGAAGTACAAACTGAAATCTGTTTGTTTTAATAAAACCTCAACCTCTGGGACATAAAAGTGCCTGTAGTTGAGGAAAAGTCCATAAAGAGCAGCGAAACAATAAAGTGCTGACATGTAATCAAATATTTTTTTTTAAAGGAAAGCCGATTTTAGATGGTCACATTCTCTTTGTTCACTTTTATTTGGATCATCAGGTATAACCACTCCTAGCATCTGTGAATGTCTTCATCTTGCCTTATGTTAGTTTAAACTGACACCAGGATTTAAGCATTGATAGTCTTCTTAAGCCTACAAATAGATACCCATCCATTTCTCCAGAAGATAGCAAGGAATTTACTTTTTTCAGGCTTTTTTCACAGTTCACTTAACTACAATATCCGCTCTGGTCCAGCCTATTGCTAAAGGATCAATACTCACGGACGCTGTTACTGTATCAGCTCATCTGACAAATCCAATTCAATTATCTGCTTCTGAAGGAGAAAAACAGATCCATCCAGAGCTTTGAGGGCCTGAAATGCATTTTACTTTTGAGAGAGACCAATCTATCTCTGTTTGTATTAAAAATGGTATTAAATTATATATATATATATATATATATATATATATATATATATATATATATATATATATATATATATATATATATATATATATATATATATATAAACTGTTAAAAAAATCTACACAGCAAAAATAAATAAATACATACAACATGTAGGTTTTTTTTTTTTTTTACTGTTTAGATTTTTTTTTGTTTGTTTGTTTGTTTGTTTTTTTGTTTTACAGACTTTTACTCAAACATTAGGCAATGCAAAACTAATCAACTATTGTCTTGTTGTTTACAGCAGGGACAATACGATGGAGCAGATAAAAGAAACTGAATAACAGATAGACAGATGTTGGCTGTTATGCAATTGTTAGATATTTGTGAGTTGAATCCACCATCACTGCTAATTAAAAAGCCTCAGTACAATCAGAGCTGTCAGAAGCAATGGATTTCAAAGTACAGAAAGGTGAGTGTGAATTATAGGTCACCCCTCATGAGAAACGGGCTCAATAACATATCAGTTTTGACATCTGCTGGCAGAGACACAACAGGATGCCCCTCATCCTCTGTGACACATACGGAGTGACCTGCTCCCCCACTGACAACCCACTAACTCTCGACACTCTCTCTGATGCAGGCGCATGAGCAGAATGACACCTCATCTCACATGGACAGTCAGACTGAACGCGTTAGCTTTTTTCACACTAACAGCACGCCAGCTCTTTTTCACAGACAGAAGTACTGTCAACTCAGCAACCAGCTTCAAGTGTCTGAGGGTTAACTGACCCTAACTTTGCACTTGCAGATCTTTAGCAACCCATTAAAGAACATTAACATAAATTCATCTGAAATAATAATTTGTTAAATCATTAAAGTGCATTTTGTGTGGGTGTTTCTTCAACATGGTTCATTTTCATCTTTTTTTCTTTCTTTCCTTCTTTCTTTCTTTCTTTCTTACTTTCTTTCTTTCTTCTTCTTCTTCTTCTTCTTCTTCTTCTTCTTCTGTATAAACCTCTGTATCTGACTTCTAGCATAAAATGTAAAAAAAATCAAATCATAGTTTAAAAAAATTCTAATGTATTTACAAATATAAAGTACAATAATGAAGAAAATGGGTAAAGAAAAAAAATCAAGGTAAATGCCTTCAAACTGTAATTGTCTTCCCAGAGTTCCTGTGTCTGTAAACCTTGTTGGATTAAAGTCTCAATCGAAGTATTCTCCTGCGTCTCCTCATTCCTTCCCCAGTGAAATGTGACAGAACAGCTGACCGTGACAGTAAGCGGTGCCCCTTCTACCCATGTTTGTTTTTCGTTTTTTGAATAGTGTTTTATTTTTTTTCTGTTTGTTTCTCCCCGCCCAAATGGAGGAACGAGCGAGGTTCATCGCCGTGGCTCAGGTGAGCTGCGACCCTATCCTCTATGTGAGGGCCAGCTCCTTCGATGGGGAAACCCTTTTGACTCTGTTCTGGCTCAGGATGACGTACCATCTGCCAGTGGAGCTCCCAGACACCACTAACCTCGACTGGAAGGAGGCGGACATCCAATCTCCGATCCGGAACCCCTCCACCGGCCGTTCCACAGCTCACAAAAAGCCTGCAGGCTGTTCAGCACTTAAGCCTGCGGGCTGCTCTGATGTCAAGCCCGCTGGCCGCCCTATTCACCCGTAACCAAAAAAGGAGGAAGAGGAGAAATGGATGGCTCATGGGTTCAAGGGTTCAATATGAAGTAGTGGGAATGACACTGTGGTGGGAATCAATTACTTTCACGAAAAGGAAAAAAAAAAATTGTTGGCCATTGTTAGTGGACAAATTAAACAAACTAGCTAGAATGTGAAAAGTATGTTTTAAGAGAGTTTATTTTCTAAAAGTTCACAGGGCCAAAAGTTTCCATACTTGAGGAAACACCCAATTTTCAGTGTTTTGTATTTTTCACCAGTGTTCACCAGCATTAGACTACTGCAGATCATTTAATTCATCACACATGTATACTTATTGAAAGGACAATGCACTGGGGCAACCAGTGGTTAAATAATTATGTCACAGTTAGTTGTAGAAGAGCACAGATAGCATGGATAGACTGCTGCATTAGCAAGTCTTGGGCCTTAACCACTGGGCTACCGCAACTGCCTCTTTAAAACCTTTAGAGGCCATCGCCCTGAATCAATCACTTATTGCAAAGAAAGTGTTACAAAGTCGTAAATGTAAAACTCTATTAAACCCAGTTGGGCTAGACCAGAATATCTGACTTACACAAATCTGTGACTGAACCTTGATAACCTTGCCAATCTCTCTCCTATGCCACAATGCAATGTTCAAGACCAGTGCTGTAGTGCAACTGATTTTCTCTTAAACAACTGCAAAGTCACTGTAGAGTTCACATATTCTGATAGGGCAAATCTGCCAATACAAAAGAAATAAAAAAAACTTTTTTAACCAGTTTGTCTTGAATAAAGCTGCCGCTTCTACCATTCCGGTAAGTGGCTTGCGTCCAAACCTAAGATGTCTTTAACACACACACACAAACAAACACTCACACACAATGATACATATACTTCTGATTGCTTTCACACACACCAACATTTTTCACTCTGTGGTCTTTTCTTCCGCGGACACTTGGAAACACATCAGTTGATATGAGCTTACTTATATTGACATACAATCACACACTCTCATATACACACACACACACACACACACACACACACACAGACACACACACACAAACAGACCTCAGTCTCAGTCAAATAATGTAAACACAAAAGCAGCCTGCTTCCATCCCACCTCCCACCCATCCGCCCACACACAAACACAGCAATGTCGCATATTAGCCTGAGTGGCTGGCAGCAGCCAAGGGTGAATCATGGTCTTGCCTGCAGCTAAGGATTATGGGGGAGAAATGCCAGTGTTCTTGCATTGCACAGAGGCAGGAGGGCGGACACAATCCCAGCAGGCCTAGAGGCTCCTTCCACACATTTAACACACCCACTCCATAAGTCCTGGAAATTCAAACATATAAGTTAGTGACAAACAAAAAAGGGCTGCATAAATTAAATCTTCACTAACACACAAAATCAATGTTGTAGGACAAATGAAGAGTTCCATCTCATCTGAAATTTTCATCTCAAATGATTTTTTTTTTTTATCAGGCTCCTATGTTAAGGTTCAGTATTTTTTCTCTAATGGCAATATATAGGTCATTTTCTATGCAATTAAAAATAAATTACTGAACATAAATTTAGGAGCCTGATAAAAATGCTTATTTTAGAGCAACATTTCAGACGGCATTTCAGAATTGTTCCTAGTACTGAAGAGAAAACAAGTAGCACGTTGATCTGCCAGTCATTTTTTTTTTTTTTTTCATAATGATGAATTTAACAGTTACTGGCTAAACGTATCTGTTTTGATATTATGTGGTTTGTATCTTTATAAAAATTGTAAGTGTTGTTGCATATGAAAGATAACACACATGGCATTAAATAAATATTTTTCATCAGGTTAGATATTGATTATTGTTAAATCAAATCCCTTTACATGCGTTTGAGCATGTAACATTTTTCCTCTGTTTTTATTCACTTCAGAACACAGAAGTCAGATAGAACTTTATTGCCAAGTATGTTTACACACACAAGGAATTTGTTTTGGCGACAGGAGATTCCAGTGCAGTAGAAAGTACAGACATAGTGCAAACATAAGATACATATTGGACAATAGAGATGAAATATAACACAGATATAAGGAAAACAGAAAATTAAATAATGCAATTTAATACAGAAGTAGACATATAGAGAAGCCTATATAATTGTTTTAATGAATGTACAGATGTGTTATTTACAAGTTTAGAGTTTATGTAGTTTACAAATATACACTTTTCAGATGCTATGTATAAATGTGTCAGTTATAATGGACAATGTATAGGTATGAAAGTTTTAATTGTTCAGCCTGAATATAGCCTGCAGGTAAAACAACTGTTCTTGTGTCTGGCTGTTCTGGTGGTGGGTGCTCTGTAGCACCAACCAGAGGGCAACAGTTGAAAGAGAGAGTGAGCTGGGTGTATGAGGTTGCAGAGGATCCAGCAAGGGTCCAGTGGTGTCTTTTAGATAGACCAACACCTGTCTTTCGAACAACTTCATGACCACAGACGTGAGAGCGACAGGTCTGTAGTCATTAAGTCCAATGATTTTTGGGGGATTGGAATGATAGTGGAGCATCTGAAGCAGCAGGGAACTTCACACAGCTCCAGAGATCTATTAGAGTTCTGTATAAAGGTGGGGGCCAGTTGGTCAGCACAAACTTTTAAACAGGCAGGTGAAACATCATCTGGGCCTGAAGATTTCTTAGTCTTCTGTTTTCTGAAGAACCAGTTCACACCCTGTACACAAACCTTAAGTGCAGGTTGAATGGTAGGAGAGGGAGGGTGATGGTTGCGAACAATAAAAGGATAATGTGTACATTTTCACTCAGTTTATTGACTACTGTATGCACTATGCACTCAACAACATATCTCTGTTATTTTAAATATGCTGATTAAAATGTTGTTTTATCTTCATTTATTGTTTAATACGGGATTGGACTTGGAGCTCCCTACTCCCTAGTAGGCTTTATTTTTTTTATTTTTAGTCTGGAGCATGTCATTATACACAACAATTATCCATGATGATGCTTCCAGGTATGTTGTTTAATAATGCACATGACAGGTTTCTGAACAGACATTCTACAAAAAAAAAAAAAAAAAAAAACTGTCCTTAACATTACTAGATTTTCTTCTTTATCCCTTTCTTTTGTCATGCCTCTTCCCTCAATTACTGCTGTCCTTGCATCCATGTATACAAATATCAATATCTAATTTCCTCAGCTTTCTAAAGGGTGCCATTCTTACCTTAGAGACCTCACAAATTAAGTAAATTATAAAAAGCCTGTGTGTGGGAGAGGATAAGATGCACCCTTTTATTTAGCTTTCTGAGAAGTCTGCGATAATCCACAGCCAATGCCTGCACTCATCTCTCATCATTTTGTGAGGGGAGCCTCTGGTGGCGCAGGTTAGCTTTTTCGCACCTGCTTGTTTTTTTTTTTTTTTTTTTTTTTTTTTTTTTTTTTTATTGTTGTGACATTACCTGACCCCTCCAGCTGCAGTAAAGCCAGTGCTCTTCAGGTTTCTGTCACAGAGTTGCTTTTAATGTATCTTACGCACTCACCCCCAGGCCAAGGCTTGGAATGAGGTCATAAATGTCATCTGTATTCCCCCACACAATGCTGCTCATGTCCCATAAAGGCCTGTAATGAAGGTGCTCAGCCTTCATGAACTGCCTGTAATTCTTTACACACAAGAATACATTAAAGCTGGAATCTGAGAATAAAAGCAAATTATATTTACCAAAGCAAGGGATTAGGATTTCATCATGGCTGCATTTCTGAGATTATTAGGGTGGATTATTAATATTCAAAGACCCTTATGAAGAGGAAATCCAAAGTATACATACAGCATAAAGGCAGAGGCTATTTACACTAAGTTCAAATAGAGAAGATAGCAGCATTTTAGTCGCAGTAACTGTAAATAGTAGTTTTCTTACATGCTGAACAATGGCTCGTTTGAATGCAGCACTGAACGCTGAACTAAATGGAAGCCCATTTATGCCGCAGGATACATACATAAAAAAATAAACACTTTTTATTTCACAATTCTGAGGACAAATTTCTTGCACTTCTGAGGGGAAAAAAATGTCAGAATGTTATGATATAAACTTGTAATTCTGAGAAAAAATAAATAAATTTATCTCGCAATTCTGACTTTTTTTCACCACAGAAAAAGTTAATTGCAGATTTTTTTTTTTTTTTTCACAATCCTGTAATTTTTGCTCACAGTTGTCTACAATCTAACAACTTGCAAATTTGTACTTTTTTTCTCAGAATTGAAAGTTTATATTTCTGAATTCCGAGTTTATATCTCACAATTCTGACTTTTAAAATGTATTTATTTATTTATTTAATAAATTATTTTTATTATTATTATTATTTTTTTTTTATCAGAATTGTTAGTTTGTGGGACAAAAAGTCACAATTACCTTTTTTTTTCATTCTGTGATACAGAGTTTTCTTCTTCTTCTTCTTCTTCTTCTTCTTCTTCTTCTTCTTTTTCTTCTTCTTCTTCTAAGCCTCCAATTATCCTCATATTTGTATTATGTAAACACTGATGTGTATTATGCAGCTAGCCTGGAGTGAAGCTGTAACAACTTCTGGAAAAGGAAGTAATTATACCTGACAGTGGTGGACTAGATTTAAAGACACAAAATCAAAGAGGTTTTTAAAACAGACTACTTACTATTTATTCAATTAAAAGAGTTTGTTAAATCCAACATCAGCATAACTGTGTAATAATTGTTTGTTTGTCTTGATTGGAATACAATCTTGAAAATAATTAATTTGTAAAATTTTCTTTTATCTATAACAAGGTAATTTAATTACTTCAAACATATGGCCTATTTTCATCACCATTGAATTCTTTGAAGATATAACGATAAATATAAGAAAGATACAGTGCTAAATGATTTAGTGCGACAACTCTTTGGTGTTAATTTCAGGATGAATTAAGATGGCTTATATTACTCTGTCAGAGCCAGTAAAATTCCCTGCACATTGTTTAACCCTTTCTTTTTGACAGTCCTCATAAAAATACAAGGACTGCTTGGCAAAGAGTGTGATTTACACTTAGTGTAAGATGGCGTAGGATGGCCTCTTAAAGTATTCTGACGCAGCTAATAAAATGATCCAAATGAGCTTCTTTCTGCATCATGAGCAACATTAGTTATGGTAAAAGTACTCTCCAGGACTATACAACAGTAATTTATTTATTTATTTATTTTGACAGTGTATTACATACATTGGGACTCTGCAGTTGTGGTGTCAGAGGATGTAGTTAATCTTTTGAATGACATGTTCGCTGAAGACATATAGCCTCTTGGACTGATTGGGCCCACAGACTCCTCTTGTGATCATCAAGTACAACGTATTTATCAGTACTAGGTAAGTTCTCAATTTTAGACAAGGCTAGATGAATAAAGTGATACATTTTAACAATATTATAATGTTTTAACAATAAAGTTTCAGGTACTTTTGTATTCATTTATTTACTGAAAGAAATATTATTGCCAAGCAATAAGCAATGTTTAGGACCCTGTTTCTAAATAACGATATCCAAATTATCTACAGTTTCCATGTGCAAGGTTACAAACATTTTTTTTTTTTTTCATGTTTTCTGAAAATGCATTGAAATGAATGAATGCACACATGTAAGAAAATTCAGTCTCTTGAAATAGAATCACCATTAATTTATCACCATTATTTAACAGAATCAAAAACATAATTTGTGCAATTATTAAAAGCATTTGATGCAAAATTCATCTAACTGATCAACATATAAGCTTTAGTTACTCCACGAGCATGAACAAATTGAATAAATAAATATGCAATGCATAAAGAAACATGAAGTAGCATAGTAAGTGATTTGTAAATATTTGGGGGTATACTATCTGTCATTCATATTGTACATACTTCAAAAATGGCTGCTTTTCTTTGGCTGTGGCTGGTAAGTGGTGAACCAGAAACTATCACAGCATCAACTGCTTGAACTTTATGTAGTTTTACAGTTACACTGTAGGTGACTATGTTTGTTGTATGTTTGGCTCATTGTGACGTGCTCTACCTGAATTACACATTAATTAAAACACACATTTAATACACATTTAAATATAGAGTGAGTCATTGATATTTTAAGTGACTGACAAAAAGCGTATTACCAGATTACGAAAAGTAAAGACAAGTACCATTCATTATGTTAAATAGATACTTTTAATAATCTTATATAACATAATTGCATTTTAAAACTTACAATCTCTTGAC